>NC_059367.1:45756203-46063203 GCF_019703515.2 Myxocyprinus asiaticus
TAAGCTTTCTTCAAAGGTATAATGTCAGGTTATGTGGCATTTGTATCATAATTCAAAGTGTAAAGAAAAGTACAATTTCGATAAGTGTCCCACTTTACCAATATTCACCCTAGAATATCACAAACTAAAACTAAAATGAATTCGAGATCATTTTTAAAAAAAAAATATTTTAGTTAGTTTTGGAGTTATGAAAAAATATTTTCATTTAGTTTCAGTTTTTGCCAATAATTAAAGTTTTTATTTTTGTTTTAGTTAACGAAAATGATTTTTAGTTAGTTTTCATTTTCGTTTTCATTAACTGTAATAACACTGGTGCTAGACCATCCGTAATGCGGAAGAAGTACACAAGAGCCTTCAATGTTGGGATAGACAACCATATTTACTAACATGTGTGACTCTCCAAATGTCCTCCTGCATAAGCTCTGATGACACATCTTATTTGCGATTGGCCAGACTCTCGGATGACAATGATGACGTGCATTTCATGGGCTGAGTTTGCAGTGCCATACTACCCATACTACTCTTATGACTGCTGCCATATCAGTTTAAAAGTGTAGTATGGTAGTATATTCCATTACTAAGGTGTTTATTCTGACACCTTCAGTTCTGCTAAACTCTCACAAATACATGTTTCCATAACAGTACAGTTCTCTTTTCATGTAATCTTAATCTTATATATCATGCTTATTCATAAAAACATTTCAAAATGATATAAAAAAAAAAAAAAACTAACTCTTTTATTAGTACTAAAATAATATAGCCTTAAATCTGACTTTCTTCTTGTACACACAGGCACTGAATTAGGCATCACGTAACCTATTCAGAGTAATAGTACTTTTATGTAAAATTCAAGTGTCTGTATATCTGAATCTATATTTCTATTTCATCCACTTCATCTGCAATAAATAAAACAAACATTGCGTGATCTGCCGTGAGTGGTGTAGGTTCAGAAATAGCAGTGTCTGCCTTGAGGGCTCTGTTTTCTCTTTTCCTCCCCCAACAGTGACTGGATCTAAACACTTTGAACACACACATTATATCTCCAGATTCTCACATGAAAAAAAAAAAAAAAGATTATAAACAAACATACGAGATATGTACATGTACAGAAGAAAGTGCAGATGTGGATCCAAGAAAAATGAGCTAGTATTGTTAATTCAAGACGGTAAAACAAAAAAATAGTAGCTATTGTGCAAAAACAATAAATTACAACAAATTCCTGTTGTTGAAGAAACATTTCATTCAAATTCATTATGAGTTGTCTGTTGTATATGAAGGAAACCGACAAACAATCAAGCCAAGGTTAGTTACCACGTTGTAGAGAAAAGACAACAAAAACTGAAATTTCCAATGAGAAAGAAGAGCAGACACTAGGGATGTTTTTGGAATCGACTTCTTGCAACACACTGAGGAGGTCGAGGACTGAGCGGCAGTAGCAGACGTTGTCATGGTGGAAGTGGATGGAGTTTATACAAACTGAAACAGTGAACATACTTCACTGAAGACACAAGCATAAATCAGTTTTGTGACAATATACAGTACATGCATATACCTACATAAACAGGTAATGTAATATCAAATAATTATTAACATGATAGTTAACTGCTTGTTTGCTAACTTGTTAGCGCTTTTTATGTTTTAACTATGGCTTTAAATTGCATGCATTTCTCTTTGTATTTCAACCTTCATACGTCAACGTGACCTACGTGAACTTTTTTCACCTAAGTGAATTTGCTAGCAAAACGTGCCATGGTGAAAGCTGTCGCCTAGCTATCTTGCTCTTTAAGGTGTATGTCTATTAAGCACAATTGTACTTTCTGATAGTTATTGTCGACAAACGATTTAAATTCAAGGAATGCAAATTTTACGAGTAAAACTAAACTGCTGTTTAGATGTCACCATTCTGTGTATGTATATTTTATGTATAATTTATGCAGAGTTTATATAGTTTACACACACCACCTTTGTGTTTTGATCCATAGTTTTGATTTGAAAAATTAGATGACAGGTGTGTATATCTGAAAGTTGTGTAACCATGAGTGTTCAACCATACTGCCATTTGCCCCACACATTAAGCTACACTGAAATGCGCCAAACCAAACCTTTTCTTGTGGGGTTCCAGATTGTTCATGGTCATTCAGTTAGTTCACTGCGTTTAAAAGGAATCTCAGTAATTTTTTCCTCATTTTAAAAGTTTTACTTTTAAATAAATTAATTTTAATTTTGAAACCAATGTCTAAAAACATTACCAGTTACATGAGATGAAAACTTCAGTCATATCAGTAAACTTATAAATACTGTTTTATTCTACACCGAGAGAGTCCCCTGATGGGGGCTGTCATGTTAGAATCACATGACCAGCTGAATACTACTTGTTTAAGCTCAGAAACCGCCCTATTATTGGACACTTTCACTCAGTGATTTAATGAATCCTGGCTGGCTGTAAAAAGTGGATTTCTACAATGGCTTCTGTAACTGAAAACTATTGAGTTTGAATACTGCTGCATCCACACCCCTAGGTGTCAGTGTAAGTCCAAGAAAACGTGAACAAAAACTTACTTAAGAGATCACAAAGAAAATCAGAGACCTTGTAGAAGGGCCCCAGTATCAGTTAACACTCATCATTAATTTGTCACACAGAGGGTTGTCAGTTTGAATGTGAAGATTCAAAAGATTTAATTTCTCATTTGAAGGGCTTTTACAAGAGGGCAGAGAAATCTGTTGTCCTTTCAGGGGGTGTAATAAACAATTTCATGTAAAGTCTCTCATATCTAGATCACACAAGAATAGCTCAGTTTAGCATTTAGACAATACAGTAGTGATAAGCCCAAGTAAAAATGTTAGGCCTACTCAGAGTCTTTATTCATCTTGAATTTATAATGAGCCTGAGCTATAAGAGCCTTAAACTCTGATGCATTTTTGGGCTGCCGTCCGCAATTTTTCACACTCATTTTTAAAAGCTCACCATTCACACATACTTTTTGGTCTAATTTTCAGAGAACTATAATAATAATAAAAAAAGATGCAAATTGTTCAAAAAATAATATTGTATGTGTTTATAATCTTATGATAAACAGGTGGGGGGACCCTGCTTTTTTGTTGTCCTAACTTTGTAAACATGTAATTCTGGTTCTGTTCACTCAACCTCACTTTGAAAAGTCTCATTTTATTCCACTACGTGGCAGAAAGCACTACAAAAAAATATATTTTTCTCTATCACATTCCATCACAATATACAGATCTGAAACGTTGGTGGCGCTCTAATGCAGTTTAGCCCTCACAGATGTGCTCGTCCACAGAGATTCCATTTAATTTTCAATTCAAGCATCACCCTTGTTGTTTCACTGAATATCTTCAATCTAGCTCAGTCTAGGTGTAACACTTGGGACATTTACCCTAGCGGCCACTAGAGGTCGCTAGCATAAGTTTAAGACTCTTAGTTTGAATTTCTGGGTATTCCTTGTCTTGTCATGTGATATCCTGTTTCCCTCATGTTCATGTGTCTTGTTCTCATTGGTTTATTGTCTTGTTAACTTGTTATCAGTTCTGTTTTGTGATTGGTTCCTGTTTAGTAGTCTTGTTATGTTGTCATTAGTTAAGTCTTGTCATTGGTTGTCTTTGTCATGTGTTTTCCTTGTCTGTGTATATATTGCCCTCCTCTTCCCTCTGTCTTCATGAGTTGTTAAACTTGTATGGATGCTTTGCGTTATGCTTTGCGTTATGCTTTGCGTTATGCTTTGCGTTATGCTTTGCGTTATGCTTTGCGTTATGCTTTGCGTTATGCTTTGCGTTATGCTTTGCGTTATGCTTTGCGTTATGCTTTGCGTTATGCTTTGCGTTATGCTTTGCGTTATGCTTTGCGTTATGCTTTGCGTTATGCTTTGCGTTATGCTTTGCTAGTTTAGTGAATAAAGCCTGCACTTAGATCCTCCTTCTCATGCCTTGTTTCTACAGATGTTACACTAGATGCCATTAGAAAGCTGAGATCCTCCCCTTTATGATGATATAAAACACTTTATCATCAGCAATAGAAAACATATTTTCTGATGATTTGTTTTGCATGCTTTTCCTTCTGGATGGCATATTTTGTTCAGGACATCTAAGATATAACATTGGATTATTCAGCCAAGCAAGCTCACAGACAAGTAAACAATGGCTCAAACTTTTTTGTGATATAGCGCCCCCCTTTGGGCGGGTCCATAGAGTTTAAGGGATATGTAGATGATGCTCTCTTTCTCAAGAATCTGACACAATTTTATTTGAAGCTACAAGCAAAGCTGCTGTTACCTGCATCTGTAGTTTTGGACCGTAGTTGAAGAATTCCATCCATGATCTTGAAGTTAAATTAAAAATTAGCATTACTCTTGCTATCTGACAGTGCCATCAGAAATGTAATTGGAAAACTTCAAAAAGAAGATGATCTTAAGGCCTGCAACAGGCTTTGGAAAACAGATCAGCGTCGTCAGACATATTTCAAAAACAGCTTTAACTGTATCAAGTCAAGTCATTTTTATTTGTATAGCATTTTTCACAACGTACATAGTTTCAAAGCAGCTATACAGAAAATCATGCTTTAACAGACAATGAAACTGTAATAACTATGAAGTCTTAGAGTCATCATTGTGTAATTTGATTAAATATGATTGTAAATTGTGTATAAAAATAATTAAATAATAGTTGTTTTTAGAACCCCAGTGAGCAAGCCAAAGGCGACTGTGGCAAGGAACACAAAACTCCATAAGATGTTGGTTAATGGAGAAAAATGACCATGGGAGAGCCAGGCTCACTGTGGGGGCCAGTTCCCCTCTGGCTAAACAGCATGAATATCATGCCAATATTAGTTATTTGCGTGCAGTGCAAGTCATGGTTTAAAATTTGTAAACTAAGTAAGTGTTAAGGTCCAGTGTTTAAACAAAGATTTTGTATGAACTGTAAGATTAATGACTAATGTCTCTGAACTTCACATAGATCAATTGTCCTTTGTTAGTTGGCTGATGAAGTCTTTTGTTGACAATTAATTGATAGTCTGTGTATTCCATTTCAAGAGTGTAGTCCATCAATAGACAAAGGTGATGCAGGCAGAGATCAATGAGGTGCATCACAGTTCAACCGGCAGGTCATTTCGGTGAGGTTCGGTGGGGTCTATCCTAAGTCCAAGTTTCAGGCATTGGCATATGAATTATCCAATGTCTTACAGTTGGAGTTGGCATCAAAAGTCCATTTTATCTCTGAAATCCATTGTAAAAGACAGAAGTGATGTCTGGCTAGCACCGACTTTAGTTTGTCATCATCACTCAGTGACACGTAGCAGTGGAGTCTGACACCAATCAGGAACGGAGCTGGATCTGGCCGGTTTTGGTAACCTCAGGATATGAATCCCGGGGTCAATACAGGGAAACAAATAGAGACTGTGTCTGTTCTCCGAACTACCAAACACAAACCCCTCACTAAATCATTTAGAAATTTTTTTATCAAGGTCAAACTTAAAAAAAAAAGAAAAAAAGAAAGAAAAAAAAGATAAACATCATATAAATGTAGGGCTACTAAACATTAGATCTCTTTAAACCAAAGCACTAATTGTACATTAATTTATAACAGATCATAGTTTGGATGAGCTCTGCTTGACTGAAACCTGGATTAAACCAGATAAACATATTAGTTTAAATGAATCTACTCCCCCAGGTTATTGTTATAAACATGAGCCTCATCTGAAGGGTCGAGGAGGTGTTGCTGCAATTTACAGTGAAGTTTTTGGTGTTACTCAGAGGACAGGATATAAGTTTAGGTCTTTTGAACTAATAATGCTTAATGTGACACTGTCAGATATAAATAAAAAATCTCTGTCGTCTTTTGCCCTTGCTACAGTATATAGATCACTCGGGCCATACTCAGATTTCCTTGGTGAATTTGCTAATTTTCTATCAGATCTAGTAGTTACTGTGGATAGAGCTTTAATTGTTGGTGACTTCAACATTCACATAGATAACGAAAATGACACATTGGGATTAGCATTTATTGATATTATCAACTCTCTTGGAGTCAGACAAAATGTGACAGGGCCAACTCATCACCATAATCATATGCTAGATTTTATTCTCTCATATGGAGTTGATGTTGATACTATAGAAATTCTACCGCAGAGCGATGACATCTCAGATCATTACTTCGTCTCTTGTTTGCTGCGATCAGCTAATGTCTCTCAATCTACACCACGTTATCGTTCAGGTAGAACTATTCTTTCGACCGCTAACGATAGCTTCACTAATAATCTTCCAGAACAGTCTCACATACTCACTAAGCCAAAACGTCTAGAAGAACTTAATGTAATAACAGAAAATATAAATACAGTCTTCTCAAGCACTCATGTGTCATGTGTATTCTGTTGTTTCATGTCTTTTATTTTGAAATTCTAGTTCCTGTTTCATGTCATGTGTTCCTGTTTCCCTCATCATGTGATTTCTGTTTTCCCTCCATGTTCATGTGTCATGTTTTCATTGGTTTATGGTTTAATTAGCTTGTTATGAGTTCTGTTTGTTCATTGGTTTATGTTCTCCCATGTCTTGTATTTAAGCCCTCATGTTTTCATTGTCTAGTGTTCAAGTATTGAATGTGATGAATGTGTTTGATATGCTGTAGTCAAGTCAAGTCAAGTCAAGTCAAGTCAAGTCAAGTCAAGTCAAGTCAAGTCAAGTCAAGTCAAGTCCATGTTTTGTTTTGTAGTCAGGGTTATTGGTTCACGTTTGTAAATAAACTGCACTTGGGTTCTTCATCTTCACATCTTCGTCATTGCCATCATTGTCAGCAGTTCCAGCATACGTTACAGAATACTAGACCCACCATGGACCCAGCAGTTGTACTTCTGCGCCTACGTCAGGGGAATCGTCCCCTGGAGGACTATGTTGAGGACTTCTGCGGTCTAGCCTGCCAGGTGGACTTTAATGAGGTTGCCCTCAAAGACTGTTTCAGATTTGGTCTGAATGAGTCCATTTCTTTTTTGATGCCTGGCGGTCGCAGTTCCCTCAGCCTGGCTCAATATATCGACCTCGCCCTACGGTACATTGGTTCCCCGTTCACTGTGGGGGAGGCGGATGCCGAGCCAGAGTTCCACGTCATGGCCGCCGCCGAGCCAGAGTTCCACATCACAGCAACGCCTCAGCCTGCTCCATGCCACGTCACAGCAAGACACCCCCCCCCCCCGCTCCCTACAGAACTTTGAATTTATGTCATGTGTTACGTGTTTTGTTTATGTGTTGGGGTGTCAGGAGCCACCCATTAGTGAAGGGGATATGTCATGTGTATTCTGTTGTTTCATGTCTTTTATTTTGAAATTCTAGGTCCTGTTTCATGTCATGTGTTCCTGTTTCCCTCGTCATGTGATTTCTGTTTTCCCTCCATGTTCATGTGTCATGTTTTCATTGGTTTATGGTTTAATTAGCTTGTTATGAGTTCTGTTTGTTCATTGGTTTATGTTCTCCCATGTCTTGTATTTAAGCCCTCATGTTTTCATTGTCTAGTGTTCAAGTATTGAATGTGATGAATGTGTTTGATACGCTGTAGTCAAGTCAAGTCTAGTCCATGTTTTGTTTTGTAGTCAGGGTTATTGGTTCACGTTTGTAAATAAACTGCACTTGGGTTCTTCATCTTCACGTCTTCGTCATTGCCATCATTGTCAGCAGTTCCAGCATATGTTACATCTTGATAGTGTGCCCCCTTTGACTCCTTTAGCATTATCTTTAAGTGATCTCCGACTGACGAAGCCAGACACTGTTAGTGCCGACATGAATAACAATTTTAGAAAATCTACGTTTAGCATTAGCCAGCACTTGTAAATTTGATCTGATGTCAGACACTCTTGCACCAGAAATGCATTTAACAATAGTGGCTGGAGTCTCTATTTCCACGATCCTTACAATATGAATCTCCTAAAACCAAGGCTCTATCAACATGATGCTCAGTGGGTGCATCACTGAGTGGGGATAATCAATTTGAAACCCTAACAGGAACAGGAGAGTGGTGTCACTTTTCTGAGCAAGAATGCCACAGGGACGTCACCCAAATGCCCTGCTGTGGGGGCTCTACAGCCGGAACCAAAGTGTGTGTGTTGCTTGTTGTACTACCCGCATCCAAAACAGTATCTACCGGCTTCTCTTTCTCACTGACCTCCACTGGTGTTCGGATGCATGTCTCTAACTCATTAACCTTCTCTGTCAGCCTGAACAATTCCTTACATTTATCACATGTAAATCCCTCACTGCTGATGGAAGAAGCTATAGTAAACATGTGGCATGCAATGCAGGAAGAAATAACAAGCGGATGCCATGACCGCAATTGTTTGTTGTCGTTGTTGTTATGGGTGTTCTTGAGCAGAGAAGGTTTGAGATAGATGTGGTTTGATGGGGTTCCTGATCAGCAGAGGTTTGAGATTGATGCAATAATCCATGTAAAACACCGTGGAGAAAACAAATCCACACAGTCAAGATGCGAGATGTAGACAAGCAGAGGAATAAAAGAAAGAAATGTGGAAAAAAATGAAGCACGCGGTAAAATGGCAAAGGATAAACTGATGAACGTATTAGAAGAATAAGCAATGCTAAGTAGGCTAGCAAGCTACAAACACAGACTTGTGCAGCGTGCCGGCAGCAACCAGAACAGGAAGTCAGGATGTGTTTTCTGTTTGAACCATTAAAAGAAAAGAAATACTTTCTGCCCTTTTTTATTCAGACTGAATATTTTATACAGTCTCGTGTCACAAACAATGATATTATGGAAGATATTTGGGATGGACAGGTTATTTCTCAAAACAAATTGTTCCAAACTGAAAGATTCATTTGAGGTGGTAAATTCATTAGGATCAGGGAAAAAGAAGTACAAGGTTCTTTCAATCTTCTTATCCCTAGGTGATATTATATTACCATGGTACAGATCAAATTTTGAGCATTTTAGACAGGAAACTGTCTTCAGTCCATTGTTAAGGGATCTTAAGGACTTGAAAATGAATGGTATCATCCAGAAGGATAGCACTGTTTTGAGAGGAGGGTTGTATGCCATAGCTGGAGATAATCTGGGTTCTCACAACATTGGATGCTTTGTGGAAAACTTTAGTAAGAGTGCATATTTTTGTCGATTTTGTGACATCAACAGAGAAACATTTCAGTTAAACCCACTGTTCACCGATACAATAAGAACTGCTGAGTCATATCAGCAGAATTTACAGAACCTGCAAAACAGAGAAACCATTGATAAAAACACTGCAGGGGGTATTAAATTTGACTCCATTTTCGATCAGCTACAACACTTCCACGTTTGTCAGCATGGTTTACCTCCTTGTCTGGATCATGATCTCTTTGAGGGTGTTGTGTCCTATGATTTGGCAATGTTGATCAGTCATTTGGTAATTCACGAATAGCATTTTACTCATGCAGAGTTGAATAGACACATCAGTAATTTTAAGTTTCTTGGTAATTATGCTAATGAGAGACCCCTGAAATCAGCCCTGGCAGTTTAAAACTCTCTAGGCTTGCTGTGCATAATTAGTGTCTTTTGAGAGTACTGCATCTGTTGGGGACAATATACAAAATCCTTCAGATAATGTAGTCTGGCAGCTGATTTTACTCCTCAGATAAATAGTTGGATACATATGTGCACCTTAAATCTCTTCAGATCAGGTGGTATATTTGGAAGTTCTTTTTGAAGAATACATCTATTTCAGAGCTGAGAACTTTCCAGGTCATCCTTTGAAGCCAAAGCACCACTACCTCTTTCACTGCCCTAAAGTCATCTGTAAGTTTGGACCTCTCATATGTTTGTGGACATGAAGATTTGAGAGTAAGCACACTTATTTTAAACAGTGTGCTCGGAAATTGCACAACTTTAAAAACTTGTGCTCAACCCTAGCAGAGAAGCTTCATTCAAGCATACTTCAGTGCTGGTACTTTTTTCCTCTAATTAATGTTGACAGAGGAACTGAACTTTATTGCAGTGACTACAATGAAATCATTCAAAATGCAGTTCCCTATCTGTCACTCACTCGACGTTGTGTCGATGTAGTGACACTAGGGGTCACTCTTGGGAGCCTGAGACACCTCTGGTCTTTGATAAAAGGCCAATGAAAATTGGCGAGTTGTATTTGAATGCAACTCCCCCGGACATATAGGTATAAAAGGAGCTGGTATGCAACCACTCATTCAGATTTTCTCTTCAGAGCCGAATGGTCATGCTCACTGAGCTGAATTCCCACGACTGTTCATTAACCTCTGCTGGATCTGACGGCGCATTTCAGCAGCTTCTCCCTCCTCTGCACTGGTGCACTGCAGAGAATGCCCCTGGGTGCTTCAGCAGAAATAAGAGTATATCTCTCTAAAAGAGTATATTTTTCTAAAAGAGCGGCACACATGGAACGTCTTTTTAAAGACGCATATTTTTAAAGATGCCTTTCCGATTGTGTGTTATTCCTGGTTGTGCTCATTATCTCTCATCACGATCACTGTCTATTGTGTATGGGCACTGCTCACGTGGAGACAGCGTTCGTGGATGGTCATGTACTCATTGCGAGGACATGTCCATGGCAACGATGCGGTTGCGGCTCGCCTTCGTAAGAAAGCAAGCCACCCCAGAGGCTCCCCGCCTCGGTCCTTTTACCCACAGGTATGAGGCCAGTGTAGCTAGCACTGGGGGCAATTTGGGGACCCCAATGAGACCGCCTCTGCTGGGTATCCCCCCGTGGACCTCACATTCCCCAGCATGCTCGTCTGCCCCGATCGGGCTTCTGGATGAGTCCGCTGGCTCGTCTCATGGCGAGTTCGACCTCTTATTCGGAGCCCGTGAAAGTGATGAGCTCTTGAGTGCAGCATCGGAGAGCAGGCTCGTCCATTCAGATGCGGAAGCCTCAGCTGGTCTCCTCCCTTCGGGGACGATTGCCCAGTCACAGGCTGATGTGGAGATGATGACATGCTTTCTTGGGCAGCCGCGAGTGTCGGCTAGAGTGGAACCCTCCGCTCTTCCCTGAACCCTCGCGGCTCGGTGATTGGTTCCTGGGCTCGTGGGCCGCTCAAAGCCACACCCCGCCCCCATTCCTTTCTTCCCAGAAGTGCATGAAGAGCTGACAAGGTCGTGGGAGGCACTTTTTTACTGCCCGGTCCCGATCTTTTCAGCTTCCCTGCCCTCACTACCCTCGATGGTGGGGCGGCCAAGGGCTATTTGGCAATCCCCCGGTGGATAAAGGCAGTCCAAGGCCTGTAGGTTTATGTCGTCTCTGACGGCCAAGAACTACGGTGCCGCTGGACAAGCCACCTCCGCCCTGCACGCCATGGCTCGCCTGTAAGTCTGCCAAGGCACTAAAGGAACTGCACGAGGGTAGTTCCGCCCCGGGATTGATGCAGGAACTGCGCTCGGCGACTGACCTCGCTCTCCGAGCGATGAAGGTCACGGCGCGGTCTCTCGGGCAGACGATGTCCACATTAGTGGTCCAGGAGCGCCACCTTTGGCTCAAAGGTTGGCCTATTTGGCGACACCGTCAAGGACTTTACCCAGCAGTTCTCGACAGTAGAGCAGTAGATGGAGGCTATCCTGCATATCCTGCCCCAGTGTGGCTCAAGATCCCGCACCCCGCCTGCTCGTCGCCAAGGGCGTCCCCCTGCGGTGACTGCACTGGCTCCACAGCAGCCCACCCCTTCGGCCCGGCCCCGGCGTGGAGCCCACCACAGGAAGCAGACGCCACCCGTCTCGCGGCCGCCAAGAACCCGTGAAAGGCTTCAAAGTGCCCTTGAGACGGGTGACCCAGGGACAACGAAACCCGCTGCTCTGGAGCTGGTAAGCAGACCTCTCCATCCCCCGGTCGAAGGCCGGGAGGAGAAACTTTTTGTTACCTTTGCATTTAATTGCGCTGCATGCCCAAGTGGCTGCAGTACTCAAGAGTTCAGCAAGAGCGGTTACCTTGTTCCCTGGGTCACGTATCCGGTGTGCATGGCCATCATCACGACCACCGTCCACCACTCTATTTGGCAGGTTTGGTGCTCCAGCAGCGGTCTCCCGCCCCTGAGCGCCCAGCTGTGGCACAGATCCGCCCCCGATGTGACAGTCTCCACATGTCACAAGGACAGGCCTCTTCCTGCCCCGTCCCAGGCTGTTCTGGGGGTGGTCACAAGGAGCCAGGTAAGTGCTTCGATGTCCCTAGACTCAGCACGGCCACGACGTGGTGTGGCACCTTGAGCTCCGCCCTGTCGCGAGGCCCCACCTGCCGGTACGTACGACGACGTTGTCCCTTTGGTCCCCCTTGCGCGGAACTTGGATGCGTGGCTTGTGCTTTCCAATCCATCGCGATGGCTGGTCTGGACTGTCCGACTCGGCTACACAATTCAGTTCACCAGGCGTCCGCCCAGGTTCAGCAGTATGGTGAAGGACGAAAACGCTGCTACCTTGCGCACGGAGATCGCTACCCTCCTACGGAAGGGCGCGATAGAACCTGTCCCTCTGGCCGAGATGAAGAAGGGGTTTTACAGCCCCTACTTCATTGTACTGAAAAAAGGCGGTGGGTTGCGGCCAATCTTGGACCTGCGAGTACTGAACCGGGCTTTACACAGACTCCCGTTCAAGATGCTGATGCAAAAACGCATTCTGGCGAGCGTCCGGCATCAAGATTGGTTTGCAGCAGTAGACCTGAAGGACGTGAACTTCCACATCTCGATCCTTCCTCGACACAGATCCTTCCTGCGGTTTGCATTCGAGGGTCAGGCATATCAGTACAAGGTCTTCCCTTTCGGCCTGTCCCTGTCTCCTCACATCTTCAGGAAGGTCGCAGAGGCAGCCCTTGCCCCGCTAAGGGAGGTGGGCATTCGCATTCTCAACTATTTTGACGACTGGCTAATCCTAGCTCACTCTCGGGACATATTGTGCGCACACAGGGGCTTGATGCTCTCACACCTCAGCCGACTAGGACTTCGGGTCAACAGTATCTCTTTTCTCGGTTTGGAGTTGGACACAGTCTCTTTGACAGCGCGCCTCACGAACGAGTACGCCGAGTCGGTGTTGGCCTGTTTAAAGGCATTCAAACAGAAAACAGCGGTTCCACTGAAACTTTTTCAGAGGCTCCTGGGGCATATGGCATCCTCAGCAGATGCATCAACCCGAGCGGGGTGGCCAATGAGAGCCCTACATCTGCAAAAAAGTGGGAAAGTAGTTGAGAAGAAGCATTCCATGAATGTCACTTGTCAGGATCCCGACGCTCCAGTTGTGTTTTCTTTAGTGTCGGGACCCAGCACCTGTATTTTGTGTTTGTTCTGTCTTGTGTATCTAGTGTCAGGATCCTGCCACTTTGGTTGGTCTTGATTATAGTTTTGTGGCTGGATCCTGACACTAGTGTTGTGTGAGTGCACTTGGCTTTGTTGTGTTTTCTCATTGCCATGTGCTCTCGTGTAATACCCCACCCCCTTGTTTGCCTTGTTATTAGTTTATCAGTTTCTCCTGCCCCCCCAACATACATCCCAGTAGTCAAACATTAAATAACAACAGACACACATATAAACAAACAGTCCAAAGAAAATACTCGATGACATAACAAAATATATACAGTTAACCAACATAAAAGAAAAAGGGTTCCACGTGTAATTTGAATTAATCTTGTACTTCTCCACTGCTCCTCCCTGGTAACCTTCTAAGAAGGCCAAATAAGTTCCCCACTTCTTCCCATATGGACCCAAACTGCCCAGCCATCTATGTGACATCTCTTCAAATGCTGCCACTCTGCCCAGCTCGGTGCACCACTCATGAAATGAGGGCACATCAGCCAACTTCCATCCCCTTAGCATTACCTGCCTGCCAATCATCACGCTGGTAAGGACCCAGTTTTTTATATATTTTTTCATTATATTAATACCTGCTCCATCACCCAAATTACAAAGTCTGGGGCAAAATAAAATGCTCAAGACCTCACAAATAAAAATTCTGAATCTTCGACCAAAGCTCTTGAATTTTAGTACAGAACCAAAAAAACATGGGCTATGTCCCCATCCTCCAACTGGCATCACCAGCAAGTAGTGTTGTGGAAAATGTTGAAGATTCTTTCCCTCTGTGCAAGAAATCTCTCAGATTCAGGGGTTCCAGATATCAAAGGTAAAAGTTTATTGAGAAACCTTTAAACCTGAGAAGGCCAGCTGTCCGTTCTGCCCTCTCAGCTCCAAGCTCCCAGTCTTTATACATTTCTGTTATCTCTTCTGAACCCATAAATCGTTCATTCTCATTATCTCTAACTAATGGGCTTGCTTCCTTACCTATCTTCTCTCGCCACCATTATTTCTTAGATCATCTGACTTCTTTCTAATGGTGGAATCCTAGCAACCCATCTATTTTTAAAAAACTGAACGTTTTGGTCCCATTTATTTAGGAAGTGTACATTCTAGGTAAACAGATAAAGGTAATTAAACATAATGAGTATCCTGCCTAATGGCTATACTGTGCCTTATGAATGCCCATTTTCCAGGAAGTGTACATTGCTGAATGTGACCTCATATATGCACTTCTCATAGTACAGGTTTCTGGCTTATACAATGCTCATCCTTTTTCTATATTAGTACCTTTATTTCCATATTTGATTTTGAAAATATACTATATATATCCCCCCTTGAGACTTTTCACAGTCTCACCCTTATGACCCTCACCCAGAGTGCAACCTCACAAGTCTCCTCCATTTCCACCAAGTGACCAATACAAGTCACACATTTCTCTAACAATAACTGCTCTTAAGAAAATGGACTCCAGAGGAGAAATAAGACCAAACATCTCCCTCCACATTTGGCTAGGAGGAAGTAAAAGATCTTATCTCCCTAGCTAAATTCTTTCACGGGGGTGACATTAATCCAAAACAAATCAACTTTTTGTATAAAAGCATGTGCATGCAATATTAGCCTTGCGTTATGTAGAATACATCAGTGATTTTACACTTATTTTAGTAGATTAACATACTTCAGTGATTAAACAATATTAGTATATTATTTAGAATGATGGATGGTTCGTTAAAAGGAAATGATAACTGAATATAAAAGTCAAATTCAAACAATAAATGAGTAATAACTTCAGGAAGGGGCTTATGCCAAAATAACAAACATAATACCTTCTATCTTCCTGCCTACTCTACCCAATTTATTCTAAAGTACAACCTAATTTTATGATAAAGGAAAATACAATGAGTATGCTGACTCCCTTACTATCCAAAAACAATAGAAAATTGAAAACAAAGAGTCAAAATAAAAAAGGCTCCCCTTCCCTACCACTTTTGTGTACTTCTAAATGGGGCGCATAGTGGCTGCAATGTCAATTCCAGAAGGTTTCACAGATACATTGACCATCTGTCTGGCTGCAACATTAGCCATCATTGATCTGAGAAAAGGCACAATACAATAAAACAGTACCACAAAAATAGCAAATACTGTGGCTATTATTATTCCCACTTTAGTAAGCCATTCTTTCGAAGATCCAAATAGGTTATCAAACCAGTTTACAAAATACTGATCTCTCCCTGCATTTGCAGTCACTTCTCTTAAATTTTTCAACTTCTTCATTGCTGCTGTAAAGGAGCCATCAGGAGCTGTATTATCTGTATCAGCCTTGGTGAGCAGAAGAGACTTCTTTTAAAAACATTAAAATATCTTACCAATCTAAAACTTTTAAACAGTAGTATACGTCTAAAGATTTTAAGTAAAATCTTTATGTAAAGAAAATGTATAGTCAGATTACTTCTTTTAACTTAAACTTGATTTTGTGTATAAGCTACAAAAAATACATTCAATCGTTAAGTCTCCTCACATTCATTCTCTCTCAGGGGAGGGGTCTTTGTCTCCTCAGGTGTGAATCACATCAATATTCATGATCATCCATGCCTCCTCGCATATGGCCTTTCTAACACTAAAAGTGTCTTACAAAATTTAAATGACTATATTGTTTTGTATGAATGAGTGATCAGGATGGTTTTCACATCATTTTTGTAGCAAAAACTCTAGGCTACAAGATCCAGTTCTCAAAAGTCTTGTGATCAAATGTTTAGTATGTGTTATATGGTCTTATTTCAGTGACGTAAAATCTTTGTTTTTTCAAAAACCACGCATAAAAATATTTTCTCAAAAATACAAACATGTACATACATGTTGTTCACATATTATTGTAGCCCAGTTTGTGCTGAATACAGTGTTACCAGACCTTAGCCATTAATAAGTTTTTAAGCAACTGAAAAAAGCACAAATGTCAAGGCATGTCAAAACTTCTCCAGGGCCCAAAACACCCTCAGACCCCAGAGGGTTAAAGGGCTTTCTCTTTTTCTCGTATTCGAATATCTAGACATCTACAGTCATCCCCTATCCTTCCTTGTTGTAGTATTGTTTGAATTCTGGATTTCCTAGAAATGCCAGACATTCAGCTGGGCAAAAGTGTGTTCTTTCCCCTTTGATGCAATGTTGTGAGTAATGTTGCACACAATGTATGTAGTGATATCGATTTGGGACTACTTTAAGTTTTTTCATAGGTGATGGTGAACATAACACGCAACTAGACATTCCTGATTGTTTTACTGTGCACTCAGCCTATCTAAACCAGTCATTTTGTTGTGCATTTTCTAACAGTCTTTATTCTCTTAATGATGGGTCAGCTTCAAAATCTGAATCATCATACATCATTGTTAATGGCGGTTTTATAGGCTGATATAGAGAAGGTGGCGGTTTTGTAGCCTAATATTTCAATCCAGTCTGAGGGTTTTCTTTATGCTCAGCCTTTGAACCTGTGGACTGTTCCTCATAATCATAGTCATCATATGAGGGGTCAAAGGACCTCTTTTTAATAGATTTATTTACTTGAGTACCTTGTGTTGATTCAGTGCCATTATGGAGACCATTGGAATTGTGAAGGGGACCACTCAAGGTCAGCGGGGTTGAGCGTAAGAAACTCAACATTCCATGGGTCTTCTGGAGATTGTTCTCTGGAAAGCCTTGGGTCTGGGGCAACTGCTGCATCCGGTGTATCAACATTACTATCAATGTGAGGACTTCTCTCACCCTCCTGTCCTGTCTCCACTGCCTGCAGTACATCCTCCTGCATCTGCCCTTCATCTCCTGCTTCAGCATTTTCAGTTGCCCTAGAATGAGGTGTTCATTACTACTTTCTTCTTCCTGTTCTTCACTTTCTTCCCCTTGTTCTTCCCTTTCTTGATCATGGACTTCAGTTTCTCTTTCAACCTCGGGGGAAGTCATGTTTGAGTCTTCCTGTAGTTCTTCTGCTCTATGTACCTGGTTTTGTGGTGGTCTTGGTCTAGGAGCCCTAGTGCAGTGATTCAAATGATACCACGTTGTGCTACCTTCTACCTGTACTGCTGTTGGGGTTGCCCTTACTACCTTAAAAGGTCCTTCCCTTCTGGGTTCATTCCATCTCCTCCTAAAAACTCTCAGGTACACTCAGTCTCCAGGAACTATTGGACAGGGCACTTCTTCTTCTTGTCTGGGTCCCCTGTTCTGTTCCTGTGAATAAATGGCTTCATGTATTCCATCTGCAACTGCTCTAGTGGTGGGCCTTCATAGGGACCTCTCAAATACGGCACTGACATGGGTCTTCCTGTTAGCATTTCATGCGGTGTTAGATTGGTGATTCTATTGGTCTGCATGCAGTAATTCATCAATGCAAGTGGTAGGGCATCATCCCAATTGAGTTTAGTGTCAACACAAATTTTGATCTTAGCTTTGAGAGTTCCATTTACCCTTTCTACCATTCCCTGTGATTGGGGTGTTAGACACATCCTAATCTTTGTTTCATTCTCAACTATTGTATCACTGTTTTTACTGTTTTTTTGAATGATTGCTGAGCCATTGTCAGAAATAATTTGAGATGGTATGCCAAATCATGGAATGACTTCTCTGGTTAAAACTTTGATCACAGTTTGAGCTCCCTGGTACTGCGTCTACCCATCTGCTGAATCTGTCTATTATCACCAACATATATCTTTTGCCTCTAACTGATTTGAGCATGTCTACATAATCCATTACCAGATGCTTAAATGGTCCCTCTGGAACTGGTATGTGACCTGTTGGTGCAGATGTACCCTTTCTGACATTATTTTCAGCACAAACTTCACATTCAGTTAAGAATTAATCTACCATTGCCTGTAGATATGGGGACCAATATCCCTGTTGTTTTATTTTTCTAATCACCTCCCCCGTTGCGCAATGGTCAAAACCATGTGCATCTGAGATTAGAATAGTAAGTAGTGCTGTTGGAGCAATCATGTGTCCTTCATGAGACCGCCATATGCCATTTACATCTCTACTTGCACCTCTTTTCTGCCAGACCGCATGTTCATTAGGGCCAGCTTGATGTTGCATTCGTGCAATATCATCTAATTGGGGTTGTGGCTAAATCAAGACTGATACAGTTGCCATTACTGCCACTTGGCATCCTGAGGCCTTTTTGGCATATGAGTCTGCAGCATTGTTGCCTTGAATGACAAAATAATTTCCTTCCTTATGTGCTTGACATTTAATGATAGCCAATCTTTTTGGATGCTGAAATAAGTTTAGTTATCTGATCACTGTGCTGAATTGGAGTCCCATCAGTCTTTATAAACCCCCTTTGTTTCCAGACTGCTCCAAATAAGTGGCACACTCCGTGCACATATGCAGAATCTGTATAAATATTTACAGTTTGATTTTTGGCTACTAGGCAAGCCTCAGTCAGTGCTTTCAATTCAGCCAATTGTGCTGAGCATGGTTGTTCACAATGCTGAACCACAACTGGGACAAAGATTTTGTCTTCCCTCTTGACAATAGCATACCCAGCATGATTTCCCAAATGGTCTCTGAAACATGACCCATCAACAAAATAATCTGTCTCTGCATCATTGATTGGTGTTGATTCTAGGTCTGGACTTAAACGTGTAAAAGCTAGGGAGTCCACTACGCATTCAAGAGGTGTTCCCTTTCCTTCTAGAGGAACGTAATTGGCTGGATTTACTGTTGTGCATCGTCTTATGGTAACATCTGGGTAACAGTGTTGAATATGTCAAACACCTAGCTTGAGTTAAAACAAATCTTCCTTGCTCCAGCAATTCTGTAACTTTATGGTGAGTGTAAATCACTGCTGGGTAGCCCATGGTCACAGAAGAGGCTTTGTCATATACATAATACACTGCAGCAAGCCCTTGATAACATGGTGTGTTGTGGCATTGTCCAGTTTGGTGCTATAATAAGCTATTGGTTGCTTTTTTCTTCTACTACAAATTTCCTGCATTAAGACTGCTGATGCATAGCCATCTCTCCTATCTGCTACATACAAATGGAAAGGTTTAGTATAGTCTGGGTTTGCCAGAGCAGGCGCTGTCTGAAGTTCTTTTTTCAATGACTCAAAAACTATCAATGCATCAGTGTCCCATGTTAATTGGGCTCGAAGATTCTGATGCCCTGTCTGTTTCATCAATGCCCTCAAAGGGGCTGTTTTGATAGCATAATCTTCTATCCAATCAGCACTGAACCCTGTCTTTCCTAAAAAGGTCATCATTTGTCCCACTGTCTATGGTTGAGGTGCTTTACTTATTCCCTCCAATTGACTAGGTGATATAGCCTTGGTTTTATGTGCAATAATTTGTACCAAATAAGTATTCTACCTGTGGTAAGCAGTATTGCAATTTTTCTTTGGCGACCTTATGACCTCCCTCAGCCAATTTAGTAAGTACTTTAATAGTATCTTGGTGACATTGTTCTAATGTTGCTGAACAAATCAGCAGATCATCTACATACTGTATCAATGTGCTATCAATTCTGAGATCTTTCAAATCCATTTTCAACACTTGGTTAAAATCATGTGGTGAATGCTTGAATCCCTGCGGCATTCTGGTGTAGGTATACTGTTTACCTTGATAGGTGAATGAAAAAGGTGTCTGCTTTCTTCTGCTAGAGGGATGCTGAAAAAGGCAGAACACAAATCAATCACAGTAAAATAATTGTCAGCAGGAGGAACATTAGTCAACAGCGTATGTGGATTTGGAACTTCTGCAGGCCAGTCTTCCACTACCTCATTAAATGCACTCAAATCATGTACTAAATGCCATTTTGACCTGTCTGCCTTAGCTACTGGCAATATGGGTGTGTTGCAATGGCTCACTGTTTCAATCAACACCCCTGCTTTAAGCAGTCCCTCAATAGTCCTTTTAATTCCTTCTACAGCTTCTTGCTTTAATGGATACTGTTGCTTTCTTGGCTGTTGCGTTCCTAGTCTAACTTTGATCCTAACTGGATTAGCAGATTTCTCTAACCCTACATCAGTGTCATGCTGAGACCATAAGTTAACTGGTACTTGTTTTTCCATATCAAGCATTAATTCTGCTGTTTTTGAATCCAGTTTTTCATTTTCTTTAGTAGTTATCACGAACCTTGGAATGCCTGTCATAACTGTAGTACACAAGATTTTTAAGTAAGTTTTGTCTGGTGACTCTAAAATTAAAGGATTATCTGTTTCTTCCCACTTTTTCTTCTCTGCCTTCTTCATCAGTGGAGAAATCTTTTGCCTGACTTTGGTCTGCCTGGGGAGGAGCGGCTGTCATCCGCGATAGGTTGGGGAGTGGCTGAGGGCCAGGCGACAGCGTATGGAGAATTTCGACTCCATGGCCGTAATCGATCAACATATTACAGCAAGATCCTCCAAGTCCGCTACGACCTTGGTCTGCAGCCCTGTCTGGGGTATCAGCTTGAGCACATAAGTGTCTTTTAATGTCTCCAGAGCCCAAGGATTTTGAATTCTTTGACATGTTGTCTTCATAGAACAGTTATGAAACGTCTTGGTTACTGTCGTAACCTCCGTTCCCTGATGGAGGGAACGAGACGTTGTGTCGATGTAGTGACACAAGGGGTCGCTCTTGAGAGCCCTGATCACCTCAGATCTTTGAGAAAAGGCCAATGAGAATTGGCGAGTGGAATTTGCATGCCACTCCCCCGGACATACAGGTATAAAAGGGAGCTGGAATGCAGGATTCATTCAGGTTTTGTGCTGAGGAGCTGAGACATAGTGCAGCATTGTGGCAAGAGGTACTCATCGTCTCGTTCCCTCCATCAGGGAACGGAGGTTATGACAGTAACCGAGACGTTCCCCTTCTGTCACTCACTCGACATTGTGTCGATGTAGTGACACTAGGGGTCCCTATGGAAAAACGCCACAACAGCTGAACCGTGTTTTCGTGAACTACTGATGCAGGTGCAAGCAAGCTGCTGCGTGCATAATAGCAGGTGCACCAGACTGCACGTAACCTCCCCCAACGCCCCAAAAGGTGTCATATAGTTCCCCACATCCCTGAGGGGGGGAAGCAATGTAACTAGCATGAGAGCAGGCCGTGCCAGCCGAGGCCTTTTCTCTCTATGTTTTCTCTCCACAGAGTATTAGATTCAGCTGGGGCCATCTAACGCTATCATACGCATTGGGGAAGGTGTTCTTTTCCTTTCCTATGCTTTCAGGGGGAAAAGACCCCACAGAGACCACATCCTGCCCAAAAGGGGAAGTCAACATGTGGCAATACGACACATGAGCTCAGCAGCCGCACATGGAAGAGGCGTGGTGGTAGGTCCCGCACGAAATAAGGGGGGTGGAACTCTACAAACACAGCGACCGGGGTAGAGAGAGCTCTGCCCAAGGGAGACGCGGGTCTGCTTACAGGGAGACCGTACCACGGAATATACATCACAGGGGTTACCGGAGTAATCGGCACCTGTGGAGCACCTATCCCAGTACAGGGCATATTAGACACCGTAGTGGGGCTGGCTGCGAACTCCTCCACAGAGTTCGCGAACCATAGGGCTAGGGAGGGAGGACATCCAGGGTTCACAACTTCGTGAACCCGACTGGGGGAAAAAGTGCACGTTTTTGCCTCAGGGGAGGGGAAAGGCACTATACGCAAGCAATACACCCAGCCAGCTGTTCCGTATTACCGAACTCTACCTGTCGTACCTGAAAGAACACGGGACGAAACCAGCTCAACCCGGATATTGTAAAATCTCATGAAAGTATTGGGTGTTGCCCAGCCCGCTGCTCTGCAGAAATCTGCAAGAGAGGTGCCATTGGCCAGTGCCCATGAGGACGCCACACTCCTTGTAGAGTGTGCTCGAACCCACAAGGGGCAGGCACGGCCTGGGTCTGGTAAGTCAATGCAATGATGTCCATGATCCAGTGGGCAAGCCTCTGTTTAGAGACGACGTTCCCTTTCCGCTGTCCACCAAAGCAAACAAAGAGCTGCTCAGAGCGTCTAAAGCTCTGCATGCGATCCAAGTAGGTGTGCAAAGCACACACCGGACACAGCAACGACAGGGCTAGGTCTGCCTCCTCCCAGGGCAGCACTTGCAGGTTCACCACCTGATCCCTGAAGGGGGTCGTGGGAACCTTGGGCACATAGCCCGGTCGGGGTCTCAGGATCACGTGAGAATCTGCCTGACTGAACTCCAGGCAAGTGTTGCTGACAGAGAACGCTTGCAGGTCCCCCACCCTCTTGATGGAGGTGAGCGCAATCAGGAGGGCCGTCTTTAAGGAGAGGGCTTTCAGCTAGACTGACTCTAGCGGCTCAAATGGGGCTCTCCGGAGGCCCAGGAGGACCATGGTGAGATCCCATGAGGGGAAGAGGCATGGCCTGGGAGGATTAAGCCTCCGGTCGCCTTTGAGGAACCTGATGATCAGGTCATGCTGTCCAAGGGACTTACTGTCGACTGCGTTGTGGTGAGCTGCTATAGTGGCTACATAAACCTTCAAGGTGGAGGGGGACTGCTGCCCCTCCAGCCTCTCCTGCAGAAATGAGAGCACTGACCTGACTGCACATCTCTGGGGGTCTTCGGCTCAGGAAGAACCCCAATTCACGAATAAGTGCCACTTTAGAGCATAAAGCTGCCTGGTAGAGGGAGCTCTGGCTTGAGTGATCGTGTCTATGACTGCTGGTGGTAGACCGCTTAGACCTTCTACGTCCTGTCCAGGGGCCAGACATGGAGATTCCAGAGGTCTGGGCGTGGATGCTAGAGGGTGCCCCGTCCCTGAGAAAGAAGGTCCTTCCTCAGGGGAATCCGCCAGGGAGGTGCTGTCGCGAGGAGCGTGAGGTCCGGGAACCAAGTCTGAGTGGGCCAGTATGGGGCCACGAGGGTGACTTGTTCCTCGTCCTCCCTGACTTTGCACAGAGTCTGTGCAAGAAGGCTCACTGGGGGATTGCGCAGCCCCCGGGGCCAACTGTGTGCCAGCGCATCTGTCCCAAGGGGGGCACCCATCAGGGAATACCAGAGCGGGCAGTGGAAGGATTCCCGGGAAGCGAACAGGTCTACCTGTGCTTTGCCGGATCAACTCCAAATCAGGTGGACCACCTGGGGGTGGAGTCTCCACTCTCCGCTGATCGTTGCCTGCTGCGACAGCGCGTCCACTCTGGCATTGAGGCTGCCCGGGATATGAGTGGCCCGCAGCGACTTCAGCCGCTGCTGACTCCAGAGGAGGAGATGGCGGGCGAGTTGCGACATGCGACGAGAGCGTACGCCGCCTTGGTGATTTATATATGCTACTGTCGCTGTGTTGTCGGACTGGACCAACACATGCTTGCCCTGGATCAATGGTAATAGCCTCCGCAGGGAGAGAAGTACAGCCAGCAACTCAAGGCAGTTGATGTGCCAACCCAGTTGCAGTCCTGACCAGGAACCGGCAACCGAGCGTTGCTTCGGCCCATTGCACACGGCGTCCCAGCACAGTTTGGAGGCATCTGTGGTGACCACGACATGTCTGGACACTTGCTGTAGGGGAACTCCTGCCTGTAGAAATGCAAGGTCTGTCCAAGGGCTCAATAAGTGGCGGCAGAGTGGCGTGATAGCTATGCGATGTGTGCCGTGGTGCCATGCTCATCTCGGGACTCGAGTCTGAAGCCAGTGCTGAAGCGGTCTCATGTGCATCAACCCGAGTTGCTCAGACTGCCGCTGAGGAAGCCATATGCCCCAGGAGCCTCTGAAAGTGTTTCAGTGGAACCGCTGTCCTCCGCCTGAATGACTTCAGGCAGTTTAGCACCGACTGTGTGCACTCGCTTGTGAGGTGTGCTAACATTGACACCGAGTCCAACTCCATGCCGAGAAAAGAGATACTCTGAACCGGGGAGAGCTTGCTCTTTTCCCAGTTGACCCGAAACCCTAGGTGGCTGAGGTGCCTGAGCACCAAATTCCTGTGCGCACACAGTAACTCTTGAGAGTGTGCTAGAATCAGCCAGTCATCGAGGTAGTTGAGTATGCGGATGCCCACTTCCCTTAACGGGGCAAGAGTTGCCTCTGCGATTTTCGTGAAGACACGAGGGGACAGGGACAGGCCGAAGGGGAGGACCTTGTACTGATACGCCTGACCGTCGAAAGCAAACCGTAGGAAGGGTCTGTGTCAAGGTAGAACCGAGATGTGAAAGTACGCATCCTTCAGGTCTACCGCTGCAAATCAATCTTGATGCTGGACGCACGCCAGAATGTATTTCTGCGTTAGTATCTTGAACGGGAGTTTGTGTAAGGCCTGGTTCAGAACTCGCAGGTCCAAGATTTGCCGCAACCCACCGCCTTTCTTTGGTACGATGAAGTAAGGGCTGCAGAACCCTTTCCCCATCTCGTCTGGAGGGACAGGCTCTATCGCGCCCTTGCGTAGAAGGGTCGTGATCTCCGCACGCAGGGTGGCGGTGCCCTGCACTGAGTGAAGCGGACGCCACTGAACCGGGGCGGGCGCCTGGTGAACTGAATCGCGTAGCCGAGTTGGATGGTCCTGGCCAGCCACCGCGACGGGTTGGAAAGCATTAGCCACATGTCCAAGCTCCGGATGAGGGGCACTAAGGGGACGATCGCATCTGACGTACTAGGGGGTGGGGCCTTGTGGCGGTGGGGAGCAGGCAAAGCCATGTCGAGGAGCGTTGCTTCGACCCGAGGTGGCTGCGCTGAGGGGGACCTCAAAGCACTTACCTTGCTCTTCGTACCCGGCATAGGGCATGTTAGCAACTGAGGAGGAGGGCCTCTTGGGCCTCATCACAACCAGCTGACCATAGGTGTCGCGGGGCCCTGGCTGCGAATGCTCGGTGTCTGGTGGCTGTGAACACCGTTTATGTGACCCAAGGAGTGAGGAAACCGCTCATTTTTTTACAATTTTGGTACCGCAGTCCTTTCGGGGTGTGGCGAACAAAAAAGTGTCGGCCTCAGACTGGGCGGGCAGACCCGAAGGTTGCAGCCCAGTCGAGTCCTTGGCAACCAACATCGCCAGTGTGCTCTCTGATGCAGCAATCGAAGACTCATCCTGCTCACGGGCCCCGAAAGAGACCTCAAGCCGGCCATGAGGCGGGCTGGTCTCATTTCGGAACCGGACGGGAGCAAACGAGTGTGCTGGGGAACAGGAGGTCTGCGGGGAATTACCCGGCGAGGCCGCGCCCATTGAACTTCCCAAATCGCCTCCAGCGCCAGCTGGGCTGGCCTCACACCCGTGGGTAGAAGGCACAGCATGGGGGGCGGCAAGAGTGGCTTTCCCTTGGAAGAAGGAAAGCCGCGACTGCAACGTTGCCATGGTCATATCCTCGCAATGAGAACATGAACCATCCACAAATGCTGCCTCAGTGTGATCACTGCCCAAACATGTGAGGCAGCACCCGTGGCCGTCGGATGCGGAGAGATAACGACCACATCCAGGAATCACACAAAGATGGAAAGGCATCTTTAAAAAGACACTTCTTTAAAAAGACGTTCAACGTCAATGTGTGTGCTCTAATAGAGAAAATATACTCTTTAGCAGGAATATACACTCTTTTAGCACTGTCGAATTGCCCAGAGGTGAAATCTGCACTCGTCGTGCAGAAGGAGAGAAAGCCGCTGGAAATGCACCGTATATCCAACAGCATACGCTTCTTAAGAGGTGAATGGAACAGCAGTAGTATTCAGCTCGCTGATAGTACAACCGCTTGGCTCCGAAGAAAAAATCTGAATGAATCCTGCAATCCAGCTCCCTTTTATGTCCATATGTCCGGGGGAGTGACATGCAAATTCCACTTGTCAATTCTCATTGGCCTTTTCTCAAAGATCTGAGGTGATCGGGCTCTCAAGAGTGACCCCTAGTGTCACTGCATCGACACAACGTAGAGTGAGTGACAGAAGGGGAACAGAGTGTATCGAATCTCACCAGTTTATGACAAAAGAATTTAAAACTAGCAAAGTGTGCAGAGCTCGCCGTTCACACGTCCGACCCTCACATGGTGCCACGCAACTCAGCTGATGGACTTTTAATGGCTGTGCGTTTAATTCTATTTTTTTACCTTGTTTTGAGATATAGATATAAATTGTAAAAATAATTAATGGGTTGATTCTGGTGAAGTAATTAATATTTAAGTAATGTATTAACATTATGGTGTTTTATTTTGAAAGTCAATTCTTTAAACATCCTGAAAAACTTTCTTCACAAAACGAAAGATGTTAGGTTGCATTTTTTAAATAAAAAATGGTACAAACGTATAATGCGTGATGTGTATATCTATATTGTATGTTTTGTTTGAAGTGTAGTTATTTTACATACACTACTGGTCAAAAGTTTTGAAACACTTGACTGAAATGTTTCTCATGATCTTAAAAATCTTTTGATCTGAAGGCGTATGCTTAAATGTTTGAAATTAGTTTTGTTGACAAAAATATAATTGTACCACTATATTAATTTATTTCATTATAAAACTATAATTAATTTTTTTTTAAAAGTTTTTAAATTGATGACTTAGACCAAATAATAAAGAAAAGCAGCCAATAAGTGCCCAACATAGATGGGAACTCCTTCAATTCTGATTAAAAAGCATCGCAGGGTGATACCTCAAGAAGTTGGTTGAGAAAATGTCATGAGTACGTCTGCAAATTCTAGGCAAAGGGTGACTACTTGGAAGATGCTAAAATATAACACAGTTTTGATTTATTTTGGATTTTGTTTAGTCACAACATAATTCCCATAATTCCATTTATGTTATTCCATAGTTTTGATGACTTAACTATTATTCTAAAATGTGAAGAAAAAAATTATAATAAAGAATGAGTGTGTTTCGAAACTTTTGACCAGTAGTGTACTGTATGTCAGAAAGCATTTTATTGACAACAGATATGTAATCCTTGTAGATGACTGTATAATGGTGTGGATGTACAGCACAATATCACTCAAACTTTAGCAGTAATGTCTTGGCAACTGGTCTCTGCAAAGAAATTGCAGGTTTTTATTGTATTCTTTACCAAAATGGCTGTGCAAAGAAGCTATAGTAAGCCTTAATTGTTACAGCAGTTCACTGCTTGTTTTCAGTAAATTTGTATGTTTAATTTACAGGAATGTCCTGTTAATCATAATCACATTAAATTAATGCAATTTAACAAGTGTTTTTTGGCATTGCATTTGCCTGTAAGGTACCGGGTTTTTCCTTTTACAGTAATTCACTGTAAATGATTATCACAGCAAAGTACTGCAATTTAAGAAATGTTTATTGACAACTCATTTGCAGATAAGGCACAGTTTTCTTCATTTTACAGTAATGTACTGCAAGTGATTATCTCAATAAAGTACTGCAATTTAACAAGTCTTTATTGGCAACTCAATTGCTGGTAGTTCACTGTATTTTACCTTACAGTACATCCCTGTAATTCTTGTTCACTGTACATTTACTGTGATTTCACTACTAGTTTGGCAACTTTTTGCCGGTAATTTACTGCAGAAGTCACAGGAAAATGTTTACAGTGACGAGAGTGCACATCACTCCTCTGTTCATCAAACTGCACAGGTTGCCAATGGTTGCCATGAAACACCTTTAATTTCTCTTCCACATGAGTTCCATTTTGCAAGCTGCTCTCTTAAAAGCATGAGTATGATAACTGTACCACAGTGCAGGGCACTCTTTAACTTTTTTTAATTGAAGGGGCAACACTATAAACATATCTATATTTTCTGTGACTAAATCAAGTTCTTCTGAACATTTTGGCATACTGAGTATTTGAGATGGATCTGCAAGCTTATTAGTGAAGCTATTGTAGGTTCTACTGGTTGTTTAGATCAGTGTTACTATCAGAAATAATTAATAATTATTTCTTTAGTTATTAATTAATATTTAAATTAAATAATAGAATCTAACTCATTAAAACCTCACACGGCGCACCATTAAATGCAGTGCGCTACATTCAGGAGCGTGTTTGGTTATTAGCAATAATTAATAATTATCAAAGATAATTATTAATTATTAAAATCAATAGAACATTGATTTGAATCAATGTTAGCTCTTTTAATCCTTCACATCAACAATCAAAGATAACTATCAAATTCAATAGAATATTAATCATTATCAAAGATAATTATTAATTATTAAAATCAATGGAACATTGATTAGAATTAACACTAGCTAATTGATCCTTCAAATTCAACAATCATCAAAGATAATTATCAATTATCAAAATCAGTAGAATAAGGATTCATATCGCCAGGTCACCACCCTGGAATCAGGGACTAATAACCAGATAGTATAACAGTCTCAATATTAGATTGTTCTCTTAGGAAAATCGACATTCGAAGAATATCGACCTTCGAAAAGAAACAAGGAAGGCTTGAATCCGAGCACTGACATCCCCTGTCAGCATTTGACACAGGTGTATGCAAAACAAACCAAAACACTTCTCTTTGAAATATAACAAAGTTTATTTATGCAGTAATATCAATTAATAATCAATACAATGCAGTCAATAAACTTCCGATTTACTACTACAAACTAAACAGTGACATGATTAGATATGGTAACCAAAATAAGCCTATAACACATGAGAGGAAGGTGTGTGTGTGTGTGTGAATGTGGGTTTGTGTGGGTGTGTGTGTGTGTGTGTGTGTGTAAGGAGTGACACGCACAAAATGGTGGACATGACTCTCGCGGAGAGTACGTCATGCGAGATTTCCGGCCAGAGAATATGGCCGCGAATGTGGGCGGAGAGAAGCCGGTTAATGGCTTCTGACCGTTTATTAATTAAGTTATCCGCTTGTACGATAACTTAGGGACAAAGCTGAGCTTTATCACGAAGTTATCTACTAGTCAAAAGTGTGTGCGAGAATGTTTGTGAGGGGTCGCGCGTGTGTGTGGTTAGTACGAGAGAGAGAGAGAGAGAATAAAGTGGCGGCACCAAAGCCGGTTTCACGGTCGTGGGAGAGAAAGCAATTGTTAGTTTATCACTCAGAGACGCGGTGGACGGCTCGTAAACCATCCCGCGGTCTTTGGTTCTTTAATGGATAAACTCAGTGTGCCGGTCTCACCCGCGATTGTGGAAATACACAACAGTCCAATGTGGTTGGACTACATCACAGCAGATCTCATTCGTGATAACAGTACATTACAGTAATACCTTGAGTATTATTAGCAGCAATGAGTGGACTCGGCGGTCCGTAAACTGTACAAGCAATAACCTTGATACACAAGAATAACACACTATAACATTCTATCTCTGCCCAGACGTAAACCTCTTACTTGAATCGTATATGGAAGTAGAATGTGTGTTCATCTGTCCTTTAACTCTGACTCGGTTTCTCGAGGCTCGGGTGATGACGGGAGGCTGTTTCCTCGCTCTGTCGGTGGGCGGTACGTCTGCTTATTCTTGGCGGGCTGGCGGAGAAATCAGCAACGTCGACTTGATTGAAGATGGAAGAGAAATCTTTTTCTCTTCACTTCTGCAGGCAAACAGATGAAGATGCGGATTGCTCGGCGGTCTCCTTCAGATCCGTTAGAGTGTTCGGTGGAACACAGAGTAATCTCAACTCGTCCAGTGAGATGGAGATTGTATGGCCACAGTTTCAAGTTGGATTTGACTTCCTTGTGCCATGAGGCTACACCTGAGAGCAGCGATGAGCTGTGTCTACACACGGCGAGCAAAGTTGCTGGAAGCAATTCCCAGAAGGATCTCAGAGTTATTTCTACTCCTGATCACATCATGGTTGAGGGCCGTTCTGTTGTGTGCCTCATCCAATAGGAGTTGAGAGTTCGATCCTTTAGTGTGCAAGGCTTCATAGGATTTGTAGCCTGTTTTGGACTCCCTTTGTTTGATTTTGGTGCATTTTTTATCAGTAAAATGTATGACTCTGTGTGGGCCTCAGTCAGGTTTTACGACTGTGATAGGCCTGCCTTTGTCTTCTATCTGAATACACGAGGCCCAACACTATGTTTGGTGGTCGAAAGAATAGTTCTAACTGATCGCTAACATGTTTTAGATTGAGTGACCTTAGCTAAGTGCAACATGCAAAAGACACTCTATGACAGAATTGCTATATTATCAACATTAACTCCATAAGACAGAATTAAATCTAGTTTATGATTTTGGAAATGAAAGTTGTGTTCCTGATTGTGAAAAAAAAGAAAGAAAAAAAACGTTTGTCTGCATAGCCTTCCAAAAGATCTCAATGTTAGAAATGAGTGGCTTTAAATGTATTTAAACAGAGTTCCTGAACATGTCAATGTGGAATTATAGGTTTGTTCAGCACATTTATCTATGGATTCTTTTGAGAAACAATATGATTCAGGCTTTGCAAAGAAACTTATATTGAAAGTGTAATGATTCACTGGGAATCAAACCCTGGTCTCCTGTATGGGTGTCCTCATATTACTACCACTACTACTACAATGCTGAACCCAAATGCAGAGGAAGGATGCAATGAAGATACTTAAAATTAGTTCAAAAAGAGCTTTGTCACTGCTCTGGTGAGTTTGCCAGTTTGTTTTGTATGTTTTGTTGTTTTCTCTCCCTCATGTCTCACAGGCGCGGCCGACATGCAAGATCATTGTTTCCATGGGAACATTGCTTGTTCCCGGGGGAACGCTGATCATGCCATTGATTAGCGTGCTGAGCAACACCTATTCTCCTCTAATTCACTCCCTTCTTAAGCCATTTGTGTTCTCAGTATCTTTGCTAGATTGCTGTTTGTTGTTAAGGAACTAACCTCACTCTCTCTGCCTAGTTGGTCCTGTCTTGTGTATCTGTTGGTTGCCTGCGTGTCGGTGTGTGGTTGCCTTCCAGTTTGCTGCGTGTCAGCGGATCTTTAGCGGGAGGATATTTCGTCCCTGCCTGTGTGTTGTGAGTGTGGATGCTTTCCAGTGTGCTGCGTGTCAGCTGGTCTTACACGGAAGATTCCATAACTCAGTGACTGCTCATATTTATTGTAAATAAGTCCTTTGATCTATTCCTCTGCATTTGGGTCTGTTTGCTCACTGACGCATATTACAGCTTTAATTGCAGAACCAAAAAAGGTAGCATTCCAAAAGATAATCCAAACTAAAGGTACTCCCTAAGAAGCAGTCCAAAAGATAATCCAAACAAGTCCATACAAAGAACAAGGGAAAACTCACAGAAGGCAGGCAGAGCTCCAAAAAGTATTATTCCAAACATAAACAATCCAAGGAAAACTAGGTAACAGAGTCTTAGGCAGAGAGCTAACTCTAACAGTTCAGGGTACATCAGAAATGAGCAGAGAACTACAGACAGGGCAGGGTTTAAATAGGGCTGGGCATGTAGGAGTACAGGTACAATCAGTAATTGATTTAATTAAAGGTAATGGATGAGGGGTGAACAATGTCGCCATCTGGTGGCAAAACAAAGGAGCCACAGGATAAAACATTACAGAAGCCCCCCTTCTAGGAATCAGTTTCTGGTCCATTATGTGGTGAGAGGGGACCCAGGTTCATTTTTATGGCCCATATTCTTCCCAATATACCAGGAACTGCCTTCTTCCCTGCACCAACCGTGTGTCCACAAGATGCCGCACTGTGTAGACTGGCTGACCATCAATGATACATGGTGCTGGAGGCAGCCTAGTGGCAGGAGAGATAGGACTGTACATCACAGGCTTCAACCAGGAGACATGAAAGCTTGGATGTATGTGCATGGATTTAGGTAGTAGGAATTTGTAAGAAACAGGGTTTACTTTCCTTAGAACCTTGAAGTGTCCAATGAATCTGGGGGTCAGCTTGTGTGCCTTGACCTTAAGGGGAATGTCCTTGTTGGACTGCCAGATGCTCTGCCCTGGACGTAGAGAAGGAGCCTGCCTGTGTTTATGGTTGGCCTGTTGTTACTGTTGCTGTGAAGCCATGAGGGGTGCAACTCTAGCCCTCTACCACACTCTGTGGCACAGTTGAACCAGCTGTTGGGCAGCCGGGACCCTTACCTCAGACTCCTACACAGAAAACATAAGAAACTGGTAACCATATTGACACTCAAAATGAGAAATACCTGTTGTAGAGTGGTGGAGGGTGTTGAAAGCAAATTCTGCCCATATCAGGTGGCTGTTCTAAGATGTTGGGTTGGAAGAAGCCAGACATCTCAAAGTTGTCTCAGTCTCTTAGTTTGTTCTCTCAGTCTGTCCATTCGATTGAGGATGGAACCCAGATGAAAGGCTGGCTGTGGCTCCAATCAGCTGGCAGAAGGCCTTCCAGAATCTGGATGCAAACTGAGGACCCCGATCAGACACAACATCCTGGGAAAACCATGCAACCGAACAACATGCTGCAACAGAATCTCATCAGTCTCTTGAGCTGAAAGAAGTTTTGTCAATGTTATTAGATGGCAAGCCTTTAGCTAATCTGTCCACCACTACAAGAATGACACTGTTACCTCAGGAGTAGTGTAGACCAGTAACAAAGTCCATAGAGATGTGTGAACAGGGTCGGGAAGGAATGGAAGAGGTTGTAAGAGACCTCGTTGAAGAGACCTGTAATCCTTGTGCTGGACACAGACGGGACAGGCAGCAAGGCTCTGGTGTCTTCATTCAGTTTAGGCCACCAGAAGCATCTGTTTAAGAACTCTAAGTTCCTAGCAACTGGATGGCATGTGTGTGACAAGGAATGACCCCACTGCAAAAACTCAGAACGCACTGCCATAGGAACAAAGAGACAGCCTAGGGGGCCATTATCTGGGTCAGCTTCCTGCTGCTGTGCTCATTTTACGATGGTCTCGATCCCCCATCTGATGGGTGCCACAATCCTTGAAGGAGGAAGGATCATCTCTGGGTACTGAACTGAGTGGAGTGGGTCAAACTGCCTGGAAAGAACATTAGGCTTTTGATTCTTAGAGCCTGGTCGATGAGAGAGAACAAAATCAAAGCTATTAAAAAAGTAAGGGCTGTATCATCTCGACTGGAGGGACCAGCTCTATCGCGCCCTTGCACAGAAGGGTAGCAATCTCTGCAGGCAAGGTAGCAGCGTTCTCGCTCTTCACTGAGGTGAAGTGAATGCTGCTGAACCTGGGCGGGTGCCTGGCGAACTGAATCATGTAGCCGAGTCGGACGGTCCGGGTCAGCCATCGCGACGGGTTGGAAAGCACGAGCCATGCGCCCAAAATTCCGGCGAGGGGGACCAAGGGAATGATCACATCGGACGTACCGGCGGGTGGGGCCTCACGGCGGGGCGGAGCACGAGGTGCCACTGGACCATTCCAACCAGGAATAACACACAAACGGAAAGGCATCTTTAAAAAGACGTTCCGTGTGTGCCGCTCTTTTAGAAAGAAAATATACTCTTTTTAGAATATACTCTTTTAGTTGTTTCTACCGAAGTGCCCAGGGGCGTTCTCTGCACTCCACGGGTGCAGAGAGGGAGAAGCCGCTGAAATGCACTGTAGAATCCAGCAGATGAGGTGAATGAACTTCGCGGATGAATTCAGCTTCAATGAATAGAACTGCTCGGCTCCGAAGAGAAAATCTGAATGAGTGGTTGCATACCAGCTCCTTTTATACCCGTATGTCCGGGGGAGTGGCATGCAAATTCCACTCGCCAATTCTCATTGGCCATTTTTCAAAAAAAGCAGAGGTGTTTGGGGCTCCCAAGAGTGACCCCTAGTGTCACTACATCAACACAATGTCAAGTGAGTGACAGATACGGAACTTCTATTTTATTAGATATTAGAGCATCTGAACAAAACTGTTTACAATGTTTGCTTAGTTCCTCCTTATTGGAGGTTGGAACTTTATTTTCCATTCTATCTGGCATGATTGGTCACAGATCAAACCCAAGGAAAAAGCATCACAATGTTGGCAAGGCTGCCACACATTAAAATCAGAAAACCAGGTATTAAGAGCTCAACTTCAGTGGATTGGAAATGCAGAGAACATGAAATGATCCAAATCATTTTTACATTTCTTTTCCTTTAATTTTAATCTCAAAGGCAGCTTCTCAGTGTACCCATGACCAACCAATGCCTACACTGTGCATATAAAACAAGAAAATAAAATAAAAAATATCTAATCTTAACTAAAAGAATCTGCTATCTATCTTTTCTAAATTCGGGGCGCCCCTGTCCAAGTGGAGACGAGCTTTCCCATTCAAAGTCTGCAAACAATCATTTGCAGTATGGAGTATAACCCCTCCCGCTCAGTCTGCCTACAGAGCAGCATCTCACTCAGTCTCTCCATCAGACAGTCCCTAAAAAATAATAAACTCTGTCTATCTTATTTTTGTTGGTTGATCAAGTTTACACCGATAAAGCTGCAACTCACATATAAATTTGCTCTCCAGACATACTCAAACACATACCCAAAAAATTACAAAAAATAAAATAATGGGTTCTTATTGTAATGTGACTACACTTATCTTCAATACAACTTTTGTTTAAAATTCAATTATTTAGTTGACTTTAGTTTAAAGTAATACATTGGACTCAAAACTTTATTGTTTGTCCAGATAATGTTATACGATCTTTAACTCTAAGCACAGATATACAACTTGCTCTTTCTCAGTTTAGTTAATCTCATATTCCGCTTCCATCATGGCATGAAAAGATCAGCCCAAGGCTGAATCTTATGCAGCCAGCTAAGAGTTAACTTTTTGCTTTCACTCACACTATTACAAACAGTCACACTTCACAGTCACTTCACACACACTTTCAGATGCAAATATTTTCACAAACATAGAAACTTTCACACTTTTTACAGACATAAGGCCTTTGTAAACACAGAGCTCTCAAAAATAAAATAAAATCCTAAAACAAATCTATGACTATTGTTCAGCCCCTCCTTTCGCTCTCCTTCTCTCAGTCACATGCTCTCAATCCTGTACTCATTTACTCCCACTGTGGAAGAGAGAAACAGGTGCTTTTTCTTAACTTTATTTTAGTTTCTTTATTAATAATTGTGTTTCTTTATCTGGATCATATTAACTATAATTTGACTGGTGTCAGATAATCAACAAAGCCACTGTCTCAGGACATTTTAGTTCTTAAATGAATTTTCTAACTACTTTTCATAATTTCATAAATATTAGATATTAACCCTCATACCTCTGTTTCTTTACAGCACATTCTTATGAAAAAACAGTTACATGGTCACATATCAGTACACTCATCCATGCACTCATAGCCTGATCTCATACACATACAGCATAGCACATTGCAGCCAGCATAAGCACAGCATTATTAATATAAACACAGCACAGTCAACACAATCGTTACACAAAAGCAATGCAGTCAATTCCACAACCAACTTAACACCACCAACACATATACATTAATTCCACAGATAACACAGAACAGACAAGACGAATTACACAAAACTAACAGACCCCTCTTTGGTTTTCACGCGTGAACACGCCTCTTGCATGTCTGCCAATTCAGCCCTAAATGCAGCGCTATTTTGAGAACAAGGCCAACCATCCCTGTGGGCTCCCCGTTTCTCAGCCAGGTCAAAGGCCAGCCATCCATGTGGGCTCCTTATCATTTACTGGTGTCACTGCATTCAGCGTTATTCGCAGAATTCAAAACACACCTGTCCATATAGCCCACCTCTACCTAGGAGTGTGGTATCGCAGGACTTGCCCAAGCAGCCCATCCCTATCTAGGAGTGCAGTATCGCAGGATTTTCAAACTTGCCTATTCAGCCCTCTCAGTGGTGCTATTTTGACAAGCAGTGCCAACCATCAAATTGTGGGCTCACGGCCTGTCTACCAGCTCAGGGGCCACTAGCTATGCAGGCTCCCCCTCTTCGCTGGCGCTCCCCTGAGAGCGGTATCCGCAGAGTTTGTGTGCACTTCAACTTATTTACAAGACATATTTACATTTGCATGCATAACTTTGAAACCTGGAACCCAGTTCTCTATTTCATCCAATTAGTCATTTAATTCTGTTCGAGACCGGAAAGGCCTTTATAGAGTTACCACCCGGGCAAAATTGCTTACCTGAGTTTTTGGTGCCAGTGATTTTGTGCAGTCAGTGCAAGCAAGACCCCAGCGGCTCCCCTTGGCCCTTTGCCGGTCCCTTCGTGGATCGCCAATTTTATTTTGTGGAGCATGGAAAACATTTCTTCCCCTCTCTGTATGAAAACTCTCAAAGTCAGGAGTTCCAGGTGTCAAATGTTAGAGTTTATTGAACATACCAACAAACCCGAGATGTCAGCTGAGATTTGACTCCCTCTGTCAAAACCCTTAGTTCTTGTACAGTTTGTTATCTAGCATTACCTCATGTCTACGCCATCTTAATATCTTTTGTATCCAATGGATTCTGTTTCCCACCATTATTTCACAGAGCCTCTAACCTCTTTTCAATGGTGGGAACCTGGCTTTTAATTCAAAAATAACATTTTAAATTCATTTATCAAGAAAATATACATTCAGTTACTTTAATTTTTGGTTGTGTTAATTTTTTAACTTGCTGTACTTTCCCAGAGCTTTCTCATGACTCAGTACCATTGTTCTGTGCTTACTGCTGAGGACACAAGAGTATTTCTTGCAACATTTCTGCTACAGCTTAGTGCACTGAGCATTTCTTGAAACATCAGCACTTTTAGTCCTCATATGCCCTCTCCTGGGTCACACAAAGTCCATACTTCTAGTAACCTCATATGCCCTCTCCTGGGTCACACAAAGCTATTCTATATTAGTACTTTTCTACATTTGATATATAAAAATCTACTATATAAACTGCTGTGCGTGAAAATCCCAGGAGATCCGCAGTTATAGAAATACTCAAACCAGCCTGTCTGGCACCAAAAATCATGCCACGGTCGAAATCACTGAGATTAAATTTTCCCCATTCCGATGGTTGATGTGAATATTAACTGAAGCTCCTTACCTGTATCTGCATGATTTTATGCATTGCACTGATTCAGAGAGTTTTGTTGTAATTGAAACGTGCAAATCAAACCATTAACTTGAGTAGGTTAAAATTTCTTTGGAATAGGGGGTAGAGTTGTGTTTAATATAAGATTTTAGTGAGAGTCACTTGACGCCATGTGAGGTTCGGACATGTGAATGGTGAGCTTTGTGCACTTTGCTAGTTTTAATACTATTAATGACATAAACCGGTGAGATTTGATAAACTCTGATCCATAAATGTTTTAGGAGGATTGAATTCAAAGAATTCAAAATCCTCGGGCTCTGGAGACAATAAAAGACACTTACGTGCTCAAGCTGACACCTCCGAGAAGGCCCCAAGCCAGAGAGCAGATTTGGTAGGAGAAATTCGGCGAGAGATGTTGAACATTTTGGCAATGCTGACGAAGGTCGATGCTGACTTGGAGGATCTTGCTGTAATACGTCAATCGATCACTGCCATGGAGACAAAATTCTCTGAGGTGGTTACAAGTGTGGGGGATGTCGAGAAATGGATAGATTATCTGGAGTCATCGAAGACGTTGATGTAAGAGCAAGAAACTCTTACATCAACAGGAGGTCGCTTTTGCACTGATGTTCCTGGCCAAATTGAGAATAGATGCTAAGGATGGCCTTTAAAACATTCACATGCCCACAGCAAGCGATGTCCTTCATAAAATCAATGGAGTGAGAAAGTTATTTTGTGGTACTCACGTTGTAGCCGAGTGGACTGACTCACTGAATATTCACTTGACTGTTCGAGGGAACTGAACGCCTTTTTTGTTTCTTTTTGTGCTGGTTTCTGCCTAGCGGCTGGAGTTTGTTTTGTGGAGTAACACTCCTTCGGGACAGTTTGTGGATGAATCTGCACACGTTTTGTGCTTATGCCTCCTATTGGTTGGAGTTTGTTTTGTGGAGTATTTCTTGCAAGACATTGGAGTGATTAGGTCATTTGTTACACTCATGTTGCAGCCGAATGTGCCGGCTCACTGAACATTCGTTTGACTGTCCGAGCAAACTGAGCGGTTTTGTTTTTGTTGTTGATGTTTTGTGGAAAAACACACCTTTGGGACAGTTATGTGGGTGAATCTACACATTCTTTGTGTTTATTCCACCTATTGGCTGGAGTTTGTTTTAAAGATTATCTTTTCTTGTGTAATTCTGTCTCACAAAATTTGTATAGAAACACCAGACTTGAGCAATCCGATGGCAAAGTTGTCGCGGGGGCTCTCGTAGGCGTACATGGACTGTTTGAGTTTAGAGGGTTGGACGCCAGTTGGCGCTGTCGTGCACGGGTTAATGTGCACATTTTTCTTTTCTGTTTGTTTGGTTCTGGGGGAAGTTCGGGGTTTGACTGTTGCACTAAAGTTGGAATTTGGTCTTTATAATTTTGTTTTTGACACACAATATATTTTTTCTCATATGTCAAATGTTAACCCTCTGGGGTCTGATGGTGTTTTGGGCCCTGGAGAAGTTTTGACATGCCTTGACATTTGTGCTTTTTTCAGTTGCTTAAAAACATATTAATGGCTAAAGTCTGATAACACTGTATTCAACACAAACTGGGCTACAATAATATTTGAACAACATGTATGTACATGTTTTTTTTTTTTTTTTTTTTGAGAAAATAACGTTTATGTGTGGTTTTTGAAAAAAACTAATATTTTCAGTCACTGAAATAAGGCCATATAACACATACTAAACGTTTGTTCACAAGACTTTTGAGAACTGGATCTTGTAGCCTAGAGTTTTTGCTACAAAAATGATGTGAAAACCATCCTGATCACTTATTCATACAAAAAAATATAGTCATTTAAATTTTGTAAGACCCTTTTAGTGTTAGAAAGGCCATATGCAAGGAGGCATGGATGATCATGAATACTGATGTGATTCACACCTGAGGAGACAAAGACCCCTCCCCTGAGAGAGAATGAATGTGAGGAGACTTAATGATCGGATGTATTGTTTGTAGCTTATACACAAAATCAAGTTTAAGTTAAAAGAAGTAATCTGACTATACATTTTCTTTATATAGACTTTACTTCAAAACTTTTGACGTACACTACTGTTTAAAAGTTGTAGATCGGTAAGATTTTTTAATGTTTTTAAAAGAAGTCTCTCCTGCTCACCAAGGCTGCATTTATTTGATTCACAATACAGCAAAAACAGTGATATTGTGAAATATTTTTACAATTTAAAATAACTTTTCTATTTGAATATATTGTAAAATGCAATTTATTCCTGTGATCAAAGCTGAATTAGCATCATTACTGCAGTCTTCAGTGTCACATGATCCTTCAGAAATCATTCTAATATGCTGATTTTCTAATATGGGCATATTTACAGCACCTTTTACACATTTACACACGAACAGATATTTGCAAGCACAAGCTTCGTTGATGATAATGAGGCACAAGTAGCATAAACACTAGTTAAAATATAATCTAAACATTCATATTATTTTTATATCATATAACATATCATATTGATATCATACAGCATACAATTTAAATACCTGCTTTAGCCAAAACAACATTTAAATGTAACTAAAACTTGCCTATTAGGACATATTTCAAATTTCAATACTCTGAATCCTGGCTGGCAAGTCTGGAGATAGTCCAACTAGTAAAATATGTACATGTTTAAATAAAATAGCAGGTCAACTAATTTGTAAGTAAAACGTCATGGTTACTGGTGTAACCTCCATTCCCTGATGGAGGGAATGAGACATTGGTGTCGATGTAGTGACACTAGGGGTCACTCTTGGGAGCCCGAGACACCTCTGGTCTTTGATAAAAGGCCAATGAAAATTGGCGAGTGGTATTTGCATGCCACTCCCCGAACATGCGGGTATAAAAGGAGCTGGTATGCAACCACTCATTCAGGTTTTACGCTGAGGAGCCGACATAAGGTCCGGCCATTTCAGCGGGTAGTTCAGCGTTGTGGCAGGAGGGACCAACATCTCGTTCCCTCCATCAGGGAACGGAGGTTAAACCAGTAACCATGACGTTCCCTATCTGTCACTCACTCGATGTTGGTGTCGATGTGGTGACACTAGGGGTCCCTATACAAAACGCCACAAGGCTGAACTGTGTTACGTGAACTGGCGGTGTGTGGTGGGCAGACTTGCTGTGTGCCTCATAGCCAGCACACCAGGTCGACATGTAACCTCCCCCAACACAGTTATGAGTGTCGAATGGCCCTTTTTGGGGACAAGTCAACTACCCAAAGATAGAGACAGGCTTAACCCAGTTGTGGCCTCTTTTCCCCTTCTCTTTTTCCACTCCCTAAAAAAGAAGGGGGATTGTCCGACTGGGCCGCCAGGTCTAGTCGGGGGGTGTCCCTCCCAAGAGGAGGACACCGCGGAAACCACACCTCGCGAAAGAGAGGGGGGGATATTTAAGTGGAAGAATACATCACATGGTCTTTCCAACCATGTGGAGAGCCTTCAAGGTAGATCCTGCCCAATGGGGGAGGAGTTACTATAACATGGAGACTGGGGCAGAGGGGCTCTGCCCAAGGGAGACACAGTTTGCCAGCAGGGAAACGAATTAGCGGAAGATATAGATCGCATGGGGTTAGCCTTACAAGGAACCGCCACATGCAGAGCACCTACCCCAGAACCGGGCTATTAGTCAGTGCGTGTACTGGGCCGGCAGCGAGTCTCTCCGAAAACTCAACTGCCACAGGGCTCGGAGGAAGTCAACCAGGGAACAATTTTGTGAACACTACTGGGAATTAACAGCGCACGTCTTCAGCTCAAAAGGAGGTGGAAGGCGCTATGTGCAAGCGATACACCCAGCCGGCTAACCCGGGCTTATCCGCTTGTTGCGTACCACTACCTGGGACGAAACCGGTTCCACCTGGAGGTTGTAGAACCTTGCAAAGGTGTTGGTTGTTGCCCAGCCTGCTGCTCTGCAAATATCTGTTAGAGAGGCACCCCTGGCCAAGGCCCAAGAAGCTGCAGCCATTATACCACGGGTAGAATGGGCTCGTAGTCCTACCGGGGGCGGCATGTTTTGGGCGAGATATGCCATAGTTATGGTGTCAACAAGCCAGTGGGCGATCCTCTGCTTGGAGACAGCGCTTCCTTTCTGCTGTGCACCAAAAGCAGACAAAGAGCTGCTCAGAGATTCTAAAGCTCTGCGTGCGATCCAAATAGATGCGTAAAGCACGCACCGGACACAGTGACGACAGGGCTGGGTCTGCCTCCTCCTGAGGCAGCACTTGCAGGTTCACCACCTAGTCCCTAAAGGGGTGGTGGGAACCTTGAGCACATAGCCCGGTCAGGGTCTCAGGATCACGTGAGAGTAACCTGGACCGAACTCCAGGCACGTTTCACTGACAGAGAACGCTTGCAGGTCACCTACCCTCTTGATGGAAGTGAGCGCAGTCAGGAGGGCAGTCTTCAAGGAGAGTGCCTTAAGCTCGGCTGACTGCAAAGGCTCAAAGGGGGCTCTCTGTAGACTCTGAAGAACTACAGAGGTCCGATGAGGGAACGAGGCATGGCCTGGAGGGATTCAGCCTCCTGGCACCTCTTAGGAACCTGATGATCAGATCATGCTTCCCTAAGGACTTACCGTCGACTGCGTCGTGGTGTGCTGCTATGGCAGCAATGTACACCTTCAAAGTGGAAGGGGACAGCCTCCCTTCCAACCTCTCTTGCAGGAAGGAAAGCACTGATCTGACTGCGCATCTCTGGGGGTCTTCCCGACGGGAAGAACACCACTTAGCGAACAGACGCCACTTAAAGGCATACAGGCGCCTCGTAGAGGGAGCCCTAGCCTGAGTGAACGTGTCTACCATCGCAGGTGGGAGACAGCTTAGGTCTTCCATGTCCCGTCCAGGGGCCAGACATGGAGATTCCAGAGGTCTGGGCGTGGGTGCCGGATGGTGCCCCTTCCCTGAGAAAGAAGGTCCTTCCTCAGGGGAATTTGCCCGGGGGGAGCTGTCGTGAGGAGCGTGAGGTCCGAGCACCACTTCTGGGCGGGCCAGTAGGGTGGTTACCAGGACGACCTTCTCCTCGGCCTCCCTGACCTTGCACAGGGTCTGTGCAGGCAGGCTCACTGGGGGAAAATGCATATTTGTGAATGCCAGGGGACCAGCTGTGTGCCAGCGTGTCTATGCCGAGAAAGGCCTCAGTCAGGGCGTACCAGAGCGGGCAGTGGGGAGGATTCTTGGGAGGCGAACAGGTGCACCTGTGCCTGTCGAATCGACTCCAAATCAGCTGGACCACCTGAAGGTGGAGTCTCCATTCTCCCTTGAGGGTAACCTGTTGTGATGGCGCATCCGCCGTAGTGTTGAGGTTGCCCGGGATGTGAGTGGCTTGCAGTGACTTGAGGTGCTGCTGACTCCATTGGAGGAGACGGTGGGCGAGTTGTGACATACAGCGGGAGCACAGACCGCCTTGGCGGTTGACATATGCTACCGCTGCCGTGCTGTCCGTCCGAACTAGCATGTGCTTGCCCTGGATCAACGGCCGGAACCTCCGCAGGGCGAGCAGAATTGCCAGGAACTCGAGGCAGTTGATGTGCCAACGCAGCCGCGGACCCGTCCAGAGGCTGGCGGCTGCGTGCCCATTGCAAACAGCGCCCCAGCCTGTTTTGGAGGCGTCTGTCGTGACCACAACGCGCCTGGAGACCAGTTCTAGGGGAACACCTGCTCGTAGAAATAAGAGACCGGCGTAATGGCCATGCAGTGAGTCCCGTGGCGCCATGCCCGTCTCGGGACTTGAGTCTGGAGCCAGTGCTGAAGCGGCCTCATATGCATCAACCCAAGTGGGGTGGCCATCGCCGAGGATGCCATATGCCCCAGGAGCCTCTGAAAAAGTTTCAGTGGAACCGCTGTTTTCTGTTTGAACGCCTTCAAACAGGCCAGCACTGACTGGGCGCGCTCGTTCATAAGGCGTGCCATCAGGGAGACCGAGTCCAACTCCAAACCGAGAAAAGAGATGCTCTGAACCGGGAGGAGCTTGCTCTTTTCCCAGTTGACCCGAAGCCCTAGTCGGCTGAGGTGTGAGAGCACCAGGTCCCTGTGTGCGCATAACACGTCTCGAGAGTGAGCTAAGATTAGCCAGTCGTCGAGATAGTTGAGAATGCGAATGCCCACCTCCCTTAACGGGGCAAGGGCAGCCTCTGCGATCTTCGTAAAGACGCGAGGAGACAGGGACAGGTCGAAAGGGAGGACTTTGTACTGATACGCCTGACCCTCAAACGCGAACCGCAGGAAGGGCCTGTGTCGAGGAAGGATCGAGACGTGAAAGTACGCATCCTTCGGGTCTACCGCCGTGAACCAATCTTGATGCCGGACACTCGCTAGAATGCGTCTTTGCATCAGCATCTTGAATGGGAGTCTGTGTAAAGCCCGGTTTAGTACTCGCAAGTCCAAGATTGGCCGCAACCCACCGCCTTTTTTCAATACGATGAAATAGAGGCTGTAAAACCCTTTCTTCATCTCGGCTGGAGGGACAGGTTCTATCACATCCTTCCGTAGGAGGGTAGCGATCTCCGCGCAAGGTAGCAGCGTTTTCGTCTTTCACCAAGGTGAAGTGGACACCGCTGAACCTGGGCGGATGCCCAGCGAAGTGAATCGTGCAGCCGAGTCGGACGGTCCAGACCAGCCCTCGTGACGGATTGGAAGGCGCAAGCCATGCGTCCAAGTTCCGCACAAGGGGGACCAAAGGGACAACGTCATCGGATGTACCGGCAGGTGGGGCCTCGCGGCGGGGCGGAGCTCGAGGTGCCACACCACGTCGTGGCTGTGCTGAGTCTAAGGGCATCGAAGCACTTACCTGGCTCCTTGTGACCACCCCCAGAACAGCCTGGGACGGGGGAGGAAGAGGCCTGTCCTCGTGACCCGTGGAGATTGTCACATCGGGGGCAGATTTGTGCCACAGCTGGGCGCTCAGGGGCGGGAGACCGCTGCTGGAGCGCCAACCTGCCAAATGGAGTGGTGGACGGTGGTCGTGATGCCAGCCGTACACACTGGATACGTGACCCAGGGAACAAGGAAACCACTCTTGCTGAGCTCTTGAGTACTGCAGCCACTTGGGCATGCAGCGCAATTAAATGCAAAAGGCAACAAAAAGATGAAGATCTGCTTACCAGCTCCAGAGCAGCAGGTTTCGTTGTCCCTGGGTCACCCGTCTCAAGAGAGCCGCCCGTCTCTGTCGCTCAGAGAGCGAGGTCGGTCACCGAGCGCAGTTCCTGCATCAATCCCGGGGCGGAACTACCCTCGTGCAGTTCCTTTAGCACTTTGGCGGACTTGCAGGAGAGCCATGGCGTGCAGGGCGGAGGTGGCTTGTCCAGTGGCACCGTAGGCCTTGGCCGTCAGAGACGACGTAAACCTACAGGCCTTGGACGGGGGCTTTGGGCATCCATGCCAGGTGGTGGCGCTCTGCGGGTATAGGTGCACCGCGAGCACCTTTATCCACCGGGGGATTGCCGAATAACCCTTGGCCGCCCCACCATTGAGGGTAGTGAGGGCGGAGAAGCTGAAAAGATCGGGACCGGGCAGTAAAAAGTGCCTCCCGCGACCTTGTCAGCTCTTCGTGCACTTCCGGGAAGAAAGGAACGGGGGCGGGGCGTGGCTTTGAGCAGCACCGCGAGTCCAGGAACCAATCACTGAGCTGTGAGGGTTCAGGGAAGAGCGGTGAATCCACTCTAACCGACGCTCGCAGCTGCCCGGGAAAGCATGTCGTCATCTCCGCATCAGTCTGTGACTGGGCGATCGACCCCGAAGGGAGGAGCCCAGCTGAGGCTTCCGACTGGACGAGCCCACTCTCCGATGCTGCGCTCGAGAGCTCATCACTTTCGCAGGCTCCGAATAAGAGGTCGAACTCGCCGTGAGACGAGCCGGCGGACTCACCTGGAAGCCCTATCGTGGCAGACGAGCTTGCTGGGGAATGGGAGGTCCGCGGGGGGGATACCCGGCGGAGGCGGTCCCATTGGGGTCCCCAAATCGCCCCCAGTGCTAGCCGCGCTGGCCTCAAACCCGTGGGTAAAAGGACCGAGGCGGGAGCCTCTGGGGTGGCTCGCTTTCTTACGAAGGCGAGCCACGACCGCAACGTTGCCATGGACATATTCTCGCAATGAGAACATGACCATCCATGAACGCTGTCTCCGCATGAGCAGTGCCCAGACACGAAAGACAGTGATCGTGACCGTTAGAAGGCGAGAGATAACGAGCACAACCAGGAATAACACACAATCGGAAAAGCATCTTTAAAAAGACGCGTCTTTAAAAAGACGTTCCATGTGTGTGCTCTTTTAGAGAAATATATACTCTTTTAGAGGGGAAAAATGCTCTTTCAGAAAATATACTCTCTAGTTTTTCTGCCGAAGCGCCCAGGGGCGTTCTCTGCAGTGCACCAGTGCAGAGGAGGGAGAAGCCACTGAAATGCGCCATCAGATCCAGCAGAGGTGAATGAACAGTAGTATTCAGCTCAATGAGCATGACCGTTCGCCTCCGAAGAGAAAATCTGAATGAGTGGTTGCATACCAGCTCCTTTTATACCCGTATGTTCGGGGGAGTGGCATGCAAATACCACTCGCCAATTTTCATTGGCCTTTTATCAAAGACCAGAGGTGTCTCGGGCTCCCAAGAGTGACCCCTAGTGTCACTACATCGACACCAACGTCGAGTGAGTGACAGATAGGGAACTAAATTACGTACTTATCCGAAATTGTAATCTCGGCTGGATCAAGTCGCTCTTCAAAATGCAAACGTTCCTCGTCAGATTCCTGCTCTTCTTCTGAGCAAAATGTGAACTCTTCGTCACTATCCAGGAGCTTCCTCAACTGTGTAGCGTGCCATCTTCCAAACATGCAGGAAAGTGAATGAACTTGATGCTTTTTAAGGCACTGTTGGAGGCGTTTACCATTTGCATTGATCGCCTCAGCACATTGCCGTATGAATAGCACGCTCTGCTGATGGGTGAGATCATATTAGGGATAATTAGCTGAGCCAGGAGAAACTGTACATTGCTTTGTTTCATACAGATTACATTTCAGGAGAATATTTGTTTGAAATTTGAATTGTTTTATTTAAAAGTAGACATGTTAAGCTTTCTTTAGACATATGTTTCAGTTCATTTTTGTGACGTGTTTCAGAAAGATGCTCGTGGAGACAGAGATGGCTGAAAGCGCACCCTGTCTATTTTCTTTATTTTACAAAAGCACAAGGTTTTGTTGTTATTGTGAGTGTACACAAATAAAAGTAGACCCTTTATAGTCTCTAATGATGCCTTACACTTATCTGTATGCCCAAAAATGACGGAGTATTTTAAGTTGTTTCCACTGTTATGAGGAAAAAAATCCAGCAGGATGCGCCGGCGTGTCCATCGACCCCAGAGGGTTAATGAGTGGATTGTCTCTTTCCACGTGGAATGTGAATGGGTTGGGGCACCCCATAAAAAAGCGAAGGTTATTTCTGTTCTTAAGCGTAAGAAATATGATATAGTGTTTCTTCAAGAAACGCATCTTTCCCCACAGGAAGCTGAAAAATTTGGGAAGATATGGGGTGGACATGTTTTCTTTAGTGCTGGCTCAAGTAAGAGCAGGGGAATCATTATTGTTTTAGCAGAAATTCAGGAGCAAAGTCTTACTTGGATAATATATATGCACCTAACGCTGATGATCAGGGCTTTTTTATAGATCTTAAAGGGATGTTGCAAGCCGCTGGTGTCAGGCCCTCATCAGTCTCTGCTCCCTCTCTTCCCTGCTCCAATTCTCCCGACTACTGATTACCCTCACCTGACTTCCATTAGCCACCTCATCAAGGACACTATAAACACTCACCTCTAACTCCCATTCCTTGTCTAGTCTCGTTTGGACTCCTCACATGTCATCCTTGTGACTCTTCCTGAAGAATATCTCCTGTGTTTAAGTTAATAGTTTGTTTGACTTCTCCTTTATTTTTGATATCCAGTTCTGTTCTCCGTATATACCTGTGTTTTTTTTTTTGTGTACTTGAATAAATCTGCATTTGGGTTCATCACTTCTGTTGTCCTCTTCTCTGAGCATAACAGAAGACTAGACCAGCTACAGAATGAACCTAGCAGAAGCAATGTCTCACATTGAGCGACTAACCAAACTCGAACGTCAGCTTCAGGGACATGAAGGTACACTTGATGAAATCCGGAGCCTCCTGGAAAGACTAGTGAATATTCCACCCATCACCTCATCTTCTTCCGCTCCGGACGCCTTCTCTGATCCCACTGCATCCACAACAGCTCCTCCTTTTCTACCTTCTCCTCCAACATTGATCAGCCCAGTGGCATCACCGACTAATTACTCTGGCACAGCAGAGGAGTGCAGCGGTTTCCTTCTTCAGTGCTCCTTGGTGTTCGAGACACAACCCCAGCGATTCATTAACGATCATTCAAAAATCACTTTTATCATCTCCCACCTCACCAGAAAGGCTCTTCAATGGGGAGACGTGATGTGGAAACAGGGAGGCTCCATTATGCAATCCATTGGGGCTTTCACAACGCATCTCTGGGAGGTATTCGAGCCATCAGCAGGGGATTTCCATGCCGGTGAGCAACTTAGCCATTTTAATCAGGGAAGGCTGTCAGTCCCTGAGTATTCTCTACGCTTCCGCATGTTAGCCTCATCCAGCCATTGGAATGAACTGGCACTGATTATTCGCTACCGACAAGGTTTGAATAAGGCTCTTCAAATTCATCTCGCTGGGTTCGACGACTCACATGGTTTGGAGGCCCTCATTCAGCACTCCCTCCATGTGGAACAACGCCATAAACAGTGCACGACCGGGGGCAGCCCTACATTTCCACCCTTCTCTACATCTTGACCGGATGAGTAAGAGCTCATGCAAGTGAGTTCCGCTCGGCTAACACTCGCTGTGCAAAGGAGGAGGATAACCAATAACCTGTGCCTTTATTGTGGAGCGGCTGAGCATCATGTCGCCAACTGCCCTATTCGTCCTCCCCGGTTGCTGGTAAACTCCATTTGTTGTAACCCTGTATCCAGCAAACCCTTCTACATTGACGTCTTGGTGAAAGCTGCTACTTCCTTCAATGTACATCAGAGGATGTGAGTGAAGCGGAGCGGTGTGACACTCCACTCAATAACCCGCTCCATGCGTGTGCACTCCACTCAACCGCTCACGGCCCAAGTGGACGCTCCGCTCAAGTACCGCTCACGTTCACCGGTAAAAAAGCGTTCGCTCAAATCCCGCTCCGACATTAAATTTCTCTGTCGTATACTTGGTTCCAAGCACGTAGACAGGGGGTTAGCTACAGTGGCCTGAGCAACTGCTCATTTGCCCACATGGGCTGAGGTGCCCCTCTAAGTGAAATATAGAATATAGGCCTACATTTATTAAATTATCAAATGATTAGTAATGTACATTAATCTGTAATCTGAAATTATGTGATTGTATTGTTGTGTTTTTGTATATAAAATCTCACTGTTTATTTTGGACTGGTTTACAACGGCTGTTAGATAATCGGGTCTACCAGACCTTCCTTATTTATAATCAGTCAAATATTTCTCTGTTAGCACATATGTCATTGAACATCTTCAAATAATGCCTTAAAAAAATTCAGTTCTAAATTACCTTTATTTACTTTAAACAAGTCATCAAACATGCCTCTACAAGTGATAAAACAGATGTGCGTTGGCACGGAAACTCGCATATGCGCAAATTTGCGCTTTTCAGTTTAAACTGGACCCGAGTGATACAACCGACCCAGAAAACCACAATCTTTTCAACTTTAAAGTTTGTTTGAGTCATTTATGGCAATAATGAAAACATGGACTTGTACCAGGAAAAATATTGCAGGTAAAAGTGAAATTCATAATTGTTTTTCAGTTGTCTCCATGGAATGATTATACTGAATGATATCAGACTTTGGGTCTGTAAATTAAAATTAGCAATTTCTCATCCTAATTTTGTGCTCAGTTTTAAAGGGTGTATTAAGTTATCCAGAGTGAATGTTTTTCTCTTTTTCAGTGTTGTTTCTTTATTAATATTCCCTACAATTGTATATGTACGAATCATATGCAATCTAAAGGACTGTGGTTATTTATATAATAATTATTATATTAGTAGATACCATGTGCCCCCTTTGTTTTCACCTCTGTTATATATTTAAAGCAGTATAAAGTGAATCTGGACTTTATATGCATCAAACGATTATGTGTTGCGCATGCGCTCTTTATATGTACAGCAAGGTTTAACCATGGATTTATCAAATAAAAAAAATATTTGTCCTGCGTAAAGTGAGATTTTGTCCAATATATATTAGATGAAATCATGTTAAATGATCCTAAAACAAATACAAATTATTTAATTAAGACGTTTTTTTCTAATTTTAGTTTGTTTGACTTCTTTATTTTTGATATCCAGTTCTGTTCTCCGTATACACCCATGTTTTGTTTGTGTACTTGAATAAATCTGCATTTGCGTTCATCACTTCCATCGTCCTCTTCTCTGAGCATAACGGCTGGCACCCCTCATGATATAGTGTTGGGAGGAGACTTTAATATCTTGATGGACTCTTCATAGTGAAGCAAAAGTGTGCAAGCCCACTAGAGCAACATTGACGCATAACAGGATGTGTAAAAATCCTGGTCTTACAGATATTTGGAGACTTTTGAACCCATCTGGTAGGGACTACACATTTATTTCATCAGTCCATAAGATTTATTCTAGAATAGATTTTTTTTTTTTTTAGATCTAAGTCCCTCATTTCATTTGTTGTTGATTGCTCAATTGGAAACATTTTAGTCTCAGATCATGCCCTGGTGAGTTTAGAGGTGTTGCCACATATGGAGAAAAGGAAATCATATAGTTGGCACTTTAATGTATCCCTTTTGAAAAATCCTGAATTCCAACAAATCTTAAAGGCTGAAATCAATGTTTATATGGAGACAAACTGGTCCTCAGTATCCTCTGCGGGCATGGCTTGAGAGGCACTTAAGGTGGTTCTTAGGGGCTGCATCATACAGTATGCCTCATTCACCAAAAAATCCTAAGCATGAGAACTCATGGAGTTGGAAGGGAATATTAAAAGTGCCAAGGAAGAGCTGAAGTGCTGAATGTTGTGTGATGGCCTCAGAGAATTGACCTGTATTAAAATACAGATATAATACTATTTTGTCGCAGAAGGTGGAGTTTTGGCTATTCAGGGCAAGACAGTCATGCTTTGAGTTGGGGGACAAAGCAGGAAAACTTCTGGCTAGACATATAAAACACAGAGTCTTTTTCTACCATTCCCTCAGTGAAATCTGCTGGTGGTGAAATATTTACCTCAGTCATTAATATTAATAATGCTTTTAAAGAATTCTATCTTGATCTCTATAGTTCCACGTTTTCGTCTACTTTTATTGGTTGGATTAAGTTACTTTATAGACACCTGGTAGCGGCGGTACAAGCGAATGGATTAATTTCAGAAAATTTTACTCTGGATAGGGGCACCCGGCAGGGTAGCCCTCTTTCCCCATTATTGTTCTGTCTTGCTCTGGATCCATTAGCAGCTGCAATAAGAAAGGAGGATGATTTTCCAGGGGTGGTGGTGGGAGGTGTGGCGCATAAGCTAGATCTATGCCTTGCCTCCACAGAATTATTAATTCCTTTTCTAAGTTCTCGGGATACAGAGTTAATTGGTCTAAATCCAAAGCTTTGGCTCTGACAGCGTACTGCCTGGTAACAGCTTTTCAGCTGGGCATTAAGTATTTGGGTATTTTATTCCCAGCAAATTTGTGTGAATAGTTAGTTAGAGTTAGTTTTGACCCTTTAACAAAAAGATTTTCGAGCGATTTGGGCAGGTGGGCTTCATTACATTTATATATGATTGGGAAGGTTAATGTTATTAAAATGAATTGTATTCCAAAATTCAGCTACCTGCTACAGTCTCTCCCTATAGATGTCCCCCTCTCTTATTTCAAGCAATTTGATAGCATAGCGGAGTCCTTCATTTGGAATGGTAAACATCCCAGATTACATTTCAGTAAATTGCATAGGCCGAGTGACAAAGGTGGGCTAGGCCTACCCAAGATTTTGTTTTATTATTATGCATTTGGTCTCAGACATTTGGCTCATTGGTTGCTTCCACCTGAGAGAGCCCTCCCTGGTTTTGTTTTGAACAGGAAGTTCTTGCCCATATTTCATCACTGCAAAGCCTTTCTATCAAACTAATCTGAGAAGTTAAGTTACACCCCGTTATTTCGCATTTCCACTTGGTATGGACAAAAGTGTCCAGAGTGTTTAGTGGGGACATTTATTTAAATGTTGCCTCAAACATATGGCTGAACCTAAAATTATGTATTAATAAGTCCCCTTTCTGCTGGACAGAGTGGATTATGAGGGAGGTTAATACGCTTGGTGACCTATATGAGAGTGGAGTGTTGAGATCCTTTGAAGATCTCAGCACTTTAGGTTAATACTATTTTAGTACTTTACAGCTGCACCACCTGCTCTCTACTATTTTTGGCAGTAGCATACACCTCCCTAAAGTGGCAGATACTCCGGGAGTGGTGATTACTGCTTTTGGAAAAGGTCATGAGGCATCAGTGTATTACTCCCTGCTAATTCAGAGTCCAGGGGATGGAGCTTTAACTTATGGGAGAAAGATTTAAACTTAGTATTGAAGGAGGGAGTGTGGTTTAGGATTCTAAAAAATGTCAAGTCTGCATCTAGAGATGCAAGGGTGCGCCTTATACAATTCAAAATTTTACATAGATTCTATTGGACGCCCTCTAGATTGTATAGGCTTAGCCTTAAAGACACACCCACCTGCTGGCGATGCCAAACAGAAGATGGAGACACAACCCATGTTTTTTGGTGGTGTGTTAAGATCCAAGAATTTTGGATGAAGGTTCAGAGTTTTATGTGTGATGTATTGGGCACTCAAATTTAATTTTGCCCCAGACTCTGTATTTTAGGCGATGGGACGGTCATCAATATAGGGGATAAACACATAAAAAATTGGGTCCTGGCCGGTGTTATGATCAGCAGACAAATTGTTTTAAGGGGATGGAAGTCGGCTGGAGTGCCCTCATTTCAAGAGTGGTGCTCGGAGATGGGGAGAGTGCCGGCTTTCGAGGAAGTGTCATCTAGAAGGCTGGGGAATTTGGTTATGTTTGATGGGAAATGGGGCAGCTATTTGGCATTTTTGGAGGGCTCTCAGGGAGGGGCAGTGGAGAGAGAAGTATAGTTTTAAATGTGCGTGATTATATATATATATATATATATTTATTTAATTTAATTTAATTTATTTTTTTTGTGTGTGTGTGTGTGTGTGTGTGTATACTCATGTGTGACCACAGGGATGTTTGTTGAGGGTCAGGGTGGGGTTGGGGATTGGGAGGGGGAGTGGTAATAGTGGGGGTTAAGTGTTGATTCTGTGAATATATGTTTTGCTTTACTTTGTTAACTTTGAATCAATAAAAAATGTTAATCAGAAAATTGAAGATTTTAGTAATTTATTAGTAACAGCTTTGTAAAGCCAATATTATTTAGCCTTAATTTCTGACTTTATTGTTTAGAAAACTAAGGCTAAAACAGCCTTATTTTACATTCAGTTAATTGTTAATTACTGTCTTACTCATGCTTAACTAATGCATTATTGTGGACCCTTAAAATTAAGTGTTCCTAATTATTTTATTATGCAAGTAGAATGTGTAATGCGGAGTGCAGTCGTTTAGTATGTAGTATAGTAGATTTGCCAGCTGTCTCGTATTAGCCAGGGCATCCCTTATTTTGTCTAGAATTAATGTGTCGGGATGCCCATTGTACCGTATTTATGTAAAGAAACGATCAAGGGGGACCTCCTCCCCCTGTGGACCAGCAAAAATATCAAGGGGGACTCCCCACACAGTGAAGCCGCATTTATCTACACGGGATGTGTATTGAAGAGGTGAGACTAAAGAGGGAATGGTATGGTAGGGCTGCACAATTAATCGTATTTTAACTGTGATCACAGTTTCTGCCTCTCATGGTTAATTAAGCATAACTGTCTATGGAATAAATGAGCTAGCAAGCAGAAATGTTAAGCCAGTTAAGTGGAAAATAGTGGCCAGTGTCTGCAGATGATAAACAAAATCTCAAGCTCTTTCAAAGTAAATTTTCACCTCAACTGACCTATCAATCTCTCTTCAGATATTCGCCACTGACCAATCAATGTTTCACTCTCGAGTATTGTATGTCTCATATGTGCGTAATTCTGATCTGTAGTGTTTTACACAAACTCAGAACACACATAAGTCTGATAATGTTTTGTTTTAGTGGTCTCAGAGCGGTTCTGTGCTCCATACACATGAATTCCATCTAGTGCTATGATTGTGTGTTATATACAGAACAGCTGTGCTCTGGGTTCGGTTCATGTGCGTGGCTTACGTACGCCAACCACGCTATATTTAAAGCTCTCCAGATTTACCTCAGTTGGACATTTGCATAATTCCAAATGTGTTTGGCCATCACAAGTTTCTAAACAAGTCTAAAGTAATCCCATGGCACTGGGGTTGTGTGGAGTGAGGAGATATTGAGAGCATTTCACCGTGTTTGAGCTAAGAACAGATTTGTGCTCCTCCCAAACACAGAAACAACAACACACACACTTCATTTTGCCATCAAAATAAAGGCTTAAGGTCTTAAATCAATGAGAAAGTATTACAGAAATCTATTAGTACTGTATATCGCAATAAATATAATAATAATAATAACTGTAAAAATTTATCTTTAACAGGACTCAATCTGAACACCCTACAGAGTAACTCTGGCAGTAAAGCATGGGCAATAATTTATTAGTTTGTAGTTTTAATACCTTCAAAACATGAGAGCTGCTGTTTAATATAATTTTCTTTTCTTTTTTTTTAAGCAATGGCAAAAGGGATTTTTTTTGGTCCAAATCGTTCGATCCTGTAATAATTTTCAAATGACAGAATAAACGTGATAACAATTTTGAGCAAATTAAACGTGATTGTGATTTTAGCCATTATCGTGCAGCCCTACGCTATGGTTATGACTGTAACCCTGGCTCCCTGAAAAGAGGTACTGAGGCACTGCATCAGTTCCTGATGCTATGGGAAACTCCTTCCAGGAATGAGGACCAGAGTGCGGCACCATTTCATCAGGATTTTTGACTGATGGGAAGAGCACATCTCTTGAACCTTTAACAGTGAAAAATCAGTAGTATAGCAAGCGTACACAGCATCTCATTCCCTGCTTTCAGGGAACCAGGGTTATAGTGATAACCATACCGATCCTTTTCAAGTTGGTCACTTCGACGCTGCGTCAGTTGCTGACACTATGGGAATCGTACACCATCACGACCTGCTACTGATCTGCATGCACAAGCAATCCTTATTAGCCAGTAGGGATATTAGCCAAAATACACTGACAGAGTCTCCCCTTCATATTGAAAAATTAGAAAGGCAAAAGAGAAATAAAGTCCAACTATTTAAGGTACACTATATTGCCAAAAGTATTCGTTCACCCATCCAAATAATTGAATTCAGGTGTTCCAATCACTTCCATGGCCACAGGTGTATAAAATGAAGCACCTAGGCATGCAGACTGCTTCTACAAACATTTGTGAAAGAATGGGCCGCTCTCAGGAGCTCAGTGAATTCCAGCGTGGTACTGTGATAGGATGCCACCTGTGCAACAAGTCCAGTCGTGAAATTTCCTCGCTACTAAATATTCCACAGTCAACTGTCAGTGGTATTATAACAAAGTGGAAGCGATTGGGAATGACAGCAACTCAGCCACGAAGTGGTAGGCCACGTAAAATGACAGAGCGGGGTCAGCGGATGCTGAGGCACATAGTGCGCAGAGGTCGCCAACTTTCTGCAGAGTCAATCGCTACAGACCTCCAAAGTTCATGTGGCTTTCAGATTAGCTCAAGAACAGTGCGTAGAGAGCTTCATGGAATGGGTTTCCATGACCGAGCAGCTGCATCCAAGCCATACATCACCAAGTGCAACGCAAAGCGTCGGATGCAGTGGTGTAAAGCACGCCGCCACTGGACTCTAGAGCAGTGGAGACACGTTCTCTGGAGTGACGAATCACGCTTCTCCATCTGGCAATCTGATGGACGAGTCTGGGTTTGGCGGTTGCCAGGAGAACGGTACTTGTCTGACTGCATTGTGCCAACTGTGAAGTTTGGTGGAGGGGGATTATGGTGTGGGGTTGTTTTTCAGGAGCTGGGCTTGGCCCCTTAGTTCCAGTGAAAGGAACTCTGAATGCTTCAGCATACCAAGAGATTTTGGACAATTCCATGCTCCCAACTTTGTGGGAACAGTTTGGGGATGGCCCCTTCCTGTTCCAACATGACTGCGCACCAGTGCACAAAGCAAGGTCCATAAAGACATGGATGAGCGAGTTTGGTGTGGAAGAACTTGACTGGCCTGCACAGAGTCCTGACCTCAACCCGATAGAGCACCTTTGGGATGAATTAGAGCGAAAACTGCGACCCAGGCCTTCTCGTCCAACATCAGTGTCTGACCTCACAAATGCGCTTCTGGAAGAATGGTCAAAAATTCCCATAAACACACTCCTAAACCTTGTGGAAAGCCTTCCCAGAAGGGTTGAAGATGTTATAGCTGCAAAGGGTGGGCCGATGTCATATTAAACCCTATGGATTAAGAATGGGATATCACTTAAGTTCATAAGCGTCTAAAGGCAGATGAGCGAATACTTTTGGCAATATAGTGTATATAATGTGACAGTGACACTAGCCAATCTGGGTAGTGAAGCATGCAGAATTTTAGCCATCCACACCATGGCAGGAAAAATGTTAGGATCAGTCCATGAGAGACAAATTGACAGAATGCCACTAGCAAAAGGCAGTATGAACTAAATTATTACTCTTTATGCTGTAAAGAGCTAAGAATGACATGGTTCAGAGATTGATCATTAAAATACAATGCACTTGTTCACAAGGTAGTGAACTGTGAGAAATCAACTCTACTTCGCAGTAAAAACTGGGAAGAGAGGGAAGAGACATCCAAATTGTAAAGTGATAGGGGAAGCCCAGCCTGCAGCCAGATAGATGTCCTCTAAGGACACACCCTTAGACCACACCCAGGAGGAGGCCATGATCCTGGTAGAGTGAGCTTTAACACCCATGGGACATTGCACGGCTTGCGAATCTTACGCGAGCACAATGGTGTCAACAACCCAGTGAGAAAGTCTTTGCTTGGAGATGGCCAAACCGTTTGAACTGCTTCCAAAGCAGACAAAGAGCTGATCCGTCAGCCTTTTAGACTTTATGGTCAACGTACATGCGTAGCGCCCCCACAGGGCAGAGCATGTGCTGTTTCTGCACCTCCTCAGACACAAACAGTGGAGGAGAGAAAGCTTATAAGGTAACAACCTGAGCCCTGAAGAAAGTGGCCAAAACATTGAGCACACAATCTACCCTAGACTTGAGAACTCCTTTTGACAAGTCCAGTCCAAACTCCAAGCAAGAGTCATTAACTGATAAGACATAAAGGTCCCCACTACATTTTACTGAAGCCAAAGCAAGTTAAACACCTCCTCATATTCTGTTGTAAATTAGATGACCATTAATATACCCCCAACTTAAGAGTCATCACATGACTTCAGAGATTGTCACTCCTGGGAGGACTTTCCAGTAGTGTCAGCAACTGATGCAGTGTCAAAATGAACGACTAGAAACCGGAACCCTAGGGCTGACCGTTCCTTATAACTCAACCTACAGCTGGATACATATTTATTAACCCTTCAAAATTAACAAATTCAACACAACATTATAAAACACATTTCAGAATGAGACCCATTTTGAAAAGTTGTGCTTGTACTTCTCATACAACATGTCACACATCGCCGTAGTTGTGCGGAAATGTATCAATACCATCTGATGCATGTTTACAAAAGACCAACAAATAAAAATGACACAGATGGGCGCAAAAACAGTCCAGAACGCCTTCAAAACAGCACAATAGCAAGACAGCAAACGGCAAGTTGAAAAAGAATGCCGGTCTCCTTTTTAGAGTTCTAACTTGACATTGCATCTTTTAAAGCAGTGCGAGATACATGATAATGGTCAAAGCCATTTTTTCCTACAAAGGGCCAAAAATCAAATTTGACTGAGGGCCGTGGGCCGCAAGTAAACTTTTTTTATTTTATCAAACTCAGGACCTTTCTGAAAATGGGGGGGGGGGGGATAATTCCCCCCTCATATGGGGTGTTTACATACTTTGTGTAAATGTATACAACAACCTCACCTAAATATTACTTCAGGTAAGATGGAACTGGGGCAGAAATCAACTTTTCAATTAAGAGGCAATATTTGCCCCCTGGAACTGATTTCCAGGGGCATTTTTTACCTTTACAAAATGATTTTTTTTTCTAACCTTATCAAATGACTCACAGTCACAAAATCACTGTCACAGAGGAGTAGATGACAGCATTTCTCCAGATTTGGAATGAGGATCTTTTTATAAAAAACTTAGCAACTCCATGCCAATTAAAAAACAATGCAAAAGTAAACATTTCACAATGAACATAGGTCAGAGATACAGTATGATTCATATACTAAAATTGGTTAATGTTCTGTAAAATTATTATTGTATCATTAATCATGTTTTATTTAACATCAAGGCCATTTAACACATCCAGATATTATTTTTGCTAATATTATTGTTATTAACGTCATGGTAGCATCTGGTAATTTTAGCACAAGAGCACGGAACCGAACTGATGCGGAGCGTGAGAAGCGGAGTGCCCGTTTATGGCACGAGCATCCGCCACTGCAACATCTGCACAACAGATGTTACGAAACAAATGTTTAGTGAAAATTCAAATAAAGATTGCGATGTATATATTTGGAACTATATCATATCGCTGGGGAATCTTTTTTGCCCATAGCCCCCATTAATTTCTGACCCTGGATGGAACTAGTGATGGAGATGAGAGATGTACCAGGTGTTTAAGTGTCTCTCTCTTCACAATGCAGCTGATACATTACACAAAGCATTTTTGCTATTTCTGCCTTTCTTGCAAATGTGCTGCATTATGACTAATTAGGGAGTGCCAAGATATGAAAATATAGATCACTCCAATGCAGAATGATGCCATTTGCATCTCGAATTAACAGGTTTAGAAAGGTTTATATATCTGTAACCTCTTAAGTTTTATAACTATATGACAAAGCGCTTCCTAACTGTGCTCGCTTACAACAAGAGAAAGATTTACGCGTGCAGCTTCTGGAATTACAGTTTGTTACAAAAACAAGTTTGTTGAGTTGATTTGTTCATCTGTATCTGTTGGTTTACTTATTTGCAGCTGCAGTGTAAAGTGAATAAAAGTGTTCGGGAATTTCTCGCATTATGAACGTGGAACTTGCGGGAATTATTAGAATTGTGCGTAATACCCACAGTCCCACGGCGAATATCAAGCCCGTCAAACTGCACTATATTAAAATATAAAAGTTGCCCTGGTTCCCCTCCTTTATGATTTCATTATATAAAAAACAACATTACTCTGCAATCTGCTAAATTAATGCAATGAAATGCTGCCTCAATGGCCAACTTTGGGCATCTCTGGTCTAAATATGTTTTTCTATATTTATGAAGAAAAACATTTAAATCCACATAGGCACATGAAGGTGTCCTGTGTAAGTCCCATTTGGTGTAGATGAATCTCCCATGACAGGCCCATCTCTCTCCTCTTCACCTGTGTGACTGACTGAGCACCACTGGGTAGTGCCAAGGGTGCAATGATGAAAAATAACATGATTTTATGCATTGCACTGCTGCCACGAGATTAACTGATTAGATAATCTCATGAATAAGTATAGTGTATCACTGAGCACTTTATTAGGAACACCTGTACAAATACTTATTCATGTGATTATCTAATCAGCCAATCATGTGGCAGCAGTGCAATGCATATAATCATGCAGATACGGGTCAAGAGCTTCAGTTAATATTCACATCAACCATCAGAATGACAAAAAGATTTGATCTCTGTGATTTTGACCGTTGCATGCTTGTAGGTGCCAGACGGGCTGGTCTGAGTATTTCCATAACTGCTTATCTCCTGGGATTTTCATGCACAACAGTCTCTAGAGTTTACTCAGAATGTGTCAAAAACAAACCAAAAATCCTGTGAGCAGCAGTTCTGCGGACCAAAACACCTTGTTGATGAGAGAGGTCAACAGAGAATGGCCAGACTGGTTTGAGCTGACAGAAAGGCTACGGTAACACAAATAACAGCTCTGTATCTGAGATGCTGGAGTGACACATTAACTAGCATTGCCAAATTGTTAATACAATAAAAATAACCACCCCATACACTGTCCAGAAAAATTGGTCCCCCACATAAATTCCCCACACTATTCATGCATTTTTTAACTTATCTGACCCAGGCGATGAATAATTCATTGACAGTTTTGGATTTGCTAAACATGCACTTCTTTTCTTGGTCTCTGCAGTGTACACTTGAGCATCATTTACTCATCCTCATGTTGTTCCAAACCTGACTTCACCATTCACTTTCGTGTATGTAAAAAAGATGCAATAAAAGTGAATGGTGACTGAAGCTAACATTCTACCTAATATCTCCTTTTGTGTTCCATAGAAGAAATAATGTCATATGGGGTTAAAACAACATGAGAGTGCATAAATGATGACAATTTTCATTTTTTTAGCGTGAACTATCACTTTTAAGTGAAGTATCTGTGTTAAACGGTCAGATAATATATATATATATATATATATATATATATATATATATATATATATATATATATATATATATATATATATATTGTATTTTATAGTGATCAATTAAAAAAAAAAAAAAAAAACGCAATGCACCATGATGGTACTCCAAGGTACTGATTGATTGCCAGATTCATATATAATGATATTTACATGGTAGTGTCATGTACTGTGAATAATACCGTGGTATTTTCATAATGGCCTACTTAGTGGTAGTTTTTTTGTTAGTGCAGAAAAGAGGAAAGGTCTGGAAGTGTTCGTTTGATACTGTAAGTCCAGGTTACCGATTTGTTATTTCGTTCTTTTAATTTAGGGGAGAAACATCCATACATGTTTTTGACAGGTTTCGTGAGACTGAATTACTCTAACTCACTAACTAATAATAAACAGCTGCTGAGTATCGCAATTTGGCTCTCAGGAGCGAAGCGTCACACTAGAGGCATCGTCGCGCGCGTCTTTCCTTCTGCACTGTCTATCTGTCGGGTCCGTTGTCTTTCGCCGTCAAGAGTTTGTTCTGTATTTCATCATCCATTTAATAGCACGATTCTCCTGTGAAGAACAGCAGCATCATCTTATCTACTCAAGACAGAGAGAGAGAGAGAGAGAGAGAGAGAGAGAGAGAGAGAGAGAGAGAGTATACACGAGACGTTCTCGCATTGTTCAGATCTCTCATTCAGCAGACTACATCTGTCGAAGTAAAACTGCGGTTAATCTGGACTATAACTGGAGTATGGAATCATGACAGCGGCGAATTTCAATCACAAATATATTCATGCGATTCATTTGTTAACTTTCTGACTATAGCAAACACTCGACATAAACATTATATCCATACACTGACTGTATGGTGTGAGCAGTGTTAAACTGCAGTTCTTCATCTCTTCAGAAGATTTGAACATCGATCATGAAGTGTGTTTTTTATTATGTTTTTTTGCTGTGGGTTTTACTCAACACCAGAGGATCTGGATCACACCAAGGTACCTCCATACCTCTGTCAGTGTGAGTATACGTTATTTTTCATTTATGATAATTTCGATAATTTGCCTATTATGTGCTAGTTACCGTTACACATCACAGAATGCATTCTATATGGTTCTAATATGTAAAAACTGCAGACAGATAGACCTTTGTTCAAACTTCTTTGTTATTTGATATTAAACAAAACTGAAAATTACACTGTTGGGTACTAAGGCACTATTTTCTGTGAATCTGCTTTGAAACAACAGAAAAGCGCTATACAAATAAATAAAACGAAAACTGACACAACTGTTCCTACGCAAGATCAGCTAAATGTTCTTGCGATGTGACAAAGGAATTTTTATAAGTAAAAATATTCGTGTATTTTCTTAAGGCCTTAAATAAAAGAAAAAAGATTTAGAACAATTTTGTTGTTAAAATAGTTGTAGATGACGTGTAGCAAATCTGCACACTGGACACTGCTATCACTGCTTGAAATGTCTTAATGTGCTTTTACTCTTACCTACAATTTTTCGTAAATTTTTTGTGGTTTTGTCAAATTAATTTTCTCCTCTTTCTAGTGTGAAACTCTGGGCTTCAGCATTTGGCGGAGAGATGAAATCCATCGCGGCAAAGTATTCTGGCTCTCAACTGCTACAAAAGGTAATTTCAAACCATGATGTTACCATGTTTTTATTTTTTATTTTTGGGCACATTCAGTGGTATTCTTTGAAGTCATTTGGAGTGGCATGTAACATGAATATTGTAATCATTCAGTACCATGGTATAGTGTATATATCATCATACCATGGTATTATCATGTGTTTTTGGACATGTACCATGGTAATAACATGGTAATCTTCAAAATACCTTGGAGTTCCATGTAAATACAATGGTATATATGGTAATCATTTAGTACCATCATATACTGTATATCAAAGTACCATGCTGTTACCATATGATACCATCACTGTACCATGGTATCACCACAGTACGTTTAAGTAAGTGATACACATGCCATTATGACTAATATAAAGTCTTATATGTCTACAAACATTTCCTTATTATATGGGATCCTCTTAAATACAAATGCGATTGAGTGTGCATTTATATCTGTAGCTTTTTCACTTAAACACAAATACATGTTCACACTCATACTCACATACTGTACAGTACACAGGCACGCATACATGCACACACACACATACACAGTATATGCTATTTAAACCACCCACGAGCAGCAACCTGCTTTTGTTTGTTCATTTCTGTTTACGATCCATCACTGGTGTTCTGCTTTTCTTCCATCACAGTGAGGTCACGGCTGAGTCGCTCAATGAGCACTGAAAGCCTGTGATTACACACAAAGATGTTTCTGTACGACACATCTGTAATGGAGAATATGGATGGATGTTTATGTGCGATCAGTGTTACTCTCATAAATATTCTGCCACCACTGAGCTGAATACTTTAAATCCTTTTTAGTATTAAGCAAACAGACAGGGACAGTGGCATGTTTCTATATTTTTACGAGTGCTACCTAGTACACAGTATGAGAGCATCCGAGGGGCAGATTGTCTGTGTAATGATTAAAAATAAAAAGAGAACACGCATGATGAGCAGACAGAAAAGCAGAGGGCAATGAAAGGGAACGAGGAATATAACGGTAAGCCCAGAGGAAGATGTATGTATGGAGAATGAGCTGTACATGGTATAAGTGTGCCCTACAGCTACAGTACAGATGCACTCACTCACTTCCTCATTGTGTCAGTGACCTCATCACATCCAAAGTGCTTTCAAAAAAGCCACAGGAAATGACATGTAAAGCCCTCTCACCGGCACTCAATATATATAACTCAAGTCAGGTAGGAGGAGAATGGGTGAAACCCACAAAGAAATATCCAGCTTATATTTCACCCCAAAATCAAAAGAAAAAATAAGGAAATTATATTTTGCATGAAGAAAATGAAGACTATTTTAGGACCATTATGATTTTTGGCATTATGACTTAGGCTTTATTGTAATGAAAATAATGTCTAATTGTCAAAAATCTTAAAAGTCCTAAAATATGTTTCATTTTCTTTATGCAAAATATAATTTTTTGTTTAGTTTTTCTCTTGATTTTGGTTGGAAATATGACACAGACCTGCATGCAAAGCATATTTTTTTTTATTTTATTTTTGATGAAACTAGTTAACTCATGCTTTGTATAAATATTTTTCATTTCCGTATATATAACATTAGCGATATCCGAGTTTGTGAATGAATCATTCATTTGAACCAGTTCTTTTAACCAGACGAACCAATTCACCAAAACGGTCCAAATCGGTTGAAACAGTTCGCGTCTTGAGTTAACACTGATCCACAATTTATTCATTCTACAGCAGGGGTTCTCAACAGCGTTACCACCCCCCAGGGGGCATTCAAAGGATGCCAGGGGGTGCTGAGAGCAAATTAGTAGAGAGGGGGGTGTTTATCACGTTTATCATATATCATCAAGTTCCTCTTTGCATTAAAATGTTTATCTAGATTAGGAGTATATCAGTTGGTTCTCAATTATATGGGATGTACCGTGGTTCATCTGATTTTGAAGTCTAGTGATGCATCTGAGGTACCTGGTTTAGCAGCGTCAAATACACAGGCGGTGGCACAACCTCGGCTAATGCACCTGTATGGCTCTGTAGATGAATACGGCTCAATGAACAGAGCAGCACGAGGCAAAGAAGGTGCGAATTTACTCGCAGACCGGTCTCGAGCTCTTAAACTTGCAGCTTTGCGAGAATCAGTGAGAAGCAAAGCGCGAGAATCAGAAACCATTTGAATTCGGCACAGAATCCTATATCACCACCCCTGAATTTACTATAGTAACACTAACTGTACCTTAGGGATAAATAAATAAATATTATCATATCAATACTTCAGCTCTATTAAATTTGTCATAGGATATATTAGGGGAGTGAGGGAATATAATTCATTTTTGTTACAAAATATTTATATTTTGTATTTATTGTTTTTACATGTGTTAAGAGTAGGTCTACGGTTTATAATTTCAAAAATGCCATAGTATGTTTTATAGAAATCATGTTACATCTAACCATGGTAGTGAATAAGATCCATGCTTCCATGTACTTGCTTACTATGGTCTTGTTACAAATACCACTGTTAAAACTATAAAAAAGAATAATTAATGAATAAATTACAACTGTCAAAAGGGCAAATGCAAAATACAATATTGTTTTTAAGATGAAATAAAAATGTGTAAATCCTAAAAAATAGGCTAAAATATTTTTGTTTGAGTGTTAGAAAAAATAACTGTTTTACATTTTATAGATATTATAGATAACCTTACTGTTATTGATACAAGTAAATTGACATCTGCATCCAACTCAAAATCAATGCTGTAATGTAGAATGAGCATTTCAGTGGGACAAACTATGCAATATTATTGGTCTTATCAATTATTTTTGAAATATATGATCAATATCACGTTTATTATTAGTTTCTGTCTTTGCATTTTCATTTTATAGGCCCCAGGTAGGGGGTTGTTCATCAAAAACAGGTTAAGAACCACTGATCAACAGTATTTCACTGTCACTCATGCAAACTATGACCCCGTTTCCACCTGGTATTAAGATGCGTTCGGGTGATCTGATCACATGGGGTCAGCCCTAAATACAGGTCTAAACGGGGTCTAAATCATTTTGTGATTGGATCACAAAAATAACATATAAATGTGGTCAAAAATGCATGTGACCAGATCATATTTGAGGTGTAAACGCTTATCCGTCCTGTATGCATCCCAGCAGCAGTGAAGCGCCACCCCCTCACCTGTCAATCAACCACTGTGCCAAAACAAGAGTTTATACTGTACTTTGCCATTTATGGGGACACTCCCAAGGGGAAGACACCGCAGAGACTACACGCGCCGTAAACGAGACTGAGTCCAACTCCAAGCCGAGAAAAGAGATGCTCTGAACCGGGAGGAGCTTGCTCTTTTCCCAGTTGACCCGAAGCCCTAGTCGGGCTTGGTTCGCTACCACCGCGAACCAATCTTGATGCCGGACGCTCGCTAGGACGCGTTCAGTGTCTTGAACGGGAGTCTGTGTAAAGCCCGGTTCAGTACTCGCAGGTCCAAGATTGGCCGCAACCCACCGCCTTTTTTTCGGTACAATATAGTAGGGGCTGTAAAACCCCTTCTTCATCTCGGCCAGAGGGACAGGCTCTATCGCATCCTTCCATAGGAGGGTAGCGATCTCCACGCGCAAGGTAGCAGTGTTCTCGCCCTTTACCGAGGTGAAGTGGATACCGCTGAACCTGGGTGGATGCCTGGCGAACTGAATCACGTAGCCGAGTCGGACGGTCCGGATCAGCCATCGCGATGGACTGGAATGCGCAAGCCATGTGTCCAAGTTCCGGGCAAGGGGGACCAAGGGGACAATCTCGTTGGACGTACCTGACAGCTCCCGTTAGGGCATACCAGAGCGGGCAGTGGGAGGATTCCCGGGAGGCGAACAGGTCTACCTGTGCCTTGCCGAATCAACTCCAAATCAGCTGGACCACATGGGGGTGGAGTCTCCACTCTCCCTGAGCGTCACCTGCCGCGACAGAGCATCTACTGTGGCGTTGAGGTTGCCAGGGATATGAGTGGCCCGCAGAGACCTGAGTCAGTGCTGTAGCGGTCTCATATGCATCAACCCGAGTGGCATGACCGCCGCTGAGGATGCCATATGCCCCAGGAGCCTCTGAAAGTATTTCAGTGGGACCGACATTTCCCGCCTGGATAAGTTCAGGCAGTTCAACACCAACAGCGTGTGCTCACATGTGAAGCAGGGGGCGTTCCTCTCCTGCGGGGGGCTCTATGCCAAGGCCGAGGGCTGGGCTCGGGCTGGGGCAGAGCCGGTTGAGTTTGTGTTGCCGCAACAGATGGGGTGTGCACTTGGAGACGCCCTCGGTGAACAGAGTCACGTCGGGTCAAGATGTGCTGAATGGCCTCCGTCTGTTGCTTCACCGCCGAGAACTGTTGGGCGAAGTCCTCAACGGTGTCGCTGAAGAGGCCGACCTGGGAGATGGGCGCGTTAAGGAACCGCGCCTTGTCCGCATCCCTCATCTGAACCAAGTTCAGACACAGGTGGCACTCCTGGACCACAAGCGTGGACATCGTCTGCCCAAGTGCACGAGCTGTGACCTTAGTCACACGGAGGGCAAGATCGCTCACCGAGCGCAGCTTTTGTAGCACACCGGGATCAGAACTACCCCCGTGTAGCTCTTTCAAAGCCTTGGCCTGATGGACCTGTAAGAGGGCCATGGCATGCAGGGTGGAGGCGGCCTGACCGGCAGCGCTGTAGGCTTTAGTCGCCAGAGACGATGCCATCCTACAGGCTCAGGAAGGGATTGCCAGGTGACTCCGCCAGGTGGTGGCGCTCAGCGGGCACAGGTGTGCCGCGATCGCCTTATCCACCTGGGGTATCGCGGCATAACCCTCGGCCGCCCCAACGTCGAGGGTAGTGAGAGCGGACGAACTGAAGGATCGGGTTCGGGCAGCGAAAGTTGCCCTCCATGATCGCGTCAGCTCGTCATGCACTTCCGGGAAGAAGGGGACTGGAGGGGGTCGTGGCTGCGAGCAGTGTGCCAAACCCAGAAACCAGTCACCAAGCCGCGAGTGCTCAGGGGTGGGTGGAGGGTTCCACTCAAGCCCAACACTCGTGGCGGCCTGGGCAAGCATGGCTGTCAGCTCCACGTCGGCCTCAGACTGGGCTGCCACACCCGAAGGCGGCAACCCGGTTGAGTCCTCGGCGTCCAACATCACCAAGGCGCTCTCCAATGCAGCGATCAACATCTCATCCGGCTCACGAGCTCCGAAAGAGACATTAGGCTGGCACTGAGACGAGCTGCCTGTCTCATCCCAGAACTGGACAGGCGCAATCGAGCATACCGGGGAGTGGGCGATCTTCAGTGTCAACCAGGGCGGCCTCGTACCCGTATGTAGAAGGATCAGCGGGGGGACAGCTGAAGTGTCTTTCCCTTGAAAGAAGGAAAGCCGTGACCGCAACGTTGCCATGGTCATGTTCTCACAATGAGAACATGAACCATCCACGAACGCTTCCTCAACGTGATTTTGGCCCAGGCACATGAGGCAGTGATCGTGACCGTCAGAGGCGGAGAGGTAACGACCACATCCAGGAACTGCACAGAGACGGAAGGGCATCTTTAAAAAGATGTTCAACGTCACTGTGCCTGCTCTAATAGAGGAAATATACTCTTTAGAGGAAATAAACTCTTTTAAAGCGCTGTCGAAGCGTCCAGGGGCATGGTCTGCAGTGGAGTGCAGAGTGGAGAGAAAGCCGCTGGAATGTGCCATATATCCAACAGCACATGCTTCTGAAGAGGTGAATGGATCAGTAGTAGTATTCAGCTCGCTGAAATACAACTGCTCAGCTCCGAAGAAAAAATCTGAATGAATCCGCATTCCAGCCTCCCTTTTATACCCGTATGTCGGGTGGAGTGGCATGCAAATTCTACTCGCAAATTCTCATTGGCCTTTTCTCAAAGATCTGAAGGTGTCTCGGGCTCTCAAGATCAACCCCTAGTGTCACTACATCGACACAACATCGAGTGAGTGACAGAAGGGGAAGTTACACTTCTATATTCAGATCCTCGGTCCACACATGCTCATAGTATCAGAAACCCCGTTTCCACCTGGTATTAAGATGTGTCTCGAGTGATCCAATCACATGTGGTCAGGTGAGACACATTGCTGTTTACACCTGGTCATTTAAATGCATCTCGTTTGACCACTTGTGTTCAGATTTGGAGTGGAGGGTTTCTGTTTCATGACGACATACATCACTATGTCAGTGTGTTACTGCATGATAATAAAGCACAACAAAGTCAGAAAAGACAAAGAAAGCATGAAAAAACAGTGCACTGTTTCTTACAGATGCGGTTGAAATTTAATCTAAGCACAAACTCAACGTCAAGCAGAATTATCCATTATTTTAGTGTATTGGCTGTATTTCTTTTTTGGGGAAAGGAAAAAAAACAGGATAAGAGGCCACGACTGGGCTAGCCCGTCTCTATCTTTTGGGCAGTCGACTTGTCCCCAAAGGGGACACTCCCAAGGGGAAGACACCGCAGAGACCACACGCGCCGTCAACGAGACTGAGTCCAACTCCAAGCTGAGAAAAGAGATGCTCTGAACTGGGAGGAGCTTGCTCTTTTCCCAGTTGACCCGAAGCCCTAGTCGGCTGAGGTGCGAGAGCACCAGGTCCCTGTGTGCACACAACACATCCCGAGAGTGAGCTAGGATTAGCCAATCATCGAGATAGTTGAGGATGCGAATGCCCACTTCCCTTAGCGGGGAACAAGAATGTGTCTTGTCTGAAAGGCCACACAGTTCAAGGAGATTTTGGGAAGTATTGGGTGTGATGACTTCAAATCTTTAACATTAACACTGATCAAATATCCTTTTCTTTCAGTGTACACTTGATCATAGTGGCCCTGCACTGACTGATGACAACTACTCCTTCAGTCTGTCAAAAATGTTCTCCTTGTTACCATACCTTTTTAATTGCTGTATGTGTAGTCTTTTACTTTAAAGTGTGTGATATATAATTGCAATATGTCATGATCCAGTTTCCCTATTCTTGCCATGCTCCGATTAAAAATGAAAAAAGAACTGTTTTCTTTTTTATTAATAAACTATATATAATAATAATAAATAAAATAAATATAAAAATAATAATCTATGGAATAATTACAGCTAGTTACTGTGCAATTTAGATTTTTAAAGTAACATACCTTGGCTACAAATTACAGTAATCCATTAAATACTGTACACCGCAATTGCAAGCTTGCTGTAATCAGGTTTTTTACATTACCTAGCTGGCAACAGTGTTGGCAGTGTGTTACTGTAAAAAGGCACGGTAAGGTCTAACAGTGAATATTGAAAAGCACTTGTACAGTATTCGGCTAGTAGAGAGAGAGATGTATCTGATGGAGAAGTGTTCATTATCATATGCGAGTGGCTTTAAACTAGCACTTAGTCAAATTTCCCAGGATTTTTCTTTCACAGTGGCAGCAAATTAACTGCCAGTCAAGTACACACAGGTGTCCTAGCAGTAACCACAGTTCATCACATTAACATTCCCAAAGTGTCACAATACTTATTGTCTTCAACACTGTATCTGTTGATTTAGCATTTCAAACTTAACACCCTTCTTTTTTTGTTTTGCTTCAAAAGAGTGCTTGTGCTATCTTTCTTTAGAATAAATTGTTGTGTTATTTTGTTATTTGATGCAATGACATTTAGTCATTAATGTCCAAATACTTTTTGTTGTCGCGTTAAAATGCACTTAATGCAATGGTTCTTGACAGCTCATCTGGGTGAACTTTTAGTAAAACTTCTTGCCGGCTGCTAAACACCTTCTTTGTGCCATTGGTCCATGTCATCGCTAGGTGTGACCTGGAGCTCAATCTACTTTGAGGCAGATAGCTAATTCACGTTCAGTTAGTTAAGATAAGTCAACATGAACACATCGGCGCGCATAGTTACAGTATTTGTGAACTGGTGCAAATTTACCTACAGCTGTATGATAGTTCGCTTAGAGACATTTTCCAAGACCATGTCATGTGATGTTTTTGTTTATTTAGTCTACAAAAGGAATCAAATCTACTCAAATACTCTTAAGTGCCCATTCACTCATGTGCCAACTGTAGCTGAAAGCCATTCACATATCTGCCCATAGTAAGGTATGCTTGTCATCATTCTTTTGTCTATATTCTGCCCATTAAAACTATTTTATACACCCATCTTTGCAGTAGTATCAGTGTCATTATATATTAAAATAACAGAGTGTAAATGGCGCACATTATGGCCACGTATAGCGTGTTAGCGCATTAGCGTCATGAATTTAGAATGTAGGCTAAACAAGACAAATTACACATTATCTACTGCATAAATATTACTTTAAATCATCATCGAGTTCTTTTACTGATCTAGTGTGAATTCTACTCATAGAATGAGGCATGAATTCATTGATAACACATTTTAATTTCATATTAGTTAAGGTTTTACATGTAGTCTTGTACATCCTCATATTTAAATGTTCCTCTAAATGCCTCCCACATTGGTTTGGCCGGTGTCTGAATGTTAATAAACGGTATGTCGTTGCTCAGCTGTTTTGAACTTCTTTTTACCTCTGAATGAAGAACGAAGAAGAAATTCTCCATAAGTGTGCTGGAGTCTTTACTCTTTACTTCTGACTTTAGATACAGCTCACAAGCTTGCCATCTGCCGAAGTTTTCAGATGACTCTGCTATTGTGGCTTGTATTTAGCAAGGCCGTAACTATGTCTTGAACATTGGGTCACAGGTGTTGTGGTCACAAATATAATGGTCCTCTTTGGTCCTTTAATATAGTAAAGGCACTGAATGCAATAATTTTCTGAATAAAGGCTTAAAATGCGATAAAGGCCCAACATTTTATGATTTTTGGTTTTAAAAGATACATGTATTTTTAAAATTCACACAGTACAAGACAAAGACTATGTCTGCATTGCTAGCAATCTTTTCTTTCTTTTTTGTGCTGTCTCAAATAAAAGATGAAGATAATTTGAATTTCTTTTCATCACTGATGTATCTGTAAAGTTACATGACTGTGTCAGCTGGTTAGCAAAAATGAAATACACAAAATTATTTACTGCCCTCAAGTTGTCCCTCATTGTTTTTTCCTCCCAGTAGAATCTAACACAATATTTTCTTCAAGAATCCTAACGCTGCTCTTTTCCATACAAAAACAGTTCAGCCACCGTAGAAACGAGAGGTTGGTCCAAGGGCTGAAAAGACGGTGACAGACCGGTGTGATGACCACGCGATATGTCCCGCGGTGCCATGCCCATCTCGGGACTCGAGTCTGAAGCCAGTGCTGAAGTGGTCTCATATGCATCAACCCGAGCGGGGTGGCCACCGCTGAGGATGTCATATGCCCCAGGAGCCTCTGAAAAAGTTTCAGTGGAACTGCTGTTTTCTGTTTGAACGCCTTCAAACAGACCAACACCGACTGGGTGTGCTCGTTCATGAGGCACGCTGTCAAAGAGACTGAGTCCAACTCCAAACCAAGAAAAGAGATGCTCTGAACCGGGAGGAGCTTGCTCTTTTCCCAGTTGACCTGAAGCCCTAGTCAGCTGAGGTGTGAGAGCACCAAGTCCCTGTGTGCACACAACATGTCCCGAGAATGAGCTAAGATTAGCCAGTCATCGAGATAGTTGAGAATGCGAATGCCCACCTCCTTTAGTGGGGCAAGGGCTGCCTCTGCGACCTTCGTGAAGATGCGAGGAGACAGGGACAGGCCGAAAGGGAGGACCTTGCACTGATATGCCTGACCCTCGAATGCAAACCGCAGGAAGGGTCTGTGTCGAGGAAGGATGGAGACGTGGAAGTACGCGTCCTTCACGTCTACCGCTGCAAACCAATCTTGATGCTGGACGCTCACCAGAATGCGTTTTTGCGTCCGCATCTTGAACGGGAGTCTGTGTAAAGCCCGGTTCAGTACTCGCAGGTCCAAGATTGGCCGTAACCCACCACCTTTTTTCGGTATGATGAAGTAGGGACTGTAAAACCCCTTCTTCATCTCGGCCGGAGGGACAGGTTCTATTGCGCCCTTCCATAGGAGGGTAGCGATCTCCATGCAAGGTAGCAGCGTTTTTGTCCTTCACCAGGGTGAAGTGGACACCGCTGAACCTGGGCGGACACCTGGCGAACTGAATCACGTATCCGAGTCAGACGGTCCGGACCAACCATCGCAACGGATTGGAAAGCGCAAGCCACGCGTCCAAGTTCCACGCAAGGGGGACCAAAGGGACAACGTCGTCGGATGTACCGGCAGGCCCGTGGCGGGGCGGAGCTCAAGGTGCCACACCATGTCATGGCCGTGCTGAGTCTAGGGACATCAAAGCACTTACCTAGCTCCTTGTGACAACCCCTGGTACAGCCTGGGACGGGGAGGATGAGGCGTGTCCTCATGACCCGTGGAGACTGTCGCATCAGGGGTGGATTTGTGCCACAGCTGGGCGCTCGGGCGGGAGACCGCCGCTGGAGCGCCAAACCTGCCAAATAGAATGGTGGACAGTGGTCGTGATGACGGCCCTGCACACCAGATACGTGACCCAGGGAACAAGGAAACCGCTCTTGCTGAACTCTTGAGTACTAAAGCCACTTGGGCATGCAGCGGAATTAAATGCAAAAAAGATGGAGAGGTCTACTTACCAGCTCCAGAGCAGCGGGTTTAATCGTCCCTGGGTCGCCTGTCTCAAGGGCGCTTTGAAGCCTTTCATGGGTTCTGGGTGGCCGCGAGACGGGGTGCGGGATCTTGAGCCGCGCCGGGGCAGGATATGCCGGATAGCCTCCGTCTACTGCTCCACCGTTGAGAACTGCTGGGCAAAGTTCTTGATGGTGTCGCCGAATAGGCCAGTCTGGGAGATGGGGGCAGCAAGGAATCATGTCCTGCCAGCCTCACCCATCTCGACCAGGTTGAGCTGGACCACTAATGTGGACATCGTCCACCCGAGAGACCGTGCCATGACCTCCATTGCTCGGAGAGCGAGGTTGGTCGCCGAGCGCAGTTCCTGCATCAATCCCGGGGCGGAACTACCCTTGTGCAGTTCCTTTAGCGCTTCGGCAGACTTGCAGGAGACCCATGGCCTGCAGGGTGGAGGTGGCTTGTCCAGTGGCACCGTAGGCCTTGGCCGTCAGAGACGACGTAAACCTACAAGCCTTGGACGGGGACTTCAGGCACCTGCGCCAGGTGGCGGCACTCTGTGGGCATAGGGGCACTGCGAGCGCCTTTGTCCACCGGGGGATTGCCGAATAGCCCTTGGCCGCCCCACCATCGAGGGAAGTGAGGGCGGGGAAGCTGAAAAGATCGGGACCGAGCAGTAAAAAGTGCCCGCCACGACCTTGTCAGCTCTTCATGCACTTCCGGGAAGAAAGGAACGGGGGCGGGGCGTGGCTTTGAGTGGTGCCGCGAGCCCAGGAACCAATCATTGAGCCGCAAGGGTTCAGGGAAGAGCGGAGGGTTCCACTCTAGCCAACGCTCGCGGCTTCCAGGAAAGCATGTCGTCATCTCCACGTCAGCCTGTGACTGGGCAATCATCCCCGAAGGGAGGAGCCCAGCTGAGGCTTCCGTGTCCGACTGGACGAGCCCGCTCTCCGATGCTGCGCTCGAGAGCTCATCACTTTCGCGGGCTCCGAATTAGAGGTCGAATTCGCCGTGAGACGAACAGGTGGACTCATCAGCGTGCTGGGGAATGGGAGGTCCGCGGGGGGATACCCGACGAAGGTGGTCCCATTGGGGTCCCCAAATCGCCCCCAGTGCTAGCTGCGCTGGCCTCATACCCGTGGGTAAAAGGACCGAGGCGGGGAGCCTCTGGGGTGGCTTGCTTTCTTACAAAGGCCGCGACCGCATCGTTGCCATGGACATGTCCTCGCAATGAGTCCACGAATGCTGTCTCCACGTGAGCAGTGCCCAGACATGAAAGATCGTGACCGTCAGAAAACGAGAGATAACAAGCGCAACCAGGAATAACACAATCGGAAAGGCATCTTTAAAAAGATGCGTCTTTAAAAAGACGTTCCGTGTGTGCCGCTCTTTTAGAGAAATATACTCTCTTAGAGAAATATACTGTTTTAGAGAAATATACTCTTATTTCTGCTGAAGCACCCAGGGGCATTCTCTGCAGTGCACCAGTGCAGAGGAGGGAGAAGCCGCTGAAATGCGCCATCAGATCCAGCAGAGGTGAATGAACATTCGTGGGAAAATCAGCTCAGTGATCATGACCGTTCGGCTCCGAAGAGAAAATCTGAATGAGTGGTTGCATACCAGCTCCTTTTATACCCGTATGTCCGGGGGAGTGGCATGAAAATACCACTCGCCAATTTTTATTGGACTTTAATCAAAGATTAGAGGTGTTTCGGGCTCCCAAGAGTGACTCCTAGTGTCACTACATCGACACAACGTCGAGTGAGTGACAGATAGGGAACTGCTCCATTAATGTTTCACATTCACAATTGTTTGCAATCTTGGAAATTTATGTTTTAAATCATAAAACAGTGGTCAAATATTGCATGTTTAGTTAGATACTTACATCTCACATGACACAAACACTCTTAACCTGAACTGCTTGCTAATGCGTGGCGCTGGAATATAAATAATCCATGGGGTTCCCGCTTATCTTCTTAAATTTAAGTCCCGCTTTCATCGCTTTGATTGGCTATCTCATATGACATTGACGAGTGGTGTTCGACTACTGAACACAGTAAAAATTAAACTTTTTTAAACCATTAGGTTATTCCTGCAACAACTTAATGACAATTAGACAGCAGTGCATAATGGACTGTAGCAGAACAGCAACAAGGATATCAGTTATTGGGGAGGACAATCTGGCCATATCTGATTATTCTGATATCTGATTATTCAAAGTATATTGTAGTTACGGCCCTGGTATTAAACAAGGGACAGGAGGATGAGTACAGGAGTGTGGTAGAGAGTTTTGTTGAAAACAGGAGGATGAGTACAGGAGTGTGGTAGAGAGTTTTGTTGAAAACAGGAGGATGAGTACAGGAGTGTGGTAGAGAGTTTTGTTGAATGTTGTGAGCTGAACTACCTACAATTAAACATCACAAAGACTAAGGAGCTCATTGTAGATCTAAGGAGAAAGAGAACCTTCTTGAATCCAGTGAGCATTAGGGGAAATGTGGTGGACATTTTTGAGAACTATAAGTACCTGGGTGTCTACATTAGTCCCTTTTCCAACTTCAGTCCTGGTATGTTACCCTTAGTAACTTTTTAGATGAGAACTCTTATGAGGAACAGCACACCCGAAAAGACTTTTCCCCTCTTGCATTCACACTCATAAAAATAACCCCCTTAGTGACATCATCTAGTGTTAACCGTTTTTCTTCTGACATTGTTTACATGCGCGACGTCATAGCAACAACAAAATTAACAACACCGACGTTAGGATCAGGGCTGTTTTACACTGTGGCTGCATTGGAAAATGTAGGCAGCTGCCTAATCAGTTATTGGCTTAAACAACAGCGTTTTGAATGAATGGAACTCTTAAGGAAATTGGTCTCAGAACAGTTTTAAAAGCACCTTATTTTCACCCTACCTCCTTATAAAGCATCCCAAGGCCACATTTTCAGGTTTTTATATGCAACCTGTGTTTTCAGTTTACATTTTCCGCATGAGCTGTGCATGCGGTGTCCCTGAAGCTGCAGTGAGAGGAGAGATGAGGCAGTCTTTAACCATGGAACACACGCTGAACTCAGCGGGAAATATGTTGGAAATGCCCTATAAACCTATTTATCAACACAATCTTTTACAGTAAAGGCTTTGATGGCTCAACATAAAATACTGTTCTGAATGATTCTTTTATACTGTAGTCACTCATTGACTTGATGACTTGAAAAAAGATGTCTTGATGCAAGTGAACCATGCAGTAACAGGCACTTTCCTCAAGTAAATTAGATTTCAGGATGGTTACGTTAATAATAGATTTAATTTACACATTACATTATCTCGCTAAACATTTTATTTATTTCCATTTTCCCGGGGGAAACAAAAACAATGTAGTAATCCAGAAATCTCCTTTTTCTGTATAGTCACACAGCACAGATGCGATGAAAACTCAAAGCGCATCTCCCGTTGAAGTCACGCAGCAGCTCTGCTCACCCCTCAAACACACACACACACACACACACACACACATATACATACTGTATGTGAAATGGATGATTCTCTTTGGATACTTTGCAGACTAGCAGCTACAAGTTTGTTTACTAATGGCACTGTAGACTCCTTGCATTTCTCATTGCTTTGTGGGTCAGGTTTTTGACCAATCACAAGTTGAAGCACCTCCTGGGACCACAGTCCCTCTTCTTGGGTAGAAGTATCTACCCCGGAGTAGGAGCTAAAAAGTCAGTCTAAAGTCCCTCTAAATGGCTAAAAGGGACTCTAGTTCCTCATGTGTGAAAACAATGATAAGTGCTAGTTCCGGGGAGAATTTCCTAAAATGGGCTTTAATCCCTGCAGTGGGAAAGGGTCTATTGATAATAAACTGGACTGGACCAAAAATACAGTGACTGTGTATAAGAAAGTTCAAAGCTGTCTGTATTTTCACAGGACACTTATGTCATTAAATGTATGCATACCATTGTTGCAGATGTTCTATCATTCAGTGGTGGCTAGTGTCTTTTTCTATGCTGTTGTATGCTAGGGCAGCAGGGTGAAGGCTGCCGATGTCAATAGACTCAATAAACTCATTAGAAACGTTGGCTCCGTCCTCTGAGTTGAGTTGGAGTCTTTGATGGAGGTGTCAGAGAGGCGGATGTTATAGAAGCTTCTCAGTATTATGGACAATGCCTCTCATCCCCTGCATGCCACTCTAGAGTTACATTGTAGGTGCTAATGGTTGTTTAAATCAGTTTTACTATCAGAAATAATCAATAATTAATTGTTATTAATTATGGAATAATTAAATAACAATTAAATAATAATTAAATAGAATTTAACTCATTAAATTCTATTCTCGGGGCACCACTCGTTGAAAAGAGAAAAATGATAGCAAGTTACTGGTTGAGTCTCACAAAACAAAATCTACCCTGTAGGTTGAGTATCTTAATTGTTAATCAAAATAATCAAAAAGGGGAAAAACTAGTTAAATTATTGCCATACAAATTTAATAGTAATCTAGTTACAGTTAGTTTCTAACACCAATAAAATAACAGTATAAAATAAAATAACTCAGCTTTATTCTTTGGATCCAGCAATGGAGAAGAATGCAGAAGGTAGTCAATGTTGAATGAAACTGGGCGCCTTTCCGTTTTTCAAAATAAATTCACTGTTGCTTTACAGTGAAACTGAACCGGTTGTTATAAGTATACTATAAGACTTGAACAAAGCTAAGTTAATCTTCTCTACCGTGGCCAAATGGTGAGGTTAGAAAAACGTGGTCTCTTTGTTCTCAGTCCAAAACGGAGGGAAAACTCCTTCAGTACGTGCACAGTACAGATGTCCCTTAACAGCCAGGCAGAGCTTAGCACAGAGAGGCCAAACTACATCTGTCCGCTGGTTTTATTGACAAGATGACATCATCGGTCGTAGGCCGCTTTCGACCAATGGCGTTTGAGACTGGGTCCATGGGTGGGACTTTGCATCCAGTTGTGAATTTGTGAAGGATCCTGGGAAACTGAGTTCAATGTCTCTCCTTTGATTATAGAACAAAGGGCCATGCGGTCTCTGCGGCCATTTTGAGTGGGCCAAGGCCCTACACCTCCCCCCTTTGGTCTTAATGTTGGGGTTCCTGCCACAGTCCTTGAGAGCAACCCAAAATTTGAACAGTTCAGTCCTTGAGAGCAACCCGAAAGTTGTACAGTCCATGTGTCCTGGGTTTGCATGAGCTTAGTTCCTGGAAACATTAACAGTTCATAAAGGCTTTTGATACCTGGGCAGTCATAGTAGGTAACATCTGGGCAGATGAATTCTAACTAGGCTAGCTAACATAATTTCTATCAAAACAGCACTTCACATTGGTAAAACACATCAAACATTGCAACAACCCTTTGTTATCCCTGAGTTTTCAATGATTATGAAAAGGAAAATGGGAAAGATTGTTACAGTTAGTATAACTGTTCCTGGGCAGAGTTAGCAGCAGTTAGTGGTAGAGGGGTAGACAGGAGCTTGAAACGCTGTGGAATGAGTGTCATTGCATCCAGTCTAGTGTGTAGTGTTTGGATGTGTCTGTGCATGGCGTATGCGATACCTGCCGTGATGATCCAACCACTAAGGAGGAGCCCAAGGGCAGTCAAACTGATGGGGTGTTCTTGATAAGGCGATAATTTTCCTATATGATTGAAAAATGTAGTCGTGAGCCCAGTCGATTTGAGACTGAACTTTACTAATTTGGTCCCTTCAGCTAGAACCTGTTGTTGAAGGGTGTCGTCAATAGTGAGGTTGCAGCCTCTGAATGCGTCCATGATCTCAATCTCTGAATTGTGTCTCTCTGGACTGAGATGGTGGGGGACAATGTCGGCTATATGTACCATGGCCCCTTGTGGGACCTTCAAGAACACCGTTTGGTTTGGGATTGTTAATTTAGTGTTTGTGTCATGACGGTCATATGACATTAGGATCTCGGTGGCAGGGGTACTGACAAGCCATCGACTACCAGCTCTTTCTACCCTAGATTCTGTCCCTTCATCTTTAACAGATATACTAGCCTGGCATTTTTGCTCTAGGGTGTCAGCCCTCAGACCGCACAGGTGGTCGGTTATATCTCTGATAAAGGGGTTGCTGGGGCAAACCCAATGTATGTCCTTGGTGTTCGTACACATGTTCAGATTGGGAATAAGGTAAAGAGAGGGGTCATCATCGTGGTAGGCAAGCACCGGTGGTGTTTTGATATGTACGTGTACATTATTCTTCCAAAACCCAACGTTCAATATGGATTTCAGTTGGTAAATGTTCTGTTTCTCTATAATGGGTAATTTAAGGATAAATCCTATCTCTAGGTTCTGAGGATTTACATGGATGGGGATTGCACTGCCAAGGCTGTATGCCAGATGTATCTGATAAGTTTGCACAATGGTGGTAGTGGCCGATCTAAGGATTTGTTCAACCATGTTTAGGGGAACTAGGTAGGATGGGATCTTTCCCCCACTCAGGCTGTTAACTGACGTGCTAATTTCCCTTACAAGGTCATGCATTAGATCTCTAACCATTCACACATATGTTATGTCTGATCTCACAACTTCTGACAAGGCATCCAGAGCATGCAAAGTGTTATTTAGAATTGCTGAGTGCATGTTTACAGTGAGTATGGTACCCTGTAGGGTTTTACCCAGATCCTGTAATTGTTATTGTTGTAACAGGAGTTTCTCTTGGATTTCTGGCATTTCCTCATTAAGTTCACCCATTTGTCTTCGGAGTGTACCGAGACTGACGGAGTTGGCAGCTGAAAGGCCAATAGAGAACAGGGAACCAATGGCCGATACTGCTACTAGCAGACCACCGAGGAACCGCTTTGGTCGTTTATTCCCACTGAGTACTTCCTCTGTGACTAGGAATTTCTGCAGTTGTTCTAGGATGTGGACAGTTGTCAATTTGGCATGTTCAACTGTGTCCTGGGTTTGGGTTCCGCTTACACTGCCCTCCGTCATCTGTGGAGGTAACTGGATGTGTTTGCGATACACATCCCAAGGGTCTAAACGAACGTATATTCTTTGGGTGTAGAGGTGGCAATGGGTGATTAAGAGCCCAGGGGTCTCCTGTAGGACAATACCGGTTGGCAGGCCAGTTTCTACCACCTCATTGGCTTGTGTGAGCTGTAGGTTGAGGAAGATGCCAAGGATCCAAAGGAATTTCATCCTGAAACATACAAGAGTCTCGTTACATTGTGTTTGCAGGAGTAGTCTTAAGGGTTAGTGCATGCTAAAGTATGAGTAAAGCATGCTACACCCAACTACAAGAGACACTATTGTTGTGGATTTGCTCCCCTTTGGAGTGGAGACTGTTCAAAGGGTTTGATCTGATTTGAATGGACCCATTTGTACGTTGGTGTTTGGTTTGGCTTCGAGATACGGATTCGGTCAGCTACCGGAGAGAGCTTGCCTATAATCTCAAAGGGGCCTGACCAGCTTGGTAGGAACTTTTTGGCGATTCCCACTGGTTTAGCGAACCTGAAATAGAGGACTTTATCACCTACTTTATACTCGCGGTCAGACGTTTTCCTATCGTAATAAGCCTTTTGTCCTTTGACACTGGTTTCCAGGTTTGTTTGGGCCCAAGCAAATGTAGTTTGGAGGTATTTGCGTAACTCGGTCACATACTGATGGGCAGTATATGCGGTTGCAACACTGACGTCTTCTGGACGGTACAGCAGATGCAGTGGGAGAGTCATTTCCCTCCAAGTCATCATTTCAAAGGGTGTGATCCCCGTGGTGTGGTGTGGAGTAGACCTGATGACCATCAGTACCAAAGGGAGTTTCACGTCCCAATCTTTGCCATTGCTGTTGACATACTTCTTGAGCATGCTGACAATGGTACAGTTGGTTCGCTCAACCTGACCTGATGACTGGGGGTGGTATGCAATGTGGAATTTGGCTTCCACACCCAACATTTCCCACATTGTTTTCATCACAGCCGCTGTGAAATGAGTGCCTCTGTCTGAGTCGATTGAGAGAGGTAGCCCCAAACAGCTGAACACATGGTTCATCAGCACGAGTGCTGTGGTTTCAGCCGTGTCATTGGGTGCTGGCAAACACTCCACCCATTTTGTAAATGCCCAGGTGACAGTGAGGAGGTATTTGTTGCCTCGCGCCGACTTGGGTACTGGTCCGATCCAATCCATCTGCAGATTGGACCAAGGAAACGTGATTCCCTTGACCTGCAGTGGAGCTCGATTCAGTGGTCGGGAAGGACGGAACTGACAACAGATCAAACATCCCTTTACGTAGGCATTAGTGTCTTTGAGCATAAATGGCCAGTATGCAACCTGTTGCAGGGTGTAGTAGGTAGCTTTGTAGCTCCTGTGACCTCCAATGGGAGCATCGTGGGCATGTATTAGCATCACCCCCCTATGATTAGTTGGAACGACCCACCGGCAGCATCACTCATGGCTTTGTGCAAGAAGATATTAAACTCAGCTGGAGAGTTTGAATATCCGAATGGGCATCGGTTCCAAGTGAACTGTCAATTGCCAAAAGAGAAAGCCAGCTTGTACTGATCTACTGGGTCGACTGTCATTGTCCAAAACCCATTGGACACATCGACGGTCAAAAAGAAACAGGCTCTTTTCACTTTCGAAAGCTCCTGATCCAGGTGGATCATGGGCCATCGTGAAAGAGGGACCTGTTTGTTCAGTTGTTGATAGTCAATTGTCAAGTGCCACTTTCCATTTGGCTTCAACACCGGCCACAATGGTGAGCTGTATGTGGAGTTACACTCCCAAATAATGCGTTTCCTCAGCAACGTGTCAAGTATCTCTTGGATTGACTCATAGGCAGCTAAAGGAATTCTGTACTGGCGTATGAATGTGGGTGGTGTATTTGGATCATTTGGGATATGAACTGTATGGAGTTCGGTGATTCCACAGTCGAAGAATCCCTTGAAAAGGTCTGTTGGAAGTTGTGAAACAACTTCCGCAGTTCTTGTCTTTGACCCTCTGTCCTTAAGGCATCTGCCTTAGTGAGTTGTTGTGCTATTTCATCCTCGAATCCCAGATAAGGTTCCTCTGGTGGGGAACCGGCTTCGTCACCAGTTGAAATCATGTCACCCGAGTGAGCAGTGAGGGCATACACAATCATGTCCGTTTCCATGCCCAAGGCAGTACTGCAGACTTCTTTATTGTGTAGCCCCTCATGACAAGCAACTGTGATCATTTTGTTCGGGAAGGTGAGAAGGAGAGGTTCGAGGTTCTCCCCCCTCGTCAAGGATGGAGGCAGCTCTCCAATCACAGGCACCGTCAGCTCGAAGTCATGAAACGAGCTGTCGATCAGCAACCCTAATGGTCTATGTGCCGTCACAACAATTGGTATGTTTGTTAGGTTCTGGACAAGCAAGTAAGCTGAGCGGTTGTTGAGCTCAAGCAGAGGTGTACCACAGACGGTCAGGCTGAGTTCACTGAAGTATGGCAAGGGTTGGAAGAATGCCTGTGAATCAGGTATCATCAGTCTCTTGAGGATCATGAGGCGGACAGGGGCACCTGCATTTCTAGCTGGGATAGTCAGGTCAAACTCGCTCGCTGCCTGACACACCTGAGGGATGGTCTGATCAGACAACATGTGTTCTGGATCAACCGCTGCCGGATGATTTTCAATGCTTGCCTGAGACTATAGGACCTGGTTGACAGTGTCCAGTAGAGCACCTAACCTAACAAGGATATCGGTCCCCACGAGGAGTGAGGGGTCAAGTTGAGGAATCACACACATGAAGTGTGTAAACCTCTTCTGTCCAATTTGAATGGAAAGAGCACATATCCCAATAGCCTTGATGGGCCTCTGCGATGACTCTGCAGAAAGAAGGCGGTGACTTTTGCGCACGAAAGACAGAGAGGAGCTGTTCTGACACAGCTTGTCATACAAAGCTTGACTAACAGCAGACTTTTCAGACCAGAGTGCGACAAGCACATCAAGATACCAAGATACCGTTAGCATGCACGCCTCCAGCTATGCAGGGGCTGTACAAAGCTGAGTTTGAGTTTTCTAGTGAGCAAAGGAATGATTCGTGGGTACTCACGGGTCCGCCAAGCTGCAGTGTTGGTGGAGTCACAGATAACTCAGGAGGATCAGAGCCAAGATGAGTCTGGATGTCTGGATAATGACAAAGCGCTGACTCAAGAACAGTGTCACAAGTGGTCTCTGCTGACTCTTGGATATAAGTGACCCAGTCGTCTGAAGCATGACGGCTGTGGGCTAGACGGACCGGATTCGGGGTTGCGACCTGGGCCCACATGTGCCCGTGAAGGCAGTCGATCAGCGGGGCCAGTCGGTCCAGCAGGTCATGGCCGATAAGAAGTTGTTCTTTGTCGAAAGCACAGATGTAAATGGGATGATGTCTCCTGGAAGCGTGTTTTGTGATGGGGGCTCTGTTTTATGTGTAGCTGACAAGGCTCATATCACAGGATTCTGTCTGCAGTGGTTTACCAAGAGAGAGCATTGCCCTGGCGACTTCTGCGTAAGTCTCCTCACACATTAGGCTGATTTCAGACCCAGTGTCCAGTAACACATGGATGTCTATACACCTTCCTACTGACACTGAGGTGTATATGCATCTGGCATTACCCTTGTGGACAAGGTCTCCCAAAAATTTAAAAAGCGGAGCATGGGTATTGGGCATGTCTGCCACTGGGTGCGTCTGGGTCTTCCCTGTGTTCTTCTCCCAGCCTACAAAGTAGACTTTGGGGGAAGAGCAGGGAAGTGCATGGGCTAGTCACACTGACGGACTGTCACCATCGGGTTTTTTGTGGCCATCGTCTGACCCTTCGATGTGCTTTGTCATGTCCGCTAGGCTTTTCTGGATGAGGCTGAGCTGACGCTTCAGATCACTCTTTCCAGGAGGCTCTGAATGATTCCCTTTATTTCCATTCCACTGTCTGGGGCTTTTCACAAACCTGACATTTATTTTCTTTGGGAGGGATTCTGTTTTTTATGTTTTTTCTGACCCTGGGAGGGACCCTTGTGGTCATTCCCTTGGTTTCTCCAACCCCACTGTGGGTGGTTGGGCAAGCATTTTGGGGCTGCCGCTTCGCAGCTTACTCTAGGTTGAGGTATTTCATAGCCCTCAAGCCCTAAGTCTGCCCTCTGTGAAGACTGGATGTCTAGGACTCTGACATCATCTTCTGGTTTATCAGTCAGACGCACGACTGTTACCCAAGTCATTTGGGCCATCTTCCTAATTCCCTGCATGGTCGGTCTACCCTGTTTACACATCAGTGTAACGTGGGTTCGCACGCAGGGGTGGAGGTTATGGAGGAAGAGAAATCTGAACCCTCGCTCTTCTTCCAGACCTGGCTTATTACTTCCTTGGAAGTATGCATTTCTTAAACACCTATAGTACTCCCTAGGAGGCTCCAACCGCTTCTGTTGGATGCGGATGGCACTGAGGGTGGCTGATGTTTCATCAGTATATGGCGAGTACTCCTCACACAGAACCCTAAAAAGCTTCGGATAGCTGTCACGCATGCGTGGCGGTTGAGTTTCGACGAAAAGGTGCACACTTCTGGAAGTTGTTTTCCAGATGAGTTTCAACTTCTAACTCGCTGAGGCATGAGGCAAGTCGGCAAGACAATGTTCGATTTCCCTAAGGTAATCATTGACATTTGAATCTTGGCTTGCTGGGTTGAAATGTTCTATGTCCTTCGCAAAGGAGTCAAGCTGGCGCATGCGTAGACCTGTGTCTTGGTCCCGCTTGTATCCATCTGACTCGTCAGAGGATGAGTACCAGTGCCTGCCCCCATTGCCATGGCGTTGGGTGAGACCACTTCCTCCATGTGGTGAGGAAGGCGTCCTGCTGGGGCGGTGCCTAAAAGACGCCTGAGGGGAAGATTGCCAAAATGTGGCCTTGCCCCCGAAACGTGGTGGACTCATGTCCCGAACAGGGATGCGCTGTAGCTCCGGGAGTTGGAGCAATGGTTTTGAAATACTACCTGAACCAGGGTTAGGGTATTTCACTGTAGCGCCATCCTCTGAGTCCTCTGCCCCACTCTGGTCAAAGATGGGGTAGCGGAGCTCTTCTTGAGCTTTGGGCCATATGTCTCGACTCTCTTGCCGGACTCGGTCGTCAGCGACCTCTCTGCTTTCTTTTTCAGCCGACTGGAGTCTTTCTACACACTCCTCCAGCATAGTATTTGTAGTCTGGAGGTCTCGATGTAAAGCGCGATTGCTTGCATCAAGCCGACTACACTGGGCTGTAAGTGTCTTTACCTCGCCCTTGAGTGTTGCTATTTGCAACTGGGCCTTGTGGTGGTAAAGTATAAACAGCCTACCAACTACCTCCTGGATAGTGGTTACCTTCCCTTGAGGATCGTGTGCATTATCTACCACATTGGCCATTTCAGCATCACACTGAGATGGTGTGTAGCAGTTAAGCTCCTCCCTTTCTTCTCAAGAGACAAGGAGGAGGTCAGCGACCCAGTTGGACAGTGAGGTGTCCTCACCTGACCTGGGAGCTTCAGCACCGGACACTGATGGGGACTGGCTACTCATATCTCCCTGGTTTGACAGGTGAGAGGGTGATGTCCAGTGGACCCCTATAGGAACTCTTTATGAGTTCACAATTCTGAAACCTTAGCTGAGTTTTGAGGGTGGCGACTTACGACACCTGTTGCTCTGGGGAAAACACTGACGAACCAGTCGTTATCCTGAGAAAAGAATGCACAGGGGGAACCACTTACCTGTCACTCACGAGCAATTGCTTTGTATTATTAACTGTTCCTTGAGCTGCTAATTTAGGTGTTAATAATCACAGTATGACTATCAGCACGTCAGACTACTTTGTTAGTATCTAGCGACTGAATCTCTCAGACACAAACAGAAGGAGTAATGAATTAGTACCAAACTAGCAACCACTAACACAACACTTGCAATGATTCACAACCACAACTGGCCTTGTGTCTTAGCAGTTTGAACTTCCTGGAGAAAAAGGAAGCCAAGAGGGGAAACCTTTGGCTACTCTAAAATATTTAGGAGTTATTTGCAAAAATATTGGAGGAAGCCAACAATTATCATGGCCTCACACAGGGCACCAATTATTATGTAGGTGCTACTGGTTGTTTAAATCAGTTTTACTATCAAAAATAATCAATAATTAATTGTTATTAATTATGGAATAATTAAATAACAATTAAATAATAATTAAATAGAATTTAACTCATTAAATTCTATTTTCGGGGCACCACTCTTTGAAAAGAGAAAAATGATAGCAAGTTACTGATCGAGTCTCACAAAACAAAATCTACCCTGTAGGTTGAGTATCTTAAATGTTAATCAAAATAATCAAAAAGGGGAAAAACTAGTTAAATTATTGCCATACAAATCTAATAGTAATCTAGTTACAGTTAGTTTCTAACACCAATAAAATAACAGTACTCTGAGGTAACTTGGGAGTTCTTGACGTGGCAGAGGTTGGCTTCAACACAATATTCAAACAAAACAAACAGGAGTACTTATTATAATATAACAAGATTTATTATAATCAAGCAGTAGTGAACACAGCCAATGCTATCCGAATATAATCCAAAAATAAATCAAGGAAATCCTAAACTAACAGTGGAGCTATATGCTAGTGTGTGTGTGTGTGTGTGTGTGTGTGTGTGTGTGTGTGTGTGTCCAGATGCGGTAACAAAGGAATCAAAATGGAGGATCAGTTTCAAAATGGAGGGTTAGATCCAAAATGGAGCTGATACCACGTGAGGGTGGAAATGAGCGGACACACAAAGGAACTGACCAAACAGGCGGGAGAATTTGGTTCACCAGCCTGAGTCAAACATAAACCGTGGTGCCGCTCACTCAATGAATATCAGTGAGAGAGAGAGAGAATGAGAGCGAGAGAGAGAGGAAAAGTGCATGCAATTTAATTAAGGGTAACCGCTCGTAACAGCGGGACTGAATTACTAGTTCAGATCACTCAACAAAACAAACATAACCCCAAAAGAAAACTAAATACAAATCTCCCAACTCGAAACAGCGAGCAGAGTTTAACATACAAATATACTCAAAACATCAGCATTTAGAATCAAAAATACGATTTAGTTTCACAAGAAAAAAATCACAGTTTCTAAACTAAATCTGCCCAGATATCAAGCCTTACTTGGGAAATCCTGTGTGATTTCAGTAGGGTTGTCCGTTGGAATTCCTGTTGCATTGAGCGGTCAGGAGAAACGGTCTGGATGGTCCCTTGTCTTACGCTCGTCAGCGAAAAGATGCGTCTTTGCTTTATTCTTCGGATCCAGTGATGGAGAAGAATGCAGAAGGTAGTCAATGTTGAATGAAAAAGAGGGAGAAGGGAAACTGGTCGCCTTTCCGTTTTTCAAAATAAATTCACTGTTGCTTTACAGTGAAATTGAACCGGTTGTTATAAGTATAATATAAGACTTGAACAAAGCTAAGTTAATCTTCTCTACCATGGCCAAATGGTGAGGTTAGAAAAACGTGGTCTCTTTGTTCTCAGTCCAAAACGGAGGGAAAACTCCTTCAGTACGTGCACAGTACAGATGTTCCTTAACAGCCAGGCAGAGCTTAGCACAGAGAGGCCGAACTACATCTGTCTGCTGGTTTTATTGACAAGATGACGTCATCGGTCGTAGGCTGCTTTCAACCAATGGCGTTTGAGACTGGGTCCATGGGCTGGACTTCGCATTCAGTTGTGAATTTGTGAAGGATCCTGGGAAACTTGAGTTCAATGTCTCTCCTTTGATTATAGAACAAAGGGCCATGCGGTCTCTGCTGCCATTTTAAGTGGGCCAAGGCCCTACACATTCAGTCATTGATTAAGACTACCTAGGTTTACCACTGAATGCCACAGGAGGTTTTTTTTTACCAGTGGCCATGAACTCGTATAATTCCTCCTCATTCTGCAAGGAGGATTGCTGCAATGTGGACTTTGAGAACTGATCATATTACATACACATTCTTATACTGATTGTATTACATACACTTTCTTACATTATTTATAATGTTCTACATTGGTTATAATCTTTTATATAGAGTCATTGTGTTTGTATTGTTTTGGATTGTACAGGATTAATAAAGTTTTAGCTTACCTTATATTAATGGCCAATGCGGTGGTTTGCATTAATAGTTCTGTGTTTGTGTGTCTGCGTTGTTCTGTGAAAAAAAAAAAAAAAAAAACATTCCGATGCAATTCGTGGATTTAAAAGTAAATTATTTTACCTTAAATTATTGTAGCATTACAATGAGTTCATCAAAGCATGTGAACATTTTGAGAATTAGATACAAATTATTTATTATACATGTTGTCTGCAATGCAGAGAGAAAATAAATCAGGCATTTACTGAATGCTTGCTCTTGAGTCGCTTGAATATTAATAAATAAATATTTTGGCATACTTTCATGTTCCGCGCTGATCTATGCAACGTATTACACAGTATTTGGCCTTGTTTTTAAGTAATGTCTGTAACAGTTTTTCATTTTCTGTTTATGTATCATAAAAAAAAAAATAATAAAAAAAAAATGTGACAAATAAGCTACATCTGTTTATAAAATTTGTTAACTTTAACTTTATGCTATACACAAATAAACAGCTTTTGGGCAATTCCACAAAAATGACAATACCATGGAAAAATGGCAATTTCAAACTTCATCATGCAGCCTTAATAGGTATTATAACTTAATATAATATATCTCAGAGGTCAAAGTCTGCAGATTTCAAAGCATTTTGGATGGTTTTCCCTCATGCTGTAAGTGCTGCTTTCACAACTGTCACGTCCGTAACAAAGAGATGTCACATCCGTAAAGTTGTTTTTTTACCTATTTATGTGAAAATGACAATGAAAAAAAAAATACAATGCCAACCCTTCTAAATTCTGTGGTTATTATTATTTCTGGATTGTGCATTTCAATTGCATTTCAAGAGTTTTTACAAAGTTTGTGGTCTCCCAAAAACTTGTGTCCATTTTTGTCGCATCCGTAACACAAGCACATTTCCCAGTCTAAACTGGAAAAAAACTAGTCCAGACTGAAACTTTTCTGATGTCTGGACTCTATTTGCAGGGGTCTATGATTATACATAAAAATTATTTGATAAACTGGTAATGAGAACTTTACATATGAAGTTAAATTTCACATTTTCAATGAAAATGTCACATCCATAACACCTGAATTGCACTTTTAGTCTGTGAGTAAAACAATATGCATGTTCATTTACATTAACAACTGTCTATGGATATTTTTGATATTTGCAACCATCTTTGCTATGCACTAACTATCAGGGTCACTGACTGTATGAATTTACTATGGGTGTGATTAAACATTTTGTGGGCATGTGAGGAGTGTTTTTCGACAGCGGTCTAGAGTTTGTTAGAATAAAGTTATAATAGGACAGCATATTAAAACTGGTTGCATAAAGTACATTGTAAAGTAAAAATACTCTGTATAGGCTACTTTATAACTCTCAGTCTCTATGACTGATGTTTTCATATGTTTGTGTGTAAGCATATGTCCTTCTCTGAGCAATTTGAAACTTCGTATTCCAGCTAGGGCTGTCACGATTATGATTGAATAACAAATAATTGCGATTATAACGATGATTAATTGTCTCTTTTAGGGTTTTCACAATTAATTGTCAAACATATTATCATATTTCTTAAGGTGTATGTGTTTTATACACCTTAAAAAGTCATTTAACTTATCATTAACTTTAAATATATAAATCAAATAATATAATGGGGATATATTATTCCCTTTTAAGACTTTAAAACTTAGGAATGACATGAAAAATTATGTTTTAAATGTCAAAATATTTCTAAATACTAAATATGTCTTTAGTCTTAGTCCATTTTACATGTATAGTACACTGTTGTTTTTGGAACCCAGCCAACCTGAATAGCTATATTATATTATATTATATTATATTATATGCAATAATTCTTTCGCTTTCACTTTATTTTAAGTCCCTCCGATTAAACCCACAAGAGTGAAAACTAAAGGCCAAAGGGTTTATCACAATAAATGTTTGGAACTACACCACTTCATGTTGCCTGAAAAATGTAAACGTGCTTTGATCCTGATGATCTGCTGCATCACAAGTTTCTTTGCCTAATTTCCCGTTGTGGATGTCACATTCTGTGAATGAAGACTTTTTTAACAATTATGTATAAATACCACATACTGTATACATGCATGGCTAATCCAGATACAAGGAAAACATTATTAGAGGTAAAAAGTATATTTCTCAGTTGTTTCCAAGTCTTCACTGATTTATTGTCAGATATGATGCAATAATACAGATTTGATGCTGCTGGGTTTTGACTTAGAAGCAGCTCTGTAACAAAAAATTATACTTAACAGTAACTGTATGCTTATGATATCTATGCTGATAGATCCTCCACACCGGAAATAATTTAACTGCTTTTTTCCCACTTATTTTGGTGATGCATGTGGCTTATTCTGGACTTGTTTTTCCAGAACAGGTTGCTTGTTTTTCTTGTTAGATCTGGCAACATGGCAATTTGTATTTCACCCTCCCCTTAGTGAAGAGTACTGTCATTTTAAGAAGAACGTTATTAAATGTTATTTATTTTGTTCTAACTGGTAACCATTTAGAAAGCAGGCTGCAGAACTTTTGAACCGCAACGAAAAAAATAAAGTTTTTGTTCAGAATGAACCAAAATGAAAAACATTTTGTTTTTAGTCCCTGGTTCAAACTGTGTCTCATTCTGCTTCATCATCATTATCACGTCCTTTTCTCAAGCTCAAACTACTCTTCTATTGGAAATATCTCACATTTCAAGGTTAAAGTAGTTACAGTGTGTGAGCATCACAGGAAATGCCCTTGCCTGATCAATATATTCATCTTATTTTGCTCATATATCTACTACTAAGATACTAAAATGTGTGTGTTTGTGTGTGAATGTGTTCCTATATATTTTCAAGTGTCTTTGGAGTTAATCACATCTATAACGACAGAGTGACTGTCTTTACAGGACTTTAATTTTATGTGTCACTGATCTCAACTTTTGATGACTGCTGATGCTTTATGTTGGATGTGATATGCTCTGTAATCACACACCCAACAGCTGTCATATGAAAACCAGAGACCAAGCAGACATAATGAAGTGTGTGCATATCATGGCACGTCACATTTACTCACAAATAGATATTGAAACAAGATGTGTTTATGACTATCGTCCTGCTATGAGTGTTACACACACTCACCCACTGAAAAAAACGGATGGTGTTGGGAAGGTCATTCCACCAACAAGGTACAGTGAAGCCAAAAGTCCGGGAAAGTGATTTGGTGTCTCTTTGTGTTGGTACAAGGCGCCGCTCATTAGCCAACCACAGGCTTCTGGGGGGAACGTAGCTCTGCATGAATGATTTTGGTACACTGGTGCAGACCCAGTGACTGTTCTGTATGCCAGCATCAGATCTTTGAATTTGATATGTGCAGCCAGTGAGGAGTGACAAGGAGTGGTGTAGCATGCGATCTCTTTGGTTCGTTGAAGACCAGACGTGCTGCTGCATTCTGGATCATTTGCAGAGGCCTAATTGTGCATGCAGGGAAGCCTGCAATGAGAGCGTTACAGTAATCTAGTCTAATTTTGACAAGTGACTGAACAAGAAGTTGTGTGGCATGTTCAGAGAGGAAGTGTCTTATTTTCCTGATGTTGTAGAGTGTAAATCTACATGATCTTGCCGTCTTTGAGATGTGGTCTGTGAAATTGAGTTGGTTGGAATCCAATTCAATTTGATGTTTGTTCAAGTGATTTTGGTTGGAATGATATGGACACATTTCATATTTCTTTCTTTTTTTTTTTACTTTATGACAAAATTATTTGTAAGGCTTGTGCATTATATGTGTAATTTATGTTATCTGTGTTTTTTATCATTCTTGTGCTGCCAGTGAGAACAATGGGAAATATAGTTGTCACTTCATAAACTGGCTAAAAGACATGCATCAAATCACTTAAGTCAGTATGCTGCCTTTATGGCCCCATTTGCATTCCATTTGTGTGGACAAAAACATCATACATCCTTCAGAATATCTTAGTTTGTTTTCCACAAAAGAAAGAAAGCCATATGAGTTTTAGAAGGCATAAGGGTGAGTAAATGATGAGAGAATTATAATTTTTGGGTGAACTGTTCCTTTAAAATGAACCTTATCCAGACCACCATAGACTTAAAGTGAACCATATTCAGATCGCCGCAAGACTTTATACCATATTCTAAGGCTGGGTGATATGACAATAAATATTGTGGAGATGTGAAATATAGTGTCAATAAATTCAATCTTGCTATATCATTTATATTGTGATATGTAAATATCCATGTGCGCAGCGTAGGTGTATCTATCAAATATCGGGCCACCAAAACCCTAAATATGCTTCTCATCTGACTGCCGCATCTGTGTTTCATGTGAGTGTCACGTGAGCTAACTCTGGAGCACGCAGTTGTGCGAGAGTCCAGCAGGCTTCCCGATATTTTTTCTCCAGAAATAGGAGAGTGCAGAGCGGTATCACTCGCGATACTGAGAGAATCTGTATTGAGTAGCATGGACCACAAAATCTGAAAAAATATGACCCATTTGAATTCTACTGAGAAGTTTTTGTTTGTTTGTTTTTTTAACCTTAAAGCACTATAGTGGAAGTCAAACATCTCAAACGGCTAGACAGCCTGACATTCTAACCACCACTGATGAGGAAAACAGCTACAACTATGTGTCATTCCCTATCGGTCACTCACTCAATGTTATGTCGATGTAGTGACATTAGGGGTCACACTTGGGAGCCCGAAACACCTCTGGTCTTTGATAAAAGGCCAATGAAAATTGGCGAGTGGTATTTGCATACCACTCCTCCGGACATATGGGTATAAAAGGAGCTGGTATGCAACCACTCATTCAGATTTTCTCTTTGGAGCCGAATGGTCGATGTTCACTGAGCTGAATTCAATGACTGTTCATTCACCTCTACTGGATCTGACAGCGCATTTCAGCGGCTTCTCCCTCCTCTTCACTGGTGCACTGCAGAGAACGCCCTTGGGAGCTTCGGCAGAAATAAAAGAGTATATTTCTCTAAAAAAGCGGCACACACGGAACGTCTTTTTAAAGACGCGTCTTTTTAAAGATGCCTTTCCGTTTGTGTGTTATTCTTGGTTGCGGTCGTTATCTCTCGCCTTATGATGGTCACGATCGCTGTCTTTCGTGTCTGGGTGCGACCCACGTAACCAAGGCGCTAAAGGAACTGCACAAGGGTAGTTCTGCCCCAGGATTGATGCAGGAGCTGTGCTCGGCGACCGACATTGCTCTCCGGGCGACGAAGGTCATGGCGCGGTCTCGTAACCTTTGGCTCAACCTGGTCGAGATGGGAGAGGCTGACAAGGCTCCAGGCTGTTCCGGGGGTGGTCACAAGGAGCCAGGTAAGTGCTTCGATGTCCCTGAACTCAGCATAGCCACGACATGGCGTGGCACCTCAGGCTCCGCCCCGCCGCGAGGCCCCACCTGCCGGTACGTCCAACGAGATTGTCCCCTTGGTCCCCCTTGCCCATAGCTTGGACGCGTGGCTTGTGCTTTCCAACCCGTCGCGATGGCTGATCCGGACCGTCTGACTTGGCTACCCAATTCAGTTTGCCAGGCGTCCGCCCAGGTTCAGCGGCATCCATTTCACCTCGGTGAAGGGCGAGAACGCTGCTACCTTGCGCGCGGAGATCGCTACCCTCCTACGGAAGGGTGCGATAGAGCCTGTCCCTCTGGCCGAGATGAAGAAGGGGTTTTACAGCCCCTACTTCATTGTACTGAAGAAAGGCGGTGGATTGCGGCCAATCTTGGACCGGCGAGTACTGAACCGGGCTTTACACAGACTCCCGTTCAAGATGCTGACGCAAAAACGCATTCTAGCGAGTGTCCGGCATCAAGATTGGTTCGCGGCGGTAGACCTGAAGGGCGCGTACTTCCACGTCTCTGTTCTACCTCGACACAGACCCTTCCTGTGGTTTGCATTCGAGGGTCGGGCATATCAGTTCAAGGTCCTCCCTTTTGGCCTGTCCTTGTCCCCTTGCATCATCACGAAGGTCGCAGAGGCAGCCCTTGCCCCATTAAGGGAAGTGGGCATTCGCATCCTCAACTATCTCGATGATTGGCTAATCCTAGCTCACTCTCGAGATGTGTTGTGTGCACACAGGGACCTGGTGCTCTTGCATCTCAGCCGACTAGGGCTTCGGGTCAACTGGGAAAAGAGCAAGCTCCTCCCGGTTCAGAGCATCTCTTTTCTCGACTTGGAGTTGGACTCAGTCTCGTTGAAGGTGCTCCTCACGAATGAGCATGCACAGTCGGTGCTGACCTGTTTGAAGGCATTCAGACAGAAGACAGCGGTTCCACTGAAACTGTTTCAGAGGCTCCTGGGGCATATGGCATCCTCAGCGGTGGCCACTCCGCTCGGGTTGATGCATTTGAGACCGCTTCAGCACTGGCTTCAGACTCGAGTCCCGAGATGGGCATGGCGCCGTGGGACACAATACGTGGCCATCACGCCGATCTATCACCGCCTCTTCAGCCCTTGGACCGACCTCACATTTCTACGGGCAGGCGTTCCCATAGAGCAGGCCTCCAGGCGCGTCGTGGTTATGACAGATGCCTCCAAAACGGGCTGGGGCACTGTATGCAATGGGCACGCAGCCGCCGGCTCATGGACGGGCCCGCGGCTACATTGGCATATCAACTGCCTCCAGTTGCTGGCAATTCTGCTCACCCTGCGGAGGTTTTGGCTGTTGATCCAGGGCAAGCATGTGTTAGTTTGGACAGACAACATGGCAACGGTAGCATATATCAACTGTCAAGGCGGTCTACACTCCCGTTGTATGTCACAACTCGCCCGCCGTCTCCTCCTCTGGAGTCAGCAGCACCTCAAGTCGCTTTGAGCCACTCACATCCCGGGCGACCTCAACACTGCAGCGGACGCGCTGTCACGGCAGGTTACCCTCAGGGGAGAGTGGAGACTCCACCCTCAGGTGGTCCAGCTGATTTGGAGTCGATTAGGGCAGGCACAGGTAGACCTGTTCGCTTCCCAAGAATCCTCCCACTGCCCGCTCTGGTACACCCTGACCGATGCACCTCTCGGTATAGACGCGATGGCACACAGCTGGCCCCCTGGACTTCGCAAATATGCATTTCTGCATTTTCCCCAGTGAGCCTACTTGCACAGACCCTGTTCAAGGTCAGGGAGGACGAGGAGCAGGTCATCCTGATAGCACCCTACTGGCTCACCCAGACGTGGTTCTCAGATCTAATGCTTCTTGCGATGGGATGCGGAAGACTTAAGCGGCCTACCACCCACGGTGGTAGACACGATCACTCAGGCTAGGGCCCCCTCTATGAGGCGCCTGTATGCCTTTAAGTGGCGTCTATTCGCTAAGTGGTGTTCTTCCAAATGTGAAGACCCCCAGAGATGCGCAGTCAGATCGGTACTTTCCTTCCTGTAGGAGAGGTTGGAAGGGCGGCTGTCCCCCTCCACCTTGAAGGTGTATGTTGCCGCTATAGCGGCACACCATGACACAGTGGACGGTAAGTACTTGGGGAAACATGACCTGATTATCAGTTTCCTGAGAGGCACCAGGAGGTTGAATCCCTTCAGGGTCTACGGAGAGCCCCCTTTGAGCCCCTGCAGTCAGCTGAGCTTAAGGCACTCTCTTTGAAGACTGCCCTCCTGACTGCGCTCACTTCCATCAAGAGGGTAGGAGACCTGCAAGCTTTCTCTGTCAGTGAAACGTGCCTGGAGTTTGGTCTGGGCTACTCTCATGTGATCCTGAGACCCCAACCGGGCTATGTGCCCAAGGTTCCCACGACCCCTTTTAGGGACCAGGTGGTGAACCTGCAAGCGCTGCCCCAGGAAGAGGCAGACCCAGCCCTGACGTTGCTGTGTCCGGTGCACGCTTTACGCATCTATTTGGATCGCATGCAGAGTTTTAGAGTCTCTGAGCTGCTCTTTGTCTTCTTTGGTGGACAGCGGAAAGGAAGCGCTGTCTCCAAGCAGAGGATCGCCCACTGGCTCATTGATGCCATAACAATGGCATATCACGCCCAGGACGTGCCGCCAGGGGTGTAGCGGCCTCCTGGGCCTTGACAAGTGGCGCCTCTCTAACAGACATTTACAGAGCAGCGGGCTGGGCAACACCCAACACCTTTGCAAGGTTCTAGAATCTCCGGGTGGAACCGGTTTCGTCCTGTGTAGTGGCAGGCACAAGTAGGTAAGTCCGGGACAGCTGGCCGGGTGTATCACTTGCGCAGAGTGCCTTTCACCTCCCCTGAGCTGAAGACGTGCGCTGTTGACTCTCAGTAGTGTTCACAAAACTGTGTTCCCTGGATGATTTCCTCCGAGCCCTGTGGCAGACAAATTCGCGGAGAAACTCACTGCTGGCTCAGTACATGTGCTAACTAAGCCCTGTACTGGGGTAGGTGCTCCGCATGTGTTGGTTCCCCATAGGTAACCCCATGCGATGTATATCTTCTGCTAATTTGTTTCCCTGTTGGTAAACTGCATCTTCCTTGGGCAGAGGCCCTTCTGCCTCAGTCACCATGTTTGTAGAAACTCCTCCCCAGTAGGGTAGGACCTACCATGGGACTTCCCCACATGACATAATTCCGACAAAGCTCGGCAAGACCATGTGACGTATTTCCACCGGTGTGGTTTCCGCGGTGTCTTCCCCTTGGGAGGGACACCCCCCCCCCCCCCCGACGTAGACCTGGTGGCCCCAGTCGGTTAATTCCTTTTTCTGGGGGGAGAGGAAAAAAGAGGATAAGAGGCCACGACTGGGCTAGCCTGTCTCTATCTTTTGGGCAGTCGACTTGTCCCCAAAGGGCCGTTCGACACTCATAACAGTGTTGGGGGAGGTTACGTGTCAGCCTGGTGCGCTGGCTACGAGGCACACAGTGGTCTGCTCGTCACACACCGCCAGTTCACATTACACAGTTCAGCCAGTTGTGGCATTTCGTATAGGGACCCCTAGTGTCACTACATCGACACAATGTTGAGTGAGTGACAGATAGGGAATGTCCTGGTTACTTGCGTAACCTCCATTCCCTGATGGATTAATTGCATTTATGTAATAAGCCAACTTCACATGAATGGACTGTGTAAGTCAACCACCAACAGCAAGACATTTTTGACCCAGGAAAAACCCTGATGAATAAAGATATCTCCAAAGAACTGGATGACTACCAAACAAGTCAAGAAAAAGAAAAGAAGCTTGTTATTAAAACTGGTGCGACATCTGTGATGTGGGTTCACAAAATCCAACACAGAGCAGAAAAGTTTAATCTGCAAAATGTGTTGCTCGACAATAATAACTTGTGGTAATACAAGCAATCTGTTTTACCACCTCAAAATGAAACATGCAAAAGAACATTATTTAAACCAAAAGATGCGCTCTGGATTAATTTTGGTCATTTTTTTTTTATTTATTTATTTTTTTTAAAGTTTGTATTTATTTGATATTTATTGTGTAGTGTTTACAATATTTGTGATATTGTTTTGAAATAAATTTTAATTTTTAATGTTTATTTGTTTTTTTTTTTCATATGTATTATTTTATTTTTTGCATTGCTTTGAAGATCATGAGCTTCTTGAGGAAAGTTTATAATAAGAATAATATTGGTCAACAACATATCTGACAAACATGTGGCATAATGACAAATTAAGCATTATGGTAAGCTTGATTTAAAACCAACTTGTGTGTTTTTAATTTTTTATTTATTTAATTTACTCACTGGATTATCCAAAAAATACGCATATATATTTAACCAATTTTTATGGATTTTCTGGAAAAAAATGTACTATATCTTGATATATATGTCCTTATCATGACATAAAATTACTTGTATCGTGATATAAGATTTTGGTCATATCGCCCACTCGTACCATATTCTGTTGCTATATGAACGTAGCAGGTGTTTCTACATCGTTCTCATATTTAAATAACTTAAAGCAGTCATGCCCAGTCATAGCTGCACAAATATTTCTACCTATAATATTAAAGCAATATCACATGAGCAAGAGTGCTGTTATGACCATATATCAGCACGGGTGTGATTTTGCCATAGGCACGGGGCCGCAGGCCAAGGAGTAACAAGGACTTCTGTGTATGTGTGTGTGTGTGTGTGTGAGACAGAGAGGGAGAGAGAGAGAGAGATTGAGCGTGTTTGATTACCTAAGGTAAGGTACCTACATTTGTCGCCACTCCCAAGCAGTGAAGAACAGTAATGCTGACACTGTTAGTTTAACTCTATTCCTCAGTTGTAGTGTGATAGTAATCCACTCTGAGTGATGGAGGAGTGATCGGACATGCTATTGGAATAATCATACGAGTATTTTACTCACATTCAAGTGTTTTGTTGTTTAGTTTGTTTTGTGAAGCATCTCCCCCACCCCCACAAAATGGTTGTTGTGGGGTATGATGAGCCACTAGGCTTGGGGTTGGGCAATAAATATTTATACAGTGAGTTGAGACCATATTTATGTGACATGGAGAATTCAATAGATTTAAGTTGGCAAAGGAATATAACACATATAAACCTCCACTTTTCTTTGTTCTAGGTTAGCAGATGTCTTCTTACTTGCTTATGACCATTACAAGTTTTTACACGTTCTAAATTTAAGGATGCAAAGAAATCTTTGATTTGTTATTTCTGTCATCTTAAAACAGGTTTCCTGTTTAAAGGTCTTCAAACTGTTAAATAAGTGAGATAATATGGGCTGTGTTGTTTTTATTTTCACCAATTAAACAAATAAAGGAAATGACACAACCTGGCTCATCTGACCTCATTCCCAGGGTAAGATCTGCCAAAAGACAAACTTTTAGAAAACATTCTATTAATCTTAGTTAGTTTATGATATTAAATGTAAGTTATTAAAAAGATGTTGATTGCCAAAGAGGTAAAACACCTCAAAGTTTCAATTTGTATGAATATTGCAATGAATAAAAGAAAAGAAAAAATGTGGCACATCTTACCCCACTCAGCAGCATCTTTCCCCCTTGCGGACAAGCATTATATTTTGAAGCTAAAAAGTGCTGGGTGGTCAGTAAATAATTTTAAAATCTAAAACCAGAAAAGACAAGTATACTGCCAGTCCTCTCTCGCCTCATGTGTTGTAATTTCTTATGTGAACGGTTTAACCAGGTGCACTGTCAAAGCCGTCTTCAACACACCAGATTGCTGCTAAATTGTTTCATCACACTCTGTTCACAGCCAATTAAATGTGTCTCTCTAGGGCCTACTCACTATCTTCTGAGAGAATTTCTCCCTGGCTGCTGTTCGTGCATCTCGGCTTGAGCTCCGCTCTGAGGGGAAACAGAACTTCAAACACATTTGTCACAGGATGCAACAGCACAGTCTCCCAAAGGAAATAAGATTATTAAAAATATTCTTTATCCTCATACTGACACTGATTTGTGTGCATTTAAATAAAATGTACTAAAAAATATAGGAAATAAATTACATTTCAGAATGTGTTCATGACTTTTGTTGCACTTTTGATTCAAAGTTGTGAAATTAGCTGTTTTCATGTATGCTGATTTCAAATTCAAATAGTTCACCAAAATTACAATTCTTTCATTATTTACCCTTGTGCCATTTCAAACCTGTATATTGTTATTATTATTATTATTATTATTATTATTATTCTGAACACAAAAGGATAAATTGTGGAGAATTTTGTGCAGTTCTTTTCCATGCGACAACAGTTCATAGTGACGACATCTGTCAAGCTCTAAAAAGAACAAAATAGTAGCATTGAAGATCCATAAAGCACAACAAAAGTGGTCTATATGACTTATACAAGCTATATTTCTAGGCTTCTAAAGTCAGACATAAGCCGAATAGCCATTTTACAGTTAGTCATTTATCCACAGTGACATAAAATGCCAACAATATCTGCAGAAGGATTAATTATTATTAAATAGGGTTTTTCCAAAGTCAAAATGGTTTTCGGTGATGGTCGACATATTTAATACTCAGCGAATTTGGTGTATTAAATAATTGGAATAAAAATCTCCAACGCTTTCCAAGAGATGAAAAAATAAAATACAAAATAGAGAGCCGTGTCATTACGGCAGAGATTAAGGCAGTCAGGAGGGAAAGATGCCATATTTACTTAAATTTCCGTCAGCAGCTGTATTTGAAGCTCTATCACAGCAGTGTTGACTTTTTTTATTATTATTATTTTTAATGTCAGGTTAATATAACACAAAGTATAATGTTATACATCTCAACCAAATAATACAAACATTTTATATATTAAAAAGTTTGCTAGATGATATAAATCAGAAAAGCATCATCACAGTCTGTGAAAAGGGTTTATAAAGTGCTAAACGTTAGATGAATATAATTCAAGTTTATTCAGCACAGCATAGTTTCCCTTGGACATCCACAGAAAGATTTTCAATGCAGATAAAACATCTGGGTTATGTATGCTGTGTCAGTAGCTGATGTTTTGGGAAAACACAGTCCATTGGCAGATTGTGCTTTACCTCCACCGTCGTGCATCTTGCAATGGATACAACCAGAGTTCAGAGCCATTAGTCAGTGCTGCATTAATGCACAGGCTCATGCCCAGGGCCCCCAACTCCCAGGGGGTCCCCATTTGTGACGTCCACTGCCACCAAGCCATAACCCCATCCTTAGAGAGGGTGTTTACAAACAAACTGACTCCAGTGGCTCAAACAGTGGAGCCACAAGCACCTCTAGCACAACTGATAGTGCTAAAGGCTAGAAACAGACTAAATGGCAAAACTGATATTCTACATTTTTGATGGCAAACCGGCCTAAAATTTGCACTCAGTAATTTTTTCCTCATTAAAATGTTTAACTCCTAAAGACATAAATTGTAATTTTGCAATATATGTAGGAAATCATGAGCACTCACATTAAAATGAAGACTCCAGTCTTATCAGTAACCTTATAAAGCTGTTTTATTCTACATGAAGAGGGTCCGCACATGGAGGCTGCCATTTTAGAATCACATGACCAGCTGAATACTGCTCGCTTAATCTCAGTAACTGTCCTGTTATTTGACATTTTCACTCATTGATTAAAGTAATCATGGCTGACTATGTATACAAAATTTCTATAATGGCATCTGAAACTGTAAACTATTGATTTTAAATTATGCTGCATCCAAGTCCAAGATGACACAAAGACAAACGTTACTGAGTGCACCTTTAAGAATGGCTGTTATGACCTAGTCCAAGTTTAAACAGTGTCAGGACATTCAGGCTTTGGGTTCACAATACAATACTAATGTCTAGTTGGCAAGTTACCACTACATCACATTCCGTGTGAGTTATTTATAAGGAATTTGTTGAGTTCATCCTCTTTACAACAACCTATGCATCTGAGATAAAATGGTTTACTCTGTACTTCAGTACAATACAACAACACCAATCAAAAACATAGAAAGTATAGTTACAGTGTCAAAGCGACCGTAATAAAGGGGAACCTTGCTTTAAGACATGTTTTACATGAACACGTCTTCGCTTCATTCAACTATCTAAACCACTCTATGCACACAGTTAAATGATAAGCATGTTGTATTTTTTTGTAGGTCTGAGAGGAGGTGTTGTGTGTTATGGTGTGGTGAATCAGCTCTATTCAGTGCTACTCTTGTAATATTTATTTTCCACCCCAAAATCAGGAAACTTCATTTATAAGAGAAACAGATGCCGAAAAGACTTGGGCTGGTCTGCTGGAGTTGTGGGGAGCCGGGTCATGTTCGAGAGCAGTGCACGGTAATGGAGGTGGGCACCTTGATCTGGATCCCCTACACCCCACAGACTGCCCCCGAGCGAGCAAGGACATACCAAATACCCGTGAGTATTAAGGGGGAACATACCAAGCCTTGGTGGATTCAGGTTGTAAGCAAACCTCCATTCATCAATTCTTGGTTCAAAACGGGGCATTGGAGGCAAATAATCGTGTGAAGGTGAGGTGTATGCATGGGAATATTCATGATTATGCTGTAGTGACCCTCACGGTAATATTTCGGGGACAAAAGCATAATATTGTGGCGGTGTTTAGTCCTCGCCTCACCCATCCGCTAATTCTGGGAACTAATTGGCCAGCTTTTTGATCATTATTGAAGGGGTGTGTGTGGATGGGTCCTGTGAGAAAGTAAACTAGTGTGGGATTGCAAAATGCTGGCTGGAGAGGCGTGGCCTGGGCCGTCTGCAGCTGCTTCATGTCAGGCTGACGCTGGGGAAGGGGAGGTATCATCACCCCCGGTAGGGGATTTCCCGCTAGAGCAGTCATGAGATGAAACCCTGAAGCATGCGTTTGACCAAGTGAAAGTGACTTATGTTCAATGTCTCCAGCCAAGCATCGCACTCACATATCCATATTTTTTAATTATAAAAGAACAGTTGTATAGAGTGACACAGGACACTCGGACAAATAAAAATACAACCCAGTTGTTGATACCAAAGAGCCGTCTGTAAATGTTATTCCAGACGACTCATCATAATCCGATGGCAGGTCACTTGGGACAGGGAAAACACTAAGCATTCATGGGGATGTTTGCTGGTGGTGTGCGGCATGCCGTGAATGTCAGCTGGTGAATCTACCGGCTGCTCCAGAAGTGCTATTTCACACCCTATCGTTGATCAAGGTTCCTTTCAAACGAATTGGCATGGACCTTGTTGGGCCATTAGAGCGGGTAGCACACGGGCATCGCTTTGTATTAGTCCTGGTGGATTACACAATGCGATATCTGGAAGCAGTTCCCCTGCGCAACATCTCAGCACGTAGTTTTGCGGAGGCACTTTTATGTCACTTACACTACGCGAGCTGTATGAATTATTGGATATTAAATCGATTCGGACAAGTGTGTACCATCCTCAAACAGACAGCTTGGTCGAACGATTTAATCAGACCTTAAAAAAATATGATTCGTAAGTTTGTGCACGAAGATGCTCGGAATTGGGATAAGTGGCTCGAACCCCTGTTATTTGCAGTACGAGAGGTCCAGCAAGCCTCCACGGGATTTTCCCCATTTGAATTGTTGTATGGTGTAAGCCCCATGACATGTTAGATGTTATGAAAGAAAATTGGGAGGAGGGACCTTCACGGAGCAAAAATGAAATTCAATATGTTTTTGACCTGAGAGCAAAACTCCACACACTGGGGCGTCTATCACAGGAGAATTTGCTACAAGCTCAAGAACGTCAGTCCCAGCTGTATAACAGGGGAGCTCAGCTACAGGAATTTTCACAGGGAGATATAGTACTTATATTACTGCCCACATCAAGCTAAAAATTAATCACGAAGTGGCAAGGTCACACGGCGAGTTGGGGAAGTCGATTATGAGGTAGTGCGTACGGATAGGGGTGGGGCACGGCAGATTTACCACCTCAACCTACTAAAACCATAGAGAGAGGCAGTACCCATATCCTTGGCGATGGTATTCCCGGAGAGTGAGGAGCTCGGACCAGAGATGAATCTAAAAGCCAATCACTTCACCCCAGTCTGGAGTTTGCCAGGTTGCAAAAGAATTTCTCTGACGAGTTCTCACCTCTCCTCGGCCGCACTAATCTCATAAAACACCACATCGACACAACTCCAGGGGTAGTGGTATGTAGTCATCCCTACTGCTTACCCGAACACAAAAAACAGGCAGTACGGGAAGAATTAAAGGCCATGCTCGATATGGGGGTAATAGAAGAATCCCACAGTGATTGGGCCAGCCATTGGTTCTGGTACCTAAGAGCGATGGCTTGGTCCGGTTCTGTGTGGATTATAGAAATGTTAACATGGTGTCAAAATTTGATGCTTATCCAATGCCTCGTATTGATGAACTGCTCGATCAGTTGGGCATGGCTCGCTTTTACTCGACATTGGATTTAACAAAGGGATATTGGCAGATCCCCATTAGGCTGATGTCTCAAGAAAAAATGGCCTTCTCCACACCGTTTAGCTTACACCAATATGTGACCCTTTCCGTTCGGTTTGTTTGGGGCCCTGGCTACATTTCAGCATCTGATAGACTGATAGACATGAGTTGCAAAAATAAAATGAGTTTTTAAATAAGTCCAAGTCATTTTATTTTTGCAACTCATGTTCAGGTCTCTGACTCAGTCTCTGATGTCTTAGTGAATTATGAGAATATGTGAAGCCTTTCTCTGAACTCAAAGCTGCTCAAGAGGCGATATGGACTACTGTCCACCAATTGATGACCGTTGAGTGTTGTTAAAATCATCAATGAGTTTGCCACAGAGAGTGTTCTTATGTATCAGGCTGCACATAGATTTAATCAAAATCAGTCGGAGGGCTCTGACCTAGAGTATTAAACAATGAGTAGGAATCAGTAAGGGATGCAGAATTTCATGTTTCAATACGGAACAATCCCATATTATCTAACTAGTTTCATATCTAGCATCTCACTCAGGGGCTATTCTAACTTTGCAAATGTTGTTCATAAACTATAGCTAATCCATCTATTTAGCTAATAGCTAGCAAGATAATCAAGTAAACAGAAAACCGAAACTTACTTCTAATTAGAGGTAGAATTCTTGAATGCCGATATCTCGACTGGCTTAAGTCAAGCGCACACTACACGATTTGCAATCAGCGCCCTGTGACTCACAGTCTTCATTTCCGTTGTGCTGGTGCGCACACTACAGGACTCATCACATAGTGGGTGTATCAACTACACGACCATTCATCCCCAACTGAGGCCCTGTGTACACCTGGTTTTATGATGGCTTTTGGGTGATACGATCACAAGTATACAAGCGAGATACACCACCGTTACATCTGGTCGTCTTTTTTGACCACTTGTATTGAGATTTCGAGGGGAGAATCTCTGATTTCATGAGGACATACACCAAACAAAATGTCTGTGTATTACTGAATGATAATAAAGTGCAAAAAAGTAAAAGAAGAGAATGTATGTGTACATTCTTGTATATGTACATGCTCTAAATCTGCACGTAATTTGCAAAGTTTAAACTCTTGTTTTATTCTGCTACTGTGGCACTACGAGCCCAATGTCTGAATATGTTTGAAGTGGACAAATCTCAGAACAATTTGGACCCAGTTACAGCTGTCTTTAGCATCGTTCGTCTTTAGCATCGTAACTTATTAACCTTTAAAGACAAACCTACCGTGAGCTCCTAAGTTGTTAAAAGTTGTGCAAGCTGCAGTGCAATCAGTGACTGCTATCTGGTCATTGAATAACGTATAACGTGTGAGGAAGAGCAGCCGCTGGAGTTTCTGGTGCCCCCTAGGGTAAGATAGTGCCCCCTAGGGAATAACTGCCCTATTTAGACTGCGTAATATGCATATAGGGAGTGGCGGAACTGTGTAGTGTACACTAGGCTTTAGGCAGGCAAAGCTGACAAGACATGATCACACAATTGGCCTTCTTCATCTTCACTGCCAAAAGCCCTTTCAGGTGCGGCCATTGATCTTTTGGTGTTGTATGTGCTGGTGTTGTACTGCTGCATCCTTCACATTTCCCCCCACCTTGTCCATGATTATTTGCAGTTGGTGCCAGTTCTACTATCCCGTTTATATCTTCTATACACAATTTCAGTGTGATTGAACTGATTATTTTTCATACACAGTGGTTTGCAAAAAATATAAAACATTTAATCAGGACAGGGATGTAGCGAACACAGTTGGAGGGAAAGCAGTGCAGGATGAAAAGCACAGACAAGCTTTTCTCTATGTTAACAGTTAAACCAACAATATTGACACTCTTTTCACCAATTCTGTATAATGTATGCTCCCTAGACAATATAACTGACTTTTTAAGGCCCTATTTTAAGAGTATCTTGTGGAGTTTTCGGTTTCTTGCCACGGTTGCCTTTGGCTTGCTCTCTAGGGGCCTAAAGGAAAATAATTTTATAACATGTTTTTCAATGAAACCTCAATGAGAACTTAAGATATTTAACAGTCCTCTACATTGCAAGTAAATCACTCGCATATATGAACAAAATTTTGAGCTATGCAACTAAAAATGTCTTTTATTAGCTACTGGCTAGTAAATGTTCTGATTTCAGTCAGTCAGAGTTGTGTAGTGGCGAAGAGGACCTTTCACGGCATGCTGTGTCTTATGAGCGCACACTCTAAGGAAATTTACCTAATTTGGCTGCAGTGGTTCCTTGAGTTGTGGTGGATCATGGTGTCAACATCTCTTTAGCTGAGCCATGATATGCCATAGTTACATTTACATTGCATTAAACGACATCAGCTCTGATTTTGGTTAAACTTCACCACTAGCATTTTCACAACATTCTCTATTTTACAACATGGCTACAGAAAAGAGTGTAAAGCACATGTTGGATGTCTATTGGGAGGTAAAAAGTGTTGCAGAACTTGAGAGCTTGTAGATTTGAATTTGAGAACTTGTAAAATAGATATTTGTACACGCAAGTCAATACACTTTATGGAGTATTGAAGTAAACTTTGCTTTGTCTCGTTCTGTGAAATGTGTGTCCAAAGATGAGATCCACCCTTACAAAAATCGAGAGTTCATGGCAAATTTGCTGCAAACGTGCTGCAAATTGTCCATAGTTGCCCAAGGTTTGCTGCAGGTTCACCACTACCGATGAAGAGTGGCAAATTTGTAGCAAGTTTATGGCTAGTTTGCCAGAACTCTACATTTTTTTTGCAAGGGCACATTTTCATAATGTCTCTCTTAATATTCTTTCTGTTGTTTACATTTAGTTATTTATCAAAAAGTAAAAAGAAACACTCATTCTAATCACACATTGCATGGATGAGGTAAAAACAATCTTCCCTCTCCTTAAACACTTGCTTAAATGGTACCATTTTAGCACTTGTTATACATAACAGTGTAAACTCTATGTAAATACTTGTAATAAAATGTAGAAATGTAGTAAGTGTAATAAATGTGTAAATGTATAAATATATTTATAAGGCCAATCATACATTATGAAATAAGTAAACATCAACAAATACTGTAAACATTGAAGAATTTAACAAATAGGCTCTTGCAGCATCTATGCAGGGGTTTGGTAAAAACCAGTGCAGAGCCCTGCCCCATAAACCTAATGTGTTATTTTTTGTGTTTGTTTTTTTTACATAGTACTTTTGATATAGTGTCACTTAAATGTTACATGTGGAATTGTATTTTCGTTATTAGGTTCAAGCAGTTTCAAACAGTGACAAATGCTTGTATCATTATAATAAATGCAATTTTATGACATCTTATAAATTGATAGAATTAGAAATTTGTAAATTTTTTAAAAGCTAAAATGTTATTAAAATATTGTAAAGTGAAATATGAAATAAAATATACACTCTCACATACTATAGCATGTAAAGTCCAATATATGAATACTATATATATATATATATATATATATATACAGGTGCATCTCAATAAATTAGAATGTCGTGGAAAAGTTCATTTATTTCAGTAATTCAACTCAAATTGTGAAACTCGTGTATTAAATAAATTCAATGCACACAGACTGAAGTAGTTTAAGTCTTTGGTTATTTTAATTGTGATGATTTTGGCTCACATTTAACAAAAACCCACCAATTCACTATCTCAAAAAATTAGAATATGGTGACATGCCAATCAGCTAATCAACTCAAAACACCTGTAAAGGTTTCCTGAGCCTTCAAAATGGTCTCTCAGTTTGGTTCACTAGGCTACACAATCATGGGGAAGACTGCTAATCTGACAGTTGTCCAGAAGACAATCATTGACACCCTTCACAAGGAGGGTAAGCCACAAACATTCATTGCCAAAGAAGCTGGCTGTTCACAGAGTGCTGTATCCAAGCATGTTAACAGAAAGTTGAGTGGAAGGAAAAAGTGTGGAAGAAAAAGATGCACAACCAACCGAGAGAACCGCACCCTTATGAGGATTGTCAAGCAAAATCGATTCAAGAATTTGGGTGAACTTCACAAGGAATGGACTGAGGCTGGGGTCAAGGCATCAAGAGCCACCACACACAGACGTGTCAAGGAATTTGGCTGCAGTTGTCGTATTCCTCTTGTTAAGCCACTCCTGAACCACAGACAACGTCAGAGGTGTCTTACCTGGGCTAAGGAGAAGAAGAACTGAACTGTTGCCCAGTGGTCCAAAGTCCTCTTTTCAGATGAGAGCAAGTTTTGTATTTCATTTGGAAACCAAGTTCCTAGAGTCTGGAGGAAGGGTGGAGAAGCTCATAGCCCAAGTTGCTTTAAGTTCAGTGTTAAGTTTCCACAGTCTGTGATGATTTGAGGTGCAATGTCATCTGCTGGTGTTGGTCCATTGTGTTTTTTGAAAACTAAAGTCACTGCACCCGTTTACCAAGAAATTTTGGAGCACTTCATGCTTCCTTCTGCTGACCAGCTTTTTAAAGATGCTGATTTCATTTTCCAGCAGGATTTGGCACCTGCCCACACTGCCAAAAGCACCAAAAGTTGGTTAAATGACCATGGTGTTGGTGTGCTTGACTGGCCAGCAAACTCACCAGACCTGAACCCCATAGAGAATCTATGGGGTATTGTCAAGAGGAAAATGAGAAACAAGAGACCAAAAAATGCAGATGAGCTGAAGGCCACTGTCAAAGAAACCTGGGCTTCCATACCACCTCAGCAGTGCCACAAACTGATCACCTCCATGCCACGCCGAATTGAGGCAGTAATTAAAGCAAAAGGAGCCCCTACCAAGTATTGAGTACATATATAGTAAATGAACATACTTTCCAGAAGGCCAACAATTCACTAAAAATGTTTTTTTATTGGTCTTATGATGTATTCTAATTTTTTGAGATAGTGAATTGGTGGGTTTTTGTTAAATGTGAGCCAAAATCATCACAATTAAAAGAACCAAAGACTTAAACTACTTCAGTCTGTGTGCATTGAATTTATTTAATACACGAGTTTCACAATTTGAGTTGAATTACTGAAATAAATGAACTTTTCCATGACATTCTAATTTATTGAGATGCACCTGTATATACAAAGCTGCCCCCTTCCTGGTTTGCTTAATATCTTTTTCATTTACATTACGCTTACATGTCACCAAAAGTCTGGCGAGTAAAAACCAAAATTTCTAGCCAGTGCAAAATCTTTCTCCAATGTGTCCATAGAGGGTTGTTTAAGACATTACAACAAAATTTTCTGTAAAGCTACTTTGAAAATATTTGGCTTGACTTGACACACAGCACAGCCGACTCAACCCCAAATCTCAACACAGTCCTGTAGTGGTACACACACACACACACACACACACACACACACATGTTGGTGCGGCTATCCTTATGAGGACTCTCAATAGACATAATGATTTTTATACTGTACAAACTATAGATTCTATCTCCTAACACTACCCCTAAACCTAACCCTCACAAAAAAAAAAGTTATGCATTTTTACATTTTCAAAAAAACATAGTTAGTATGTTTTTTAAGTGATTTGAATTATGGGGACACTAGAAATGTCCTCATAAACCACATTTATAGCATAATACCCTTGTAATTACCAGTTTGTAACCTAAAAAAATGTCCTCGTAAACCACCCAAACTCACCCACACACACACACTTAGTCACTGAAGTAGTGTTTGGCCAGGAGTGTAGTGTGATGGATTGAGGGGCATTGAGTGTGATGTGGGGGAACAGGAAATTAACTTCAGCTATGATCACTTTCCTCTTTCTGAGTCTTTCCTTCCATCTATTTGCCTATTGCTAATCTGTCTTTTAAGTAAACAATAAAAATATTTCTCATAAATACAAACACCTATTTTAAATAATACGTCATAAAGCACAGACAAAATTTTGTTATAAATAAGGCTTTCAGGTTAACACGTTAATTTAGTGTTTAATTATACAAAAAAATAATGCATTAATAAAATTATTGCAATTAATTAGGCCACAGTAATAAGGAATTTCCTACCAATGGAACAATTCAAGCTAGTACCACCATATTTTAAGGGTGCTTCTCATTTCTGGAAATGTGCATCCTTATTTTTTTCCTTGCTTCTTTTCTTTGCATTCTTGCTCCACCCACTTAGGAAATGAGGAAAGGATGCAAGGAAAGAAAATGAGGATGGAGGAATCAAAGCAAGATGTATTTCTAAAATGGAATGTCCTTGCTCACTCAAGCGTCACTTCAGAGCGCCGTCTTTGTCCAACTGCATTACCTCAGCATAATTGCCATTATGTTGTTGAAACTTGATTTATTAATATATTCATAACTAATCCTAATAATGCAAGATGCATCCCAGCTAACAATTCTTGTTTCCCATAACGTTCTAGTAACATTAGTTTTTGGTTCCCGAATGGACATTCTAACGTTCTCTCTTGGTTCACCAGGAAAGTTTTCTTAACGGAAATAGAACGTTCCCTGCAGGTTTGGAGAACGTTCCCCTAATGTCTTACAAACATTCTCCTAACATTCCCCTAATGTTCTCCTAACCTCTTATATACTGATATCCTTTCTGCACTCCTGCTGTATGTCAATAAATCTACAATCCATGTCTTGTTCTGATCAGACTCACAGCACAGGAGGCTCATGCTACTCTCCGCGATACACGCACAACTTACCATGCACCCCACTGAGAGCGAGAACCCCTAATCGTGACCACGAGGAGGTTACCCCATGTGTCTCTACCCTCCCTAGCAACCGGGCCAATTTGTTTGCTGAGGAGACCTGGCTGGAGTCACTCAACATGCCCTGGATTCGAACTCATGACTGCAGGTGTGATAGTCAGCGTCAATACTCGCTGAGCTACCCAGGCCCCCTGTAACACGCTTTTTAATGGGGATCGCTCACCCTATTAGTTGCAGTAGAGTTAGTCAGAGACTCACAATGTGGCTGGCATTACACAGATGGTATTTATTTGCAGATCACCATCAGTCTCACTTGAAATTGCAGTTAGCAAACACTCCACTGTCAACAGCATTACTGTAACTCAAAAAGAGCAACAGAAATGTGTGAAAATCTCCTGTGCCCCACAGACATGCGGTGTTCACAGCTTGTGATCACTACGTAGAAAGGAAAACAGTAAAGCACGTGCTGCTCTTAAAGAGGCAGTACCAAATTCTACCTGTTACAGATTCCCCCTGCTAAATAAAGGCTGACCTCAGCCATACACAAGCAAGGAACAGGCCTACACTTAACCATTCCTACATGTTACAGTTGAAAAGCTACTAGGGTAGAGGAATAAACATTGCACAAACAGTAAAGGCATACATGTCAGTTCAGTGTACAACAGTTTGACTCCCTGTTGTACAACAAAACAAAACGTATGACTGTGTGATGCAAATATGGAATATAATTTTTTTAACAAATGGAACAAACCTTGAACATTTGTTAATAAACATCAACAATTAACTGTGTTATTTGTCTTCATTTCAAGTCAATCTTTTACGTATGGTAGGGGTACACCTATGACCGTACAGTCAGAAGTAATTCGAGGGCCCCGTCTAGGTCTTAGCACGTAATGGTCAGTACCCTGGACAGAGTCAGTAGAGACTGGTTCATGAGTGTCAGTGTCAGGTATCATGTCACAGGAATCAGAGTCTGCAACAACATTAGTACCTTCAGGTGTCATTTCAAGTGAATGTTCAGGTAAGTGTTCATTTGAGAGTTCGTGTGAATTTTCATTTGAGAGTTAATGTGAGAAGTCTTCACTAACTCTAGGGTCAGCATTTACAGATTCTCCTGTGTCGATCTGAAAACTGACATCTCCATTCAGTGATAGTGGCTTATTGTCATCATCATGGAAAATTTTACTGGACAAGGTTGTATCCCATGAGTGAAATGGCAATAGATTTACTACATGCATCTTGCATGATCATGAGCATCTTGCAAGGAAGCTCTTAAGCTTTCTGGGTAAGGAACATTGGGGTCATCCATTCCATCAACACTATGTTATGTTATGTATCTGTTCCATGAAGTGTGTTTGTCTCCAACGTATGTGTGGATTTTCAAGGTAGGGTTCACTCTCTCCATGGCGTTTGTTTGTGGGTGATATGCCATCAGACCTGCTGGTTTTCTTTAGCTCGGCTTTATCAACCGACACACGGAGCAGGAAACAACGTATCTTTTAACATCTGCTGCCATTTTCGGCCAGAAGAACCTGAGCTTTAGCCTGGTCAATGTTTTTTTGATGCAAAGATGGCCAGCTGTAGGGTGGTCATGGTAGTATTTCAGCAGAGTACCTCGAATGGCTTTCGGGGCATAAAATTTGAGCTGCTTCATAAGTTGCAGGCCACAAGTCATCTTAGAGTCTTTGAAATAAAGCAGACCATCTAGAATGACATACTTTTTGTCTGTGTCTCCCTTTTCATTACTCTCAAGGTCATGGAGAAGATCACTGACCACTGGGTTGTTACTCTGCAATTGTCTCACCTGTGCTCGGTCTGTTAGCATGACTGATGAGAGGTTACGGAGATCCATTCCTCCTATGATTACATAGTGTGGTAGGATATCAATGGGGTTTTCATAATTTGGAAGTGGGCTGCAGGGCAGAGCATCTGGGACTTTGTTTTGAACACCTGGCTTGTGGACGATACTGAAATTAAAGTCCTGTAGGCACAAGGAGGGGTTTGGGTGGTTCATCAGCCATCTCAGGCTGCTGTGGTCTCATGAAGGTCACATGAAGGCCTTCTGTGTAAGGTCTGAAATACTCCAGAGACCAAATCACTTCTAAGCATTCTTTTTGAGGTGTTGAGTAAGATTTCTCAGCCTTGTGTAAAGCACTACTGGCAAAAACTACAACATCTTGCCCCATCAACTTTTTGCATTATGGCCGCCCCAAGATCTAAGTCGCAGGCATCTGTGTGAATGAAGAATGGGTGGTTGAAGTCTGGCAAGCACAAGATTGGTGCAGACATGAGGCACTCTTTCAAGAAATCCATGGATGCTTGACAACTTTCATCCCAGCTGAACGGAATCTCTTTCCTGGTGAGAGCGAAAAGTGGTTCTGCTTTGCAGGCAACATTTGGTATGAAATGTCGGTAATAGCCTGTGAGGCCAAGGAATCCTCTGACTTGTTTCACATCTTTTGATGTTTTGCACTCTGCTTTCACTCTTGCCAGGTCTGGTGATATACCCTCTGGTTTAACACAATAGCCAAGGAATATGAGCTCACTTAAACAGAACTGACACTTGCTCAGCTTCAGAGATAAACACACAGACTCCAGTCTTGACAGGACTTCCTGAAGGTCTTCCAGGTGTTGTTCAATGGTCAGCGAGGCGATGACAATATCACCTAAGTACATTGTGCAGCATTTATAGATCAGGCCGGCAAGGATAGTGTTCATGACCCTTTGAAATATAGTGGGGGCATTGCTAAGCCCAAAAGGAAGAACTTTGAACTTAAAGAGGCCACAATGTGATATGAAAGCTGTTTTTGGCCTTAATTTCTCCTCAACGGATACTTGCCAGTACCTTCGAGATAAATCCAGAGTGGTAAGGAATTTCCCATGAGCTAAGAAGTCCAAGGATTCATCAACTCGAGGTAGAGGGTATGCATCTTTCTGTGTGAGTTGATTTAGACCCCTGTAGTTGACACAAAGGCTTTGTAATGATCATGACTGGGGCAGCCCATGGTCCTGAAGATGGTTCAGTAATGTTCTCCTAAAGCATTTTTTGAATTTGGTCTTCTATGATTTGTTACTTGGCTGGGGAAGTACAGTAGGGTGGAAGGTTGACAAGCTTAGCATTTGGCAGTATTGATCATATGCTCTGTTAATGAGGTGTGGCCCAGGTAACTATCGAACAAGCTCCCAAAGTCCTCAAGAAGGTCTAGTAATTGTGCTTTTTGCTACATTTTCAGGCATGCCTACTCGACTTTCTCATGCAAAATAGATGGCTGGACATCCGGAAACATTAAGCTTTCAACCTCTGGCTCCTCTGTCCTCTCACTCACTAACTCACATGGAAGGAGGGTTGTTTCACAGAGAGTTACAGTCCTGGATGGAATATGAATGTTAACTGATACTCTTAACATGAAATCCATCCCCAAGATGAGTGGTGAAGAAAGATTGGGAATAATGACAAACTGTTGGTAGAAGTGTTTTCCTTGAAATCCAATATCCAGCCAGATAATGCCAGTTGGACTGCAAGCTGCACTGTTGGCAAGTTGAATTGGGGTTGATGTCCAAGGTTTAATTTTTTCTGAGTGTTCCAGGACTTCAGAAATTATATTTGTTCAAACCACAAGAGGGAGGCACCTGTATCCAGTGCTGTGTTGACAGCTTTGTTGTTGAGGTTAACTTTGATGATGACTGGTGTGTTCCAGAATGATGGAGATGTTGGATCCTCCACATGACCAAGGACAGGTGGCTCAGGTCTGGGCACAAGAGGAGGTTGAGGCGTACTTATCTTCTGGAGGGAGGACTTTCTCTGTAAACTTCCTCCCTCCCCAGAATTTTCCCTTCTGCCGGTCAAATGTTTTGCCCCACTCACCACTGTTGGTGTTTGTCGAGGTCTCGCCATCTTGACTGGGCTTTTGTGAATCATTGGATATTTGAGAGTTCTGCTTTACAATGGCAGGGAATGCACTGACTTGTGGGACAAAGCTGCAGTTTGGACAGTTTCGAGACATGAACCCAGGTGCAGAACATTTAAACCAGTAAGTTTCCCATACTTGTATGTTAATTGATACTGAGGATTCATAACAGCTGTCAGGGCTGAGTAAAGAATGAATCTTATGTGCATGCATAAGGAAGTCTATGACTGAAGTAATCTGTGTGCCATAAAGTGCGACTCTGTATCGCTCAAGAGCATGCTTACAAATTAGGTCAATTTGTTCTTGTTCTGGTGGGGGAGACATTAGCTTTTTTAAATTCATTCAATAAGTGTGCCACAAACCTCGGAAAAGGTTAATCAAGGGCTTGAACACGGTCAAGGATGTCTCTAAAGACACATTCTTGGTTGTCTGATGGAAGAAACACAGTTTTGAAGAGAGTGCAGAATTGTGTCCAAGCTTTGATGTGTACACTCAGTACTGTAAACCACTTCTTGGACTCTTTGGCTAAGAAGCGAGGTAGCTCAAGAAAAATTTGAGCATCGCTCAGGCAAAAAGGAAGTTCTGTAGACGTCCACAAGTTGAAGCTAATCATCAGGTTGAACTTTTCCATCACTCATAAACACAGGGGGCTCAAGTTTTGATTGATTCAGGACTGATGCTAGAGCTCTGGTTGTGTAATTTAGTTCCAAGGAACTTTGAGCAGGGTATGTCGCATTTTCAGGTCTGACGTTCCTGTGCAATATATCTCAACAATTAATATAGAAACAGAGAAACAGCGAAACAGCTTTTTCTTTTTTTTGTTCTATTTTTACAACTTTTTTTTTCCAAATCAGTTTAATATGTACTTCCGCAGCAATTAAATGCGTTGAACAGATCAAATGATGAAGCAACTGCTTAATTTCAGTTCGAATCTCGGTTAAATTCAGATGAATCAGTTACTTCCATTCAATGGACAAGAATATTGTAGAAAATGTTTGTTCGTTTTAAATTGCCGGTTCAATACATGCAGTTCCCAAGAGGAAACGGACAAAACAGCAGGAAATTCACCAGAAACAAAGTTTAAGTTTAAGTTCAAAGTTACCTATACGAACCACGAACAAAAGTGTTCAGTAAACCTTTTGTAGTCGATTCCAAACGAATCCTTCATTCTACCAATGAATCTTTTCACGCATCTTGATGAATCGCTGGTGTCCGAATGAATCTTCTCACATGTCTGGATGAATCTCACGTGTTTAGCAGATACACTGGCATCCAAATGAATCTTCTCACATGTCTGGATGAATCTCACGTATCACTTGTGTCGGAAGCACAAATTCTCTGCTTCTGCTATGTAGTCAGGCTCACAAGCATGCAAATGAGCAGCGGGCAGCATCGTACAATGCCGACACAAAGCTCGGAGTGTTGCTGACACTGGCCACCTCAAACACACTGTACATCCATGCAGACACGTCCGCAGATCCAATGCAAGAGACAAAATATTCAGGCACCACTAGTAACATGCTTTTTAATGGGGATAGCTTGTCCAGTTAGTTGCAGCAGAGTTATTCAGAGACTCACAGTGTGGCTGGCATTCCACCGGTGGTATTTATTTGCAGATCACCATCAGTCTCACATGAAATTGCAGTTAGCAAACAATCCACTGTTACTTAACAAAATATCTCAAAAAGAGCAACAGCAATGTGTAAAGCTCCTGTGCCCCACAGACATGCGGTGTGCACAGCTTGTGATCACTAGGTAGACTGAGTGCTTAAAGGAAAAGGAAAACAGTAAAGAGTGCACTGCTCTTAAAGAGGCAGTACCTAATTCTACCTGTTCTACCCTATACACTAGTGTTAACGCTGTGTCAGAGAACACTGCGAATGCATTGATTACAAAGGGGATGGTGCATTGTAAGGACGGAGAGGGGAAACGCAAGGGTTTCCGATAGTGAAGCTCCAGCATGTGACCAAAAGCTGAGAAAATTTCAACTTTTGCTGTAACCCACTCTGGTGTAGGCATCTGTTGACCAATGGGAATCTCGGAGAGGCGGGACTAGTTGTGCGGTGAAATCGAAAAAACATGGCGGAAAACTCAAAGAAGTGGTGTATTAATTCCCTGTCCTCTATTATCTTTCTTTGTCAGGCTAAATAGATAGTAATTATGGAGAGAGAGCCTGGAGAAGAGTTTCATTGTTTACTGGGTACATTGTCAAAAAAATATATTTGAAATAGCCTTCTCTATTCATGACCGCCTCTACCCTCTGTTGTACACCCCTTCCAAACGGACCTTTCGCTGTCCCATGCATCCAACACTCCACTGAGCTTTTCCTAGTGTGTAAGCGCCCAAAAGCAGCCTTTGGCGTCTGTTTCCGATGCATATGGCAAGCGAATTGCTTTCAATGAGAAACGTTCAGCATCAAAGACTGACGCGAAAGACATCAGATTTTTATCAATGTGAAATTATATGTTGGGGTACAGTTTTGTCATTCTAACATGATATTTTGGGGTATGCTTTTTTTTTTGTATGTTTGAAATCAGCCACGTTTATTCACAATGGTAATGTTTAATCAGCAACATTTATTAGTTTGCTGTGGTTAATGTTTAATCCATTGTATTCTGTCCACATTCTGCTCTGCTGGAGTGACCTGTTCGGTTCCGGGTGTATTCCAAATTTGGATCTATCTTTTGTATGAGACGTGTGACCGTTATTGGATGATGCTGCCTTCAAGAAGGGGGGAAGATTTTCAGCAATTAAAATTTTCAGTTTCACTCTGTTCCTCACACAATGCTATCATATGATTTTGGAATATTATTATAGTGCTTTTGTATCATTTTTATTTTAAATAAATTATTGTGACTGTACTTTATCTGCTTGTTATGTCTTTAATATTGTTGACAATTGGATATGTTTAGGCATAATGGTGGGGTTGGGTGCATAAAATATCTATAAAATAGTGTAATGTAAATTTTAAGTATTGTTACTAAATTTGCCCAAACATTTATATAATTTAAAATTGGTTAGGTTTAGGAATGGTGTTGGGTTAGAACATCTAAAATAATTTTTATGATTGTGTAATGTGACCATACTAATATAAGTATAATAAAACATATTGCGGTTAAACACACGCAATACTATCCGAATATTGACAGTGATGCCTTCCTTTTAGACTGCCCTGCTGTGAGCGGGTTGGCTATCACGGTACCTACTGGTACACCTAATCAAACACACCAACATCACTAACTAAGTAAGCTTAATCTGTGCAAACAAATAAGTCAATTTATTCAAAAGTATAAAGCCTAAAAATGCAAAACTGCCAACTGTAGCACAGGTATAACTGCTTCAGAAGTACAAAAATGAAATAATATATATTTTTTAACTAGCCAAACACACTAATCACATGCACAAATTAATAATTAACTTAAATTAAATTCCAAGACTGCGCCAATGAATAAGAACTAATTAAATTACCAAATTAAGGTAAGGTAGATGCTATTTACACTTATTGAGAATAGTTGCTATTTGCACCCTGGTGTAAATTGTGGCAGATCCAATTTGCAAAGCAGTGTATTATAGTGTAACTGTAACAGTATATAACAATACAAATTAATTATTTAAAACTTTTATCATTGGGGTAGGGGGAGGGGCGGGGGGTGTAGCTCAGTGAATAAAGACGCTGACTACCACACCTGGAGTCGCAAGTTCGAATCCAGGGTGTGCTGAGTGACTCCAGCCAGGCTTCCTACAACCAATTGGCCCGGTTGCTAGGGTGGGTAGAGTCACGTTGGGGTAACCTCCTCATGGTCGCTATAATGTGGTTCTCGCTTTCGGTGGGGCTTGTTGTGAGTTGTGCGTGGACACCGCACACACACTATGTCTCCACGGTAATGTGCTCACCGCACACGCACTATGTCTCCATGGTAACGTGCTCCACATGATAAGATGTGCGGATTGACGGTCTCAGATGTGGAGGCAACTGAGATTTGTCCTCCGCCACCTGAATCGAGGCAAGTCACTATGCCACCACGAGGACCAGAGCGCATTGGGAATTGGGCATGCCAAATTGGGGACAAAAGGGGAGAAAAAAAAACAAAAAACCTTTATCATGTGAAACTGTGAATATACATTTACAGTATATAATATAATGTCACAGCTAATGTATATTTTTAGGTACAACACACAGTGGAGTAACTATGTTTACAATGTAGCACAACTCAAGTGACTTTTTATTAAATGCTAGATGATATAGTCCATGACATGTAAACTATTAAAAGGTTAATAGTTGGTCTGTATGTGTAATGTGGAGTGATACACATAGGTGTTTCATCTCATAGCTGTTACTAACATGTATTTTATGACAACTGGAACTGGACTCTATTGATCAGTTAACATCCAGGACTGAAACTATCCATTGTATAATAGTGATTGTTAAATGTGTTTGTTTGTGCAGAAGTATAAGGAGTTTGAGCAGTCTGTGAAGGTGGAGGAGATTGATGGACTCAAACTGGTGAAGAGACTCGCTAAGAACATGGAGCACATGTTCCACAAGAAGGCAGAAGCTATAAAGGTCTGAATACATTGTGTGTTTGTGTGTATGTGTGTGAGAGAGTCTGCAGTATAGTTTTAGTCTTGCACAGACTTTTGACGTACAGCATAAAGTCTGGTCCACTTTGCAGTTTTGTCTGGCCAAGAACCACCCACTTACACATGAAGAGACCATCTGACTGACATGTAAAGTAACCAACCAGAGTTTCTTTTTTATTACCTGTCATTTAGGATCCGGAAAATTGGAACTCAATAATACCCCAAAAATAGACTGGTGTGGGAAAAAATGTCATTCAAATTATGTCGTGGCAGTCTCCATAAAAAACATGCACAAAAAAACTAGTGCAAAATCTGTGTAGACGTTGTGATCAGAAGATCAGTCCCTTCAAAGTAAGTACAGTATATTTCACAGACATAATTCAGAAAACAAAGAGGAATATAATTTTTTTTTTTTCTGTACCTAGATTAATGGTGTCCAGTTCATGAATAAATTGTTATTTTGAACTGTTTTTTTTTGTTTGTTTTTTTGTGAACTAACCAGTACACCAAATCAGGCTGAATCGGTTGGAACAGTTTGTGTCTCAAGTCAGCACTGATCCACAAGTTATTGAATCATAACCTGTCTCTTGAACATGCCTGACATTCCGACTCAAAATGAGTCAATAATTGGTAGTAATATAATCCTAGAAATAGTGATGTCTACTTTTGCTAACGCTTCTTTGCAATGAACTGCTTAGAATATTTTGCAAATCAGACTTAATGATTCAGTCGCAACAGTTCTCGAGCACCAGTACACTGACTCAATGTTCCGATTGCAAAAGGTCAACAGTACACTGAACTGAGAACTGCCTCTTTCGGACATGTCCAAAATGCAGAGAAGTGAGCTGATGAAAATATGAGCATGAGTGTACCGAAGATTTGACTGAGGGGGCAAAATGTAAGTTCCCTGTCTGTCACTCACTCAACGTTGTGTCGATATGCATGTATTGTGTTCGTCCTCTCACCTTTTATTTACGCTGCTGGTTTTTACGGAGCATATCAGTGGTCACCCTCGCATGGTCGAGTGTTGTGCTTCCCCTGAGTCCGCGGGTGCTAGAAGAGTATATTCAAAAGAGTATATTTCCTTCTAAAATTGCTTGCGCAAATGCTTGGCATCTTTTTAAAAATATCCTTCCGCGTTTGCACTACTGGATGTGGCTGTTATCTCTCCCCTCTGGACAGCCATGAAATCTGTCTCGAGTGCTTGGGGTGCCAGCACGCCGAGGCAGATTTCGCGGAAGGGTTATGTTCTCATTGCGAGAACATGCCCATCAGAATGTTGTGGTCGCAGCTCACTTCCTTCTTCATGAAGCAAGGAGCCACCGCGGCTGCTCCCCAACCCGCTCCGTCCTGGCTAATGCTCAGCTGGCCGGGTCGGCAAGCACCGCGGGCGATCTTGATGTGGATATGGGAGCGTTTTCGCTGGCTCAACCCCCACGGACCTCCCATCCCCCAGCATGCTCATTCTATCTGGAAGAGCTGCCGAGCGATACAGGTGGTCCGCTTCAGGGCGGATTTAATGTGTCGTTCATGGCTCACGATGAGGATGAGCTTTCGGTCGCAGCATCAGAGGGTGGGCTTCTACTATCGGAAGCGGACAATGTCCACTCTTGTGGTCCAAGAGCAGCACCTGTGGCTCAACCTTGCGGAGATGCATGACGCTGAGAAAGTCGGCTTTCTCCCAAGGGGGGCTTTTTGGCGACACCTTCAAGGATTTCGCCCATCAGTTCTCGACAGTGAGGAAGCAGACCGAGGTGATTAAGCACATCTTGCCGTGGAGCGACTTCAGGCCTCCGAAGTCCCGTGCCCCATCTGCATCTCGCCAGAGCCATTCCCCTGCTCTCATACCATCGGAGCCCGTATGCCGGCCTCAGAGAAGAAGATCCTCCTGCCCGTCAGCCGGCCCCCAAGAACCCCGGACGGGCTTCATGACGGCCCTGGCATGGGCAACCCAGGGATGAGGCGACTGACTCCGACCGGTCTAACCCGGGTGAACTCTCCAGCCCCACCATCGCCCCTGGACCAGCGCATGGTAAGTATTATATTGCCAGGTGCCCTCTGGGCCTCGGCGCCTATATGGTCGGTAAAACAGCAGTTTTCTCATTCTCTGGGATCTATTGTGTGCGCACAGGGACCTTGTGCTTCAGCACCTTGACCGACTCGGACTTCAGGTCAACTGGGAGAAGAACAAGCTCTCCCCTATGCAGAGCATCTCTTTTCTCGGTATGGAGTTGGACTCGGTCACTCTCAAGGCACGTCTTATGATCAAACGTGCTCAGTCAGTGCTGACCTGCCTGAAGACCTTCAGCCAGAAGGTAGCTGTGCCAGTGAAACAAATTCAGAGGCTCCTGGGACATATGCCATCCTCGGCGGCGGTTCTCCCACTCGGGTTGATGCATATGAGACCACTTCAGCACTGGCTACAGACTCGAGTCCCAAGGTGGGCATGGTGCCACAGCACCCAGCGTATGACCATCACGCCACAGTGCCATCAGACTTTCAGTCCGTGGTCGGACCTGACGTTTCTACGGGCAGGTGTTCCCCTAGAGCAGGTCTCAAGGCGCATCGTGGTCACGACAGATGCCTCAAACTCTGACTGGGGTGCCGTGTGCAATGGGCAGGCAGTCTCAGGGCTCTGGACAGGGCCCCGACACCTTTGGCAGAGAATCAACTGCTTAGAGTTGCTGGCGGTATTGCTGGCCCTGCGGAGGCTTCAGCCATTGATTCAGGGCAAGCATGTGTTGGTCCGGACCGACAACACAACGACCGTAGCGTACATAAACCGCCAAGGTGGCGTATGCTCCCGTCGCATGTCGCAACTTGCCCGCCGCCTCCTCCTCTGGAGTCAGCAAATGTTGAAGTTGCTGAAGGCCACTCACCTTCCGGGCGTCCTCAACTGTGCAGCGGGCACGCTCTCATGGAGGTAACAAAGTTCTCTCACTAAATGTTCTCTCACTGCCCCCTTTGGTACTCCCTGTCTGAGGCTTCCCTCGGCACGGGTGCCTTGGTGCACAGCTGGCCTCGGGGGCCGCGCAAGTATACATCTCCTCCAGTGAGCCTCATTGCACAGACTCTGTGCAAAGTCAGGGAGGACGAGCAGCAAGTCCTGTTCATTGCACTGTACTGGCCCAACCAGACTTGGTTCTCAGATCTGATGCTCCTGGTAGTAGCACCTCCCTGGCACATTCCCCTGAGACAGGACCTTCTCACTCAGGGGAAGGGTGTGTTCCAGCACCCACAGACAGACCTCTGGAATCTCCACATCTGGCTCCTGGACGGGACGCGGAAGACCTAGCGGGTCCATGAGGCAGCTGTATGCCTTGAAGTGGCGTCTCTTCACGATATTTGCAATATTTGAATACATATCTTTATTCGAATGAGATTGAGCAAGTATAACACGACACTGTGATGTAAGAATTACATAATGGTGTTGGCATTACATGATAAAGTAAAAGAACTGCTAAAACATTTTTTGAACCGGTTCACTGAAACAAAGCCTTGCAGAAATAAATCGGACTTCCCATAACTGATCTAGATTATTTGCCACTATGTAACTCAATTAAAAGTCTATTTTGACCAGTATATTTAAAAGATGATCCACTAACTTCTAACTCTACGTTTGAATTAACTAACTTCAAAAACTTAAGCAAGTCCACTAATTAGTTAGACATTTCTCAGACCCTTTAATAGTCATAATATTTTTTACTGGATAGATTAGATTGAACTAGATTCACTTTCCTTCTTAATTGAAGGTCTTTTAAAAAATACTAGACAGAAAACAATGTAAAAGGGAGAAAATAGATTTGCATAGCATACTTTATGTACAGTTAGACCATAGTTCTGTTGAAGGAAAAATGTTGGACAGTAACAAAGTATTTTACTTTGTTACTGTATTAAAGTAAAACATTTTCAAGTATCTGTACTTTCAAGTATCTGTATTTTTATTTTTGGAAACTTTTACTCCACTTTTCTAAAGCATAATATCGTCTCGGTTGCTTTACCTCCGAAAGGAGGGACAGAGACGCTGCTGTTGGGCCTCATGTATTCAGATAGAAGACAAAGGCAGGCCTAACACAAGCCCCCACATTCCAAGTCATAAATCTTACTGATAAAAATCGCGCCAAAATCAAACAAAGGGAGTCCAAAACAAACTACAAATCCCATGAAGCCTTGCTCACTAAAGGAATGAACTCTCAAATCCTGTTGGATGAGGCACACAACAGAACACACCTCAAACCATGATATCATCAGGAGTTGAAATACCTCTGAAATGCTTTCGGGATTTGCTTCCAGCAACTTTGCTTGCAGTGTGTGGACGCAGTTCAACGCTGCTCTCTTGTGCAACCTCGTGGCACAAGGAAGTAACGTCCGACTTGAAACTGTAGCCATACAATCTCCATCTCACTGGACAAGTTGAGATTACTCTGTGTTCAACCGAACACTCTAACGGATCCGAAGGAGACCGCCGAGCAATTCGCATCTTCATCCGTTTGCCTACAGAAGTGAAGAGATTAAAGATTTCTCTTCCATCTTCAATCAAGTCGACATTTCTGAGTTCTCCGCCAGCCCACTGAGAATCAACAGCCGTACCGCCCGCTGACAGAGCGAGGAAACGGCCTCCTGTCATCACCCGAGCCTCAAGGAACCGGGTCAGAGTTAAAGGATGGAGGAAAACACATTCTACCTGTGTCCTCATGCGATTCAAGTAAGAGGTTTATGTCTGGGCAGAGATAGAATATTATAGTGTGTTATTCTTGTGTTTCAAGGTTTTTGCTTGTACCGTTTACGGACCGCCATGTCTGCTCATTATTAATACTCAGGGTATTAATTATCACAAATTTGTTTTGCTGTATTGTGGTCCAACCAAATTGGATTGTTGTGCAATTTCGCCATCGCGGGTGAGACAGCAACTGAGTTCATCCATTAAAGAGTCAAATAACGTGGGACTATTTACGAGCCGTCCACCGCATCTCTGAGCGGTGAACTAACAGCTGCTTTCTCTCCCTCGATCGCGAAATCGGCTTTAGGGCCGTCACTTCTCTCTCTCGTACTAACCACACACGCACACATACACGCACGTGACCCCTCACAAACATTCTGGCACACATTTTTGGCTCGTAGATAGCTTAAATGCTAAAGCCCAGCTTTGTCCCTAAGCTATCGTACAAGCGGATACACGCAGTAACTGGTAGACGCCATCTCCACCCCATTCGCGGTCATATTCCCTGGCCGGAAGTCTCACGTGACATACTCTCCACGAGAGTCACGTCCGCCATTTTGTGCGCGTCCCTCCTTACACACACACACATACACACTGACACACACACACACTGTCACACACACACCTTATGTGTTATAGGATTATTTTATTTCCATATCTAATCATATCACTGTTTAGTTTGTAGTTGTAAGTCGGAAGTTTATTGACTGCATTGTATTAATTATTAATTGATATTACTGCATAAATAAGCTTTGTTTATATTACAAAGAGAAGTGTTTTGGTTTGTTTTGCATACGCCTGTGTCATGCTGACGGGATGTCAGTGCTCGGATTCAAACCTTCATTCATTGTTTTTTTTTTCCCGAAAATCGATATTCTTCGGATGTCGATTTTCCTAAGAAAACAATCTAATGTTGAGACTGTTTTTACTATTTGGTTATTAGTCCCTGATTCCAGGGTGGTGCCCCGTCAATGTTAATCCTTATTAATATTCTATTGATTTTTGATAATTGATAATTATCTTTGATGGTTGTTGAATTTGAATGATCAGTAAGCTAGTGTTAATTTTAATTAATGTTTCATCGATGTTAACAATTAACGATTATCTTTGATAATTGTTGATTTTAAAGGATTAAAAAAGCCAACATTGATTCTCATCAATGTTCTATTGATTTTAATAATTAATAATTATATTTGATAATTATTAATTATTGCTAATAACCAAACTTGCTCCTAAACGTAGCACACTACATTTACTGGAGCCCCATATGAGGTTTTAATGAGTTAGATTCAATTGATTAATTTAAATATTAATTAATAACTACAGAAATAATTATTAATTATTTCTGATAGTAACACTGACCTAAACAACCAGTAAAGCCCTACATAATAATTGGTGCCCCGTGTGAGACATCCTACGTGCCAGTTCTTTCAGAGTGTGTATGCATAAGAATCCAAAGTAATAACTTGAATCCTTACTTCAAAGTTTGGTTCTGTTTCACAATTTACTTCTCACAACTTGCCAAACATAAGCCAGTGTGGTGTGAAAGTGCTCTTAAGAGTGAATTAGGGGTTGGTAAATTTACAATAGTCTGCTTAAAACCTGCTTTTGTTGTTATTTAATTCCTAACGCTTTCATTTAGATGTTACAGAGAGGTGCCAAGTCACTTCATTGATGTCCACCAAAGAGAACGCAGTGAAATTCGCACATCATAACAGTAGCCCGTAAGTCACAGGTCAAAGCCTCTCACCTGTGCTTTTGTGTTAGCATTATAGCAACTGTAAAACAACAAGCTATCAGAGCCACTGTCACAAGAATTTTTACGGCCCCAGTAAAATGAGTCACCAATCGCACTGCGTGACTGGAGCTGAAGCTCCACAGAGGTTAGTTGACCCAGCACTGCAAGATGTAGTTGCTGCTGTCCTCCGTCTCTCCATAGAGGAGAGAGATAACCTTAACGGCTACAATATTAGTCGTTGTGATGAAGCATTGCAGGAACTAGTTGATTATGTCAACAATCTGGTCGGGAAGCCAGTGCGCAAAATCCTGGACCTAGTGGGCCAAATGTTCCTCCTCCATCACCGCAGAACCCAACTGCAAACCGCCGAGCACCAGGCCCAGCTTGCCCAGCTGCAGAGCACCTACAAAGCGGTGCAGAGGGAAAATCTCAGCCTGCACCAAGACGTTAGGTGCACTCAAGCTGAGAAAGTCCAGGCACAGGAAGATAATGCCCGGATGCAGGAGGAAAATGAAAGCCTGTGCAGGCAGCTTCAAGCTGCCCAGCTAAAAGTAGAGTCAGATCAGGTAAGTGCAGCTGAAACGCACCGCAGGACATCTGACATAGAAGAGGGCCCCCTTTTTAGCGATATGTGTAGAAATGTGCCCCTGAGAAACCCAGGGACACATGCTAGGAGCCGAGCTGCCCCTAGTGGTACAGTCTCTGACTTCGTCCTCCAAGACACCTTTAAAACTCCTCCAGTGGCCCGCTGGTTGGATGCATGTGCCCCTCCTTATAGTTGCCCTCCACAGTCAGTTTTCAGTCATGCCACCTTGCATTTCAAACCGACTGATTCCACACAACGGAGGGGGGACAATTATTTTCAAGCCCAGAGTGGTGTAAGCGGCTCGAAGATCCCATTAGCCAGGGAGCCCTACACAACCCGGGGTCCACCCCCACGCGTCGACTGGACTCCTTCCCCACCACGAAGGGGAGGAAGTCGTCCTCATCGCTTTAGTGATCCGAGTGACTATGGTGTTTCAGATGACTCGGACGACCCGTGGTCATACCGACAACAACGCTTGCGCATCCGACAACTCGAGTCCCTCGCAGGGGACATGGAACGCTTTGACCCAAGTAATCGAGATTCAAACATCGACAATTATCTTAGGGGAATTGAGCACTGCCTGATTGATTTGCCTAATGCTTTGTCACATGAAAAACTCAAGCTTATATGGAAGACCACGGTAAGGAGTGTCCATGCATTCATGGAAACGCTACCGACTGGTACACGAAACTGCTACTCAGCTCTGTGTAAAGCCCTACGCGAGGAGTATTCGCTGTATATCGACGAAGCCTCTGCTACCATAGCTGCTTTCGCCATCACCCAGAAGAGGCACGAGCCTCCGCGTGAATATTATAGACGCCTGAGAACCACGTACTTCCAAGGAAGTAACGCACCAAGTCTGGAGGAGGAATGAGCTTTCAAGTCTCTCTTCCTTCACAACCTCCACAAGTGCGTGCGATATGACGTCACGATGCACTGCAGAATGGGCAACCCCACCATGCAGGAAATCAGAAGATATGCGCAACTGGCATGGGAGACACGTGTGCGCCCTGCCCGAGGCACGAAGGTGAAGCCAGAGCCCTGGGGATCCAAGCCTCAGAATATGCAGACCTAGCGCTTGAAGGCAACAAAATGCCTTGCGTTAAGGTGAATGCTAGAACCGGACCCCAGAGGCACCGATCACCCCTCCAGCAGGTTAGGCAACAGAACCAGGGGGGTGGTGACCAGACACACCCCCAGGGTCACAGCAGGCCTAAACAACAAAACATTCGCCGGCCAAAAGGGAAATGCGCGGTTCGAACGAAAACCCAAACAAGAAGGTGAGTGGGTAGGCAAGGTTTCAAATCCCCTCAGAGAACAAGATTTGAGAGAGGAAACGGAGGATATAAGGAGATGCTTGACTGAGTTAGTAACTAAGCTTGACGTGCTCCGTTGTTCACCAGGTCCGCCGACCTCCTCAAAGGAACACGGTGCTGAAACCCTGTCAGTATGACTAGACGATGTACCCCCTCCCGTTAATGCCAAAGTTTACTTTGTAGGTTGGGAAAAGGGGAACAGGGTCCAAGTTGCTCCCCAAAACAGTCACTCCTAACATGCCACACCCTCCTTTCTGACCTTCTTGGGCGATCTGTACCATAAGGGCAACGCCTGACACATGGGTCATTCAACTCCCACACATTACTCAACACCGGTTCCGAAATAGTCTAATGGGTTCCAACACCTTCGCAGAGGTGGCTAGAGCAAAGCTCTCCCTTGGCAAACCGTTATAGACAGAGACCTGCAACGTAAGCATCACAAGCTACACGCAAGATAGGTCGTCTATCACAAAACGGGCCTGGATTGACACCTTTTAAGGGATGATGCTAATAGACTGTTTACATATGTCCCATTAATATGGAACCACTCTTAGTTGGCCAGGACCTACTGAACCGACTGGCTCCGCTCATTGACTGCCGTCGTGGACACATGTGGGCTCAGGTTGACATACCGAGACCACTTGGTCCAGAAAACAGTTCGCCAGCTTCAGATGCACACATCGCCATCGTCCAAAAATCCAGCAGAGACGACGACTCCAATAAGATCAATTACAGGGCCTGGGTAAAACCCTTCAGGGTATTATAGTCACTGTAAATTTGCAATCCGTTCTTATCAATAACACTTTGCACGCTTTAGGGACTTTGTCAGAGAAAACAACTTATGCGTGTATCGTTAGAGATCTAATGCAGGACCTCCTCAGGGAAATTAGCTCCTCAGTCAACAGTCTGAGTGGTGGAAGGATTCCAGCTTACCTGGTCTCCCTAGACCTTGTCGAACAAATCCTTAGATCTGCTACTATCTCCATTGTGTAACCTTCACAGATACACTTGGCATATAGTTTTGGCATTGAAATTCTAATCCATGTAAATCCTCAGAACCTCAAAATAGGATTTATCCTCAATCTACCATCATAGGCAGAATATATATAGACTAAAATCTGTATTTAATGTTGGTTTTCAGAGAGGTAATGCACACATTCACCTCAAAACACCACCAACACTCGCCTACCATGATGAGGACCCCTCGCTCTACCTTATCCCTAACCTAAACATGTGTACCAAGACAAAGTACATTCATTGGGTTTGTCCAAACACAACCCCTTTGTTAGAGAGGTGACTAACTACCTCTGCGGCCAAAGAGCCGAATTCCATGAACAAGTGTCAAGGTAGCATGTCCATCAAAGATGAAGGAACAGAGACAAGGGCAGAGCGAGCAGGCAGTCGTTGGCTCGTTAACACACCAGCCACCGAAGTCATACGACTGCCATGTTACAGCCACTAAACTAAGGCTACCAAACCAAACAGTGTTCTTAATGGTTCCCCAAGGAGCCACCGTGCACGTTGACAATATTGTCCTCCATCATCTCAACGTCAACAAACATGACGCAGAAATTGAGATCATGGACGCATTTAGAGGTCACAGCCTCACCGCTGATGACACCCTTCAACAGCAGCTTCAGGCTGAAGGGACGAAATTAGTGAAGTTCAGTCTCAAACCGACTGGCTTGACCACTATATTTCCTAGTCACATAAGCAGATCGTCATCTTACCAAGAACACCCTATCGGTTTGGTTGCCCTCTTCCTCCTTAGTGGTTGGATCATCATCGCAATTATTGCACACGCCATGTACAGGTACATTCAACACCTACAGGCCAGACTGGACTCACTTCTCATACAGCCGCATTTTACACACCAGTCTGAGCTCATCCCACAGGTTAACCCCATCATTTCCAAGGATAAGCCTTTTAACCTTTAACCCTCCTTTCCTCTAACATTTTATTCCTAGTAACCAATGTCAGGTTCTACTTTGATTTTGCGTTATGACCAAAGAACAACAAAGGATTGTGTTATGGTTAATGCTGTGCCTTCCAATAACTTGAAATGTTTATGTGTGATGAATGTAGTTTTAGTTTTAGCTAGAAGTTCTATGCCCAGATGTGCCTCAATCTCTGTCCAGACGATAAAGCCTCTGTGAACTCTAATGAACTGTATGGACTGTGCAACCATTTTTCTTTCCTATCAGGAATACATGGATGGTGTAACCCACAGGTTACTGTGGACCCACAAGAACTGTTCGGCCCTTCAGTTGCTCTAAAGATGCAGGACAACAACCAACTCTTCAGGACAAAGGGGGGAATGTTGGGCCTCATGTATTCAGATAGAAGACAAAGGCAGGCCTAACACAGTCGTAAAAACCTAACTCAAGCCCCCACATTCCAAGTCGTAAATCTTACTGATAAAAATCGCACCAAAATCAAACAAAGGGAGTCCAAAACAGACTACAAATCCCATGAAGCCTTGCTCACTAAAGGATCAAACTCTCAACTCCTATTGGATGAGGCACACAACAGAACGCACCTCAAACCATGACATCATCAGGAGTTGAAATACCCCTGAAATGCTTTCGGGATTTGCTTCCAGCAACTTTGCTTGCAGTGTGTGGATGCAGTTCAACACTGCTCTCATGTGCAACCTCATGGCACAAGGAAGTAACGTCCGACTTGAAACTGTAGCCATACAATCTCCATCTCGCTGGACGAGTTGAGATTACTCTGTGTTCAACCGAACACTCTAACGGATCCGAAGGAGACCGCCGAGCAATTCGCATCTTCATCCGTTTGCCTACAGAAGTGAAGAGATTAAAGATTTCTCTTCCATCTTCAATCAAGTCAACATTTCTGAGTTCTCCGCCAGCCCGCCGAGAATCAACAGCCGTACCGCCCGCCAACAGAGCGAGGAAACGGCCTCCTGTCATCACCCGAGCCTCAAGGAACCGGGTCAGAGTTAAAGGATGGAGGAAAACACATTCTACCTGTGTCCTCATGCGATTCAAGTAAGAGGTTTACGTCTGGGCAGAGATAGAATATTATAGTGTGTTATTCTTGTGTTTCAAGGTTTTTGCTTGTACCGTTTATGGACCGCCATGTCCACTCATTATTAATACTCAGGGTATTAATTATCACAAATTTGTTTTGCTGTATTGTGGTCCAACCAAATTGGATTGTTGTGCAATTTCGCCATCGCGGGTGAGACAACAACTGAGTTCATCCATTAAAGAGTCAAATAACGTGGGACTATTTACGAGCCGTCCACCGAGTCTCTGAGCGATGAACTAACAGCTGCTTTCTCTCCCACGATCGCGAAATCGGCTTTAGGGCCGTCACTTCTCTCTCGTACTAACCACACACGCACACATACATGCACCGACCCCTCACAAACATGCTGGCACACATTTTTGGCTTTTAGATAGCTTAAATGCTAAAGCCCAGCTTTGTCCCTAAGCTATCGTACAAGCGGATACACGCGGTAATTGGTAGACGCCATCTCCGCCCCCATTCATGGTCATATTCCCTGGCCGGAAGTCTCGCGTGACATACTCTCCACGAGAGTCACGTCCGCCATTTTGTGCGCATCCCTCCTTACACACACACACACACACACTGACACACACACACTGTCACACACACACCTTATGTGTTACAGGATTATTTTATTTCCATATCTAATCATATCACTGTTTAGCTTGTAGTTGTAAGTTGTAAGTTTATTGACTGCATTGTATTAATTATTAATTGATATTACTGCATAAATAAACTTTGTTTATATTACAAAGAGAAGTGTTTTGGTTTGTTTTGCATACGCCTGTGTCATGCTGAAGGGATGTCAGTGCTCGGATTCAAACCTTCATTCATTGTTTTTTTTCCCGAAAATCGATATTCTTCGGATGTCGATTTTCCTAAGAAAACAATCTAATGTTGAGACTGTTTTTACTATTTGGTTATTAGTCCCTGATTCCAGGGTGGTGCCCCGTCAATGTTAATCCTTATTAATATTCTATTGATTTTTGATAATTGATAATTATCTTTGATGGTTGTTAAATTTGAATGATCAGTAAGCTAGTGTTAATTTTAATTAATGTTTCATCGATGTTAACAATTAACAATTATCTTTGATCATTGTTGATTTTAAAGGATTAAAAAAGCTAACATTGATTCTCATCAATGTTCTATTGATTTTAATAATTAATAATTATCTTTGATAATTATTTTATTTTATCTACGTTTAGGAGCAAACTTGCTCCTAAACGTAGCACACTACATTTACTGGAGCCCCATATGAGGTTTTAATGAGTTAGATTCAATTGATTAATTTAAATATTAATTAATAACTACAGAAATAATTATTAATTATTTCTGATAGTAACACTGACCTAAACAACCAGTAAAACCCTACACTGCATCAGAGGGGCGTGACTTTGAAACCCTACACCATCACACCGATTTGATTGGGTGGTGAAGCTTAGCACTCCTCCATGCTGACATCATCTTTAGCATATAAGCGGAAGCCCAGCTTCACACTTTCAGGATTTTCCGACTGAAGAGAAGGAGACTGTGTCTCTCGTCACCTGACAGTGAAAAATCAGTATCTGTGGCACAGTCTCGTTCCCACCTTTCAGGGAACCAAAGGTGGGAAGGTAACACAAAGTAACCAAGATGTTCAATTTCAAGAAGGTAACGTCGACACTGCTTCAGAAGCTGACACTATGGGAGCTGTATACCATCATGCCATTGCACTGATGTGCAATGCCTACTAGCCATTATAGGGTAGTCAAAAGCATTGCTGTAGCCACACCATATCGAGAAAAAAGGAACAATAAACCAACGGCTCAATGCCGAGACACAGACACTAGCCATGTTGGGTAGTGGAGCAATGTTTCAACACATATTCCTGGTTAGCAGGAATTAGTGTTGCAGACTGATTGCCTGGCCATTGGCATTGGCACTGAAACATTGGCTTTGGCACAATGAAGCTAGCCAACAGGGCAGTGAAACATCATGCACGTGATGCACAAGCCCATAGTATAACACCAGTACTTACCAATTGGTCAGTGATCAACTTTCTTCCTCTGTAAAGATCTGGGAAGAGAGGGAAGATACATGCAGGTTATAAAACCTGCCAAAGGTGTTAAAGCCCGGGTATAATTCGTTTTTCCGCGTTTCGTATCAGATTGTGCATGGCAAACCATGTTGCCTTCCTAACTATACTTTTCTGACCACATGCGAATACGAACGGGCACTACTATGGTTTGTGATACTCTTTTAGTACAGTCAATGGCCAGCGCATGTGCTGAAGATGAGCACATACGAGGACCGTGTCCGCGGGTCAATAAAATTTGGGTGGTGCGTGGCTGTCCTAATGACAAAATTTGCATTGCGCATACTGTGCGAGGAGCGATCAGCAACACGGACAACTGAAGTATACTTTGGTCTTTAGGGGAAGCCCAACCTGCAACCAGACATACTGTATTTCTTCTAGAGACAAGCCCTTTGCCCATGCCCAGGAGGAGGCATACTCCTGGTAGAATGGGCTTTTATGCCAATGGGACATTGTATGCCTTGCGAGTCATATGCAGACATTCTTTGCTTAGAGACAGCCTAACCCTTTGTGATGCCTTCAAAGCAAACAAACAGTTGTTCTGATACCCTAATTGACTATTTTGACCAACACTTCGTTTGACCCTAATTGACCTGCACACCCCATCAGTGCTGTCAAATCAGGTTCTGGTGCCACCATGTGTAGTACTCGATGGCATAAGCGCCACCGTTCTAACAAGTTAGTCTGGAGCACTGAAGTACTAGTAATTTCTTTAGAGGAAAAACTCTTTAATAAGGAAACAATTATTGAGTGCACCTTTAAATGGTACATGGTGCATTTTCCCTTCCACAGTAGATTTTAGATACATTTTTTTTTTTAATTAGATGTATTTGAGTAGCTTATATGCAAATAAAATTTGACAGCAAGGGTGGATGGGAAGATTTTAAGATTTTACTTAATGTCTATTCCTCAAAAAGCTATCATATGACTTCAGAAAATGTACAATATACAGTGCAGGTGCACCTTTAAATATTAAATTCCTTACAAATAAAAAATTTATTGGTAGATCAGTACTTTTACTTTTAATACTTAAGTACATTCAAAAGTAAGTACTTTTATTCAAGTAGAAATATGAAGGGGTACGTACTGTATAATTTTACTGGAGTACAATTTAATCAGGGTATCTGTCTTTTTACTCAAGTACAGGATTTGTGTACTTTGTCCACCAATGAGTCTATGTGTGCATGTGTTTTTGAGTGTGAATATAGGAATATAGAGAGAAACCCATAATGACACACCAGCACAAAATGAATGTTGGGGAGACACCAAACACAATCCATAAATACCCCATTATATCTGTCTGTCTGCCCCTGCAGAGGCTGGTGGAAGCAGCAGAGGAAGCCCACCTCAATCATGACGATGACCCTGACCTACAGGTAAGACAATACACACGTTACCATGGTAACTGCATCTCTTCACCAGTGATGTTCTTCAGTCACTTTGTAGTGTTGAAATTGTAGGTGTAGCCTACAAATTTTCTGATAACTTGCTAATGTGGACCTAAATGGAAACATGCTACCAGAAAAAAATAGTTTTATGTTCAATTTTATTTGAATGTTTATTCATGTGAATTGTTTTGCCACTCAGTGAATGTTAGCTGACATAAAATCATGTGACCTCAAGCACACAATTGAGTTTCAAACATTAACATATTTGTATCCATAAATTGCATAGTAATCAAGTAATGTATAAAGCAGTACGTGTCTATATACTTGGTTATATTTCTACTTTTATCATTTGTTTGTAATTTAATGGAAAATTCCACCGTTATCACACTAAGACGGTCATTACTAAGTCAGTCTCTGTTGCTGCTCATATAAAGGTTGACGGTTAATCACTACCTGCCTTAAAAAGCCATTTATTTTTCAGGGTGAAAGCATAGGACTGATGATATCTGAGCAATCCTGCATATTTCACAGCCACAAACAATTGTCAAAGCGATTTTCCAGTGCTTTCAGCCACTGAACACCTTTCCTGCTGTTAGAAGCATAAAGCACTATAAAGCATAAAGCTTTTGAGATAAAGGCTGTCACGATCCTGTCACCTTGTCAGGTTGGGTTTCTGTCTGATGGGACGGTGGCATCATCGTCCTCTGTCTGTCTCGTGTTTTATGCACGTTCTTTGTGTGAGCGCACAGGTCCGGTTGTTAGTTACTGTCATGCGCGAGTTACTGCTGTGTGCTTTCCGGTGAGGTCACAGTCCTGTCACCTTGTCAAGTTGGGTTTTTGCATGACGAGGACCGTGGCATCATCGTTCCCTGTTTGTTTTGTTCCAAGTGTGTTGATGTTTTCTTCCACATGTGTTTCAGGTGCCGCTGGCATGCGGAATCAGCATTTCCATGGGAACCATGATTTTTTCCATGGGAATGCTGATCATGCCAACTTTCAGCTGGCGAGCAGCACCTGTTCCTTGATTGTTCATGCCTGTTTGAATCCCCTCGTGTGTCATGTCCTTGGCTGGATTGTTAAATGTTGAATGTTTAATGTTGCTCAGTGTTGACTGAGTGTTTGAACATTGTTGTTTGATGTGAAGTAACTAACCTCACTCTCTCTGTCTAGTTGGTCCTGTCTGATGTATTTGTTTGTTGCCCGCGTGTCGGGTGTGTGGTTGCCTTCCAGTTTGCTCCATGTCAGCTGAACTTCCACGGAGGATTCTTACTCAGTGACTTCTCACATTTTCGTAAATAAATCCTTTGAACTGTTCCTCTGCATTTGGGTCTGTTTGTCTCACTATTAATCTTTACAGAACAATCCATCCAGCCAACGGAGGAATCCACTCTTCACTCCGGCCTCTCTCAGGGAGCTTTGCTGGGACATCAGCAGAATCAAATCTCTGCATCTTACCGGGCTCTGGAGATGATTGCTTCGCAGCTCGCCGAGCTCACCTCTGTCGTGCAGCAGCTCCACCTATCTCCTGATGCTGGCCCCTCTCAGGAAGCATCTTCACTGGCTCTGGCAGTTCCCTATGTTTCTGGATGCTCAGAAGCCCATTTTCCCCTTCCAGCCCGTATTCAGGTGAGGCTGGTTCCTGTGGTGAATTCCTTTCACAGTATTCCTTGTTCTTCACATCACAGCCATCTGCTTTCCTGTCGGAGAGAATGAAGGTGGCTTACGTCATCCTGCTCCTTGCCGGAAGGGCCGCTGATTGGGTTACCGCCATGTGGGACAATGGACTTGCTTGTTGCATGTCACACTTAGCATTTGCCATGGTGCTCTGCCGAGTATTTGATCCGGCCCTGCTGCAGTGTGATGAACCTATCACCACCCGGAGGAGGTGGAGGAGGAGGCCAGGTGCCTGCTCCTCAGCCACGAGGGCCATTCCCCTGCCAGCGCCCACGGTCACTGAGGTCATTCCCCTGCTGCAGCCAGCATCCACGGCCATGAGGGCCGTTCCCCTGCCAGCGCCCATGGTCACTGAGGCCGTTCCCCTGCCACTACCAGTGCCCATGGCCACTGAGGCCATTCCCCTGCCACTGCCAGCGGCCACAGAGGCCGTTCCCCTGCTGCTGCCAGTGCCCACGGTCACTGGGACAGTTCCCCTGCTGCTGCCAGCACCACCGTCACTGAGGCCGATCCCCTGCCGTTGCCAGTGACACCAACCATGGAGGTCGTTCCCCTGTCACTGTCTGTGCCCACAGCCAAGGAGGCTGTTGACCTGTCTCTGCCGGTGCCCATGACAACGGAGGTCATTCTTCTGTCACTGTTTGTGCTCACAACCACAGAGGTCGTTCCCTTGTCACTGCCTGTGCACACAGCCACGGAGCTGTTTCCTTGTCACTGCCTGTGCTCACAGCCACAGAAGCTGTTGACCTGTCACTGCCAGTGCTCATGACCACGGAGGTCGTTCCCTGGCCACTGCCTGTGCTCACAGCTAGGAGGCTGTTCCCCAGTCCATGTTGGTCCTCACAGCTATGGAAGCTGTTCCCCAGTCACTGCCTGTGCTCACAACCACGGAGGCTGTTCCCCAGTCCATATTGGTCCTCACAGCCATGGAGGCTGTTCTCCAGTCCTTGTTGTCTTCACAGCCACGGAGGCTGTTACCCTGTCACTACCTGTGCTCACAGCCTCGGAGGCTGTTCCCCAGTCTCTGTCGTTGCTCACGGCCACAGAGGCCGTTCCTCAGCCTCTGTCAGTGCCCACGGCCATGGAGACCCCTCCTCAGTTGCAGCTGCCAGTGCTCACAGCTGTGGAGGCCGTTCCCCTGTCGTGGCCAGCGTCCACGGCCACGCAGGCCATTCCCAACAGCTGCCCAGCTCACTGTCCCCTCTGCCCTGAGGCCACCTCCCAGGCTGCCAGACCCTGCCTCTGTCCTGAGGCCTCCAGACCATGCCCCTTTACTTAAACTCATTCCCTTTCTGTTGTGTTTTCTGTACTTTGTTAGTTTAAATAATTTTTATTTTTATTTATTTTTGATGTTCCTGTTGGGACGAGGACTGTGGCATCATTATTCCCTGTTTGTTTTGTTCCAAGCATGTTGATGTTTCCTTCCTCATGTGTTTCAGGTGCCGCTGGCAAACAGAATCAATGTTCCATGGGAATCCTGATTGTTTCCATGGGAACGCTGATCATGCCAACTTTCAGCTGGTGAGCAGCACCTGTTCCTTGTTTGTTCATGCCTATTTTAATCCCCTCTTGTGTCATGTCCTTGGCTGGATTGTTAAATGTTGAATGTTTAATGATGCTCAGTGTTGACTGTGTGTTTGAGCCTTATAGTTTGATGTGAAGTACAAACCTGTCTCGTGTATCTGTTGGTTGCCTGCATGTCAGGTGTGTGGTTGCCTTCCAGTTTGCTGTGTGTCAACTGAGCTTCCACGGAGGATCCTTCTTCTCTGCCCGCGTGTCGGGTGTGTGATTGTCTTCCAGTTTGCTGCATGTCAGCTGAGCTTCCACGGCGGATACTTTGTCTCTTGCCCACGTGTCGAGTGTGTGATTGCCTTCCGGTTTGCTGCATGTCAGCTGAGCTTCCACGAAGTATTCTTACTCAGTGACAACTCAGATTTATGGTAAATAAATCCTTTGAACTGTTCCTCTGCATTTGGGTCTGTTTGTCTTGTTACCAATCATTACAAAAGGCTGTTCAAACAAATTGAAAAAAAAACCCCATCTTCTTTATATTAAATTATATTATATTATATGATACGATATTATATTCAGGATTTAAAATTAACTCCGTCACTCATACCAGCCACTTTGGCGGGTGACCTTTTCAGGGTTTTCCCTGAGTGATTCAGTCGGGCTTTACTCAATATCAGGGCGACCGGCGGAGACCATAAAATTTATGTGACACATTTGAATTCTACAGAGAACATTCTAGTATAAAGCTCTATATGAAGGAAGTCGAACTCAAACTGCTAGACATCCCCTTCATTATAAACAGCACTGACAAGCTAAAGAGGAAACGTTGTGGTTACTTGTGTAACCTCCGTTCCCTGATGGAGGGAACGAGAGGTTGGGTCGATGTAGTGACACTAGGGGTCACTCTTGGGAGCCCGAGACACCTCTGGTCTTCGATAAAAGGCCAATGAAAATTGGCGACTGGTATTTGCATGCCACTTCCCCGGACATAGGGGTATGAAAGGAGCTGGTATGCAACCACTCATTCAGGTTTTATGCTGAGGAGCCGATATAAGGTCCGGCCATTTCAGCGGGTAGTTCAGCGTTGTTGCAGGAGGGATACAACATCTCATTCCCTCCATCAGGGAACGGAGGTTACACAAGTAACCACGACATTCCCTATCTGTCACTCACTCGACATTGTGTCGATGTAGTGACACTAGGGGTCCATATACGAAATGGCACAATTGGCTGAACTGTGTTATGTGTACTGGCGGTGTGTGGTGGGCAGACTACTGTGTGCCTCATAGCCAGCACACCAGGTCGACACGTAACCTCCCCCAACATAGTGATGAGTGTCGAACGGCCCATTTTGGGGACAAGTCGACTACCCAAAAGATAGAGACAGGCTAACCCAGTAATGGCCTCTTTTCCCTTCTCTCTTTTTCACTCCCTAAAAAAGAAGGGGGATTATCCGACTGGGCCGCCAGGTCTAGTCGGGGGGTGTCCCTCCCAAGGGAAAGACACCGCGGAGACCACACCTCACCCAAAGAGAGGGGGGGATATTTAAGTGGCAAAATACATCACATGGTCTTTCCAACCATGTGGAGAGTCTTCAAGGTAGATCCTACCCAACGGGGGAGGAGTTACTACAAACATGGAGACTGGGGCAGAGGGGTTCTGCCCAAGGAAGACGCAGTTTGCCCACAGGGAAACGAACTAACGGAAGATATATATCGCATGGGGTTAGCCTTACAGGGAACCGCCACATGCGGAGCACCTACCCCAGAACAGGACTCTTAGTTAGCACATGTACTGGGCCGGCAGCGAGTCTCTCCAAAAACTCGACTGCCACAGGGCTCGGAGGAAGTCAACCAGGGAACAAAGTTTGTGAACACTACTGGGAATTAATGGTGCACGTCTTCAGCTCAAAAGGAGGTGGAAGGCGCTATGTGCAAGCGATACACCTGGCCGGCTATCCTGGGCTTATCTGCTTGTACTGTGTGCCACCTCCTGGGATGAAACCGGTTCCACCCGGAGGTTGTAGAACCTTGCAAAGGTGTTGGTTGTTGCCCAGCCTGCTGCTCTGCAAATGTCTGTTAGAGAGGCACCCCTGGCCAGGGCCCAGGAGGCCGCTACACCCCTGGTAGAATGGGCTCGTAGCCCTACCGGGGGGCGGCACATCCTGGGCGTGATATGCCATAGTTATGGCATCAATGAGCCAGTGGGCGATCCTCTGCTTGGAGACAGCGCTTCCTTTCGGCTGTCTGTCAGAGCAGATGAAGAGCTGCTCAGAGATGCTAAAGCACTGCGTGCGATCCAAATAGATGCATAAAGCATGCACCGGACACGTCAGGACTGGGTCAGGATACCTGGTCCCTAAAAGGGGTCGTGGGAACCTTGGGCACATAGCCCGGTCGGGGTCCCAGGATCACGTGAGGGTAGCCCGGACCAAACTCCAGGCATGTTTTGCTGACAGAGAACGCTTGCAGGTCTCCTACCCTCTTGATGGAAGTGAGCACAGTCAAGAGGGTAGTCTTCAAAGAGAGTGCCTTAAGCTCAGCTGACTGCAAAGGCTCAAAGGGAGCTCTCTGTAGACCCTGAAGTACTACAGAGAGGTCCCATGAGGGAATGAGGTGCGGTCTGGAGGGGTTCAGCCTCCTGGCTCCTCTCAGGAACCTGATGATCAGGTCGTGCTTCCCTAAGGACTTACCGTCCACTGTGTCGTGGTGTGCTGCTATAGCGGCTGCGAACACCTTAAAGGTGGAAGGGGACAGGTCTTCCACGTCCCATCCAGGGGCCAGACATGGACATTCCAGAGGTCTGGTCGCGGGTGCCAGATGGTGCCCTGCCCCTGAGAAAGAAGGTCCTTCCTCAGGTGAATTCGCCAGGGGGGGCTGTCGCGAGGAGCGGGAGGTCCGAGAACCACGTCTGGGTGGGCCAGTAGGGTGCTACCAGGATGACCTACTCCTCGTCCTCCCTGACCTTGCACAGGGTCTGTACAAGTAGGCTCACTGGGGGAAAGCATATTTGCGCAGTCCAGGGGGCCAGCTGTGTGCCAGCGCATCTATACCGAGAGGTGCTTTGGTCAGGGCATACCAGAGCGAGCAGTGGGAGGATTCTTAGGAGGCAAACAGGTCTACCTGTGCCTGTCCGAATCGACTCCAGATCAGCTGGACCACCTGATGGTGGAGTTTCCACTCTCCCCTGAGGGTAACCTGCCATGATAGCGCGTCCGCTGCAGTATTGAGGGCGAGTTGTGACATACAACAGGAGTGCAGACCACCTTGATGATTGACATATCCTACCGTTGCCATGTTGTCTGTCCGAACTAACACGTGCTTGCCCTGGATCAACGGCCAGAACCTCCACAGGGCGAGCAGAATTGCCAGCAACTCGAGGCAGTTGATGTGCCGGCGGCTGCGTGCCCATTGCAAACGGCGCCCCAGCCCGTCTTGGAGGCATCTGTCATGACCAGGCATCTGTCGCCTGGAGACCTGCTCTAGGGGAATGCCTGCCCGTAGAAACGCGAGGTCGGTCCAAGGACTGAAGAGGCGGTGACAGACTGACGTGATGACCACGCGATGTGTCCCGCAGCGCCATGCCCATCTCGGGACTCGAGTCTGAAGCCAGTGCTGAAGCGGTCTCATATGCATCAACCTGAGCGGAGTGGCCACCGCTGAGGATGCCATATGCCCCAGGAGCCTCTGAAAGAGTTTCAGTGGACCACTGTTTTCTGTTTGAATGCCTTCAAACAGGTCAGCACCGACTGTGCATGCTCATTCGTGAGACGCGCTGTCAACGAGACTGAGTCCAACTCCAAACTGAGAAAAGAGATGTTCTGAACCTGGAGGAGCTTGCTCTTTTCCCAGTTGACCTGAAGCCCTAATTGGCTGAGGTGCGAGAGCACGAGGTCCCTGTGTGCACATAACATGTCCCGAGAGTGAGCTAGGATTAACCAATCCTCGAGATAGTTGAGAATGCGAATGCCCACCTCCCTTAAGGGGGCAAGAGCTGCCTCTGTGACCTTCGTGAAGATGTGAGGGGACAAGGACAGACCAAAAGGGAGGACCTTGTACTGATACGCCCGACCCTCGAATGAAAACCTCAGGAAGGGCCTGTGTCGAGGTAGAATTGAGACGTGGAAGTACGCGTCCTTCAGGTCTACCGCTGCGAACCAATCTTGATGCCGGACACTCGCCAGAATGCGTTTTTGCATCAGCATCTTGAACGGGAGTCTGTGTAAAGCCCGGTTCAGTACTTGCATTTCCAAGACTGGCCGCAACCCACCACCTTTTTTCGGTATGATAAAGTAGGGGCTGTAAAACCCCTTCTTCAACTCTACCGGAGGGACAGGTTCTGTCGCACCCTTCTGTAGGAGGGTGGCGATCTCTGCGCGCAAGGTAGCAGCGTTTTCGTCCTTCACCAAGGTGAAGTGGATACCGCTGAACCTGGGCGGATGCCTGGTGAACTGAATCGTGTAGCCATGTCGGACGGTCCGGATCAGCCATCACGACGGATTGGAAAGCAAAAGCCACGCATCGAAGCTCCGCACGAAGGGGACCAAAGGGACAAGTTCGTCGGATGTTCCGGCAGGTGGGGCCTCACAGCAGGGTGGAGCCTGAGGTGTCACACCATGTCGTGGCCATACTGAGTCTAGGGATGTCGAAGCACTTACCTGGCTCCTTGTGACCACCCCTGGAACAGCTTGGGACGGGGGAGGAAGAGGCCTATCCTTGCAACCCGTGGAGACTTTCACATCGGGGTGGATCTGTGCCACAGCTGGGCACACAGGGGTGGGGAGACCGCCACTGGAGCACCAATCCTGCAAGGATAAAAAGGTGGTCGGTGGTCGTGATGACGGCTGTGCATACCGGTTATGTGACGCAGGGAACGAGGAAACCACTCTTTCGCTGAACTGTTGGGTACCGCAGCCACTTGGGCATGCGGCGAAATTAAATGAAAAAGCAACAAAAGAGTCTCCTCCCGGCCCTCCACCAGGGGATGGAGTGGTCTGTTTACCAGCTCCAAGGTGAGTTTCATCATCGCTGGGTCACCCGTCTCAGGGGCGCTTCGAAGCTTTCCATGGGTTCTTGGCAGCCGGCCGTGAGACGGGTGTCATCTGCTTCTTGCGGTGGGCTCCACACTGGGGCCGGGCTGAAGGGGCGGGCTGCGGCAGAGCCGGTGCAGTCACCGCAGGGGGACGCCCTTGGTGATGAGCAGGCGGGGTGCGGGATCTTGAGCCATGCCGGGGCAGGATATGCCGGATAGACTCCGTCTGCCACTTCACCGTCGAGAACTGCTGGGCAAAGTCCTCGACGGCGTCACCGAATAGGCCAACCTGGGACATAGGGGCAGCAAGGAACCGTGCCTTGCTGGCCTCACCCATCTCAACCAGGTTGAGCCAAAGGTGGCGCTCCTGGACCACTAAGGTGGACATCGCCCGCCCGAGAGACCGCACCGGGGGAATCGCTGAATAGCCCCTGGCCGCCCCGCCATCGAGGGTAGTGTGGGCGGGGGAGCTGAAAGATCAGGACCGGGGAGTAAAAGGTGCCTCCCACGATTTTGTCAGCCCCTCGTGCACTTCCGGGAAGAAAGGTACTGGAGCGGGGCATGGCTGCTTTGAGCGGGAACCAATCATCGAGCCACAAGGGTTCAGGGGAGAGCGGATGGTTCCACTCTAGCCCGATGCTCGCGGCTGCCTGGGAAAGCTTATCCGTCATTTCTGCATCAGCCTGTGACTGGGCGACCATCCCCGAGGGGGGGAGCTCAGCTGAGGCTTCTGCGTCTGACTGGACGAGCCCGCTCTCCGATGCTGCACTCGAGAGCTCATCAGCTTCGAACAAGAGGTCGAACTTACCATGAGACGAGCCGGCGGACTCGTCCGGAAGACGAGCGTGCTGGGGAATGGGAGGTCCGTGGGAGAATACCCGGCGGTGGTGGTCCCATTGGGGTCCCCAAATCGCCTCTAGTGCTAGCCGCACTGGCCTCATACCCGTAGGTACAAGGACCGAGGCAGGGAGCCGCTGGGATGGCTTGCTTTCTTACGAAAGCAAGCCGCGACCGCAACGTTGCCATGGTCATGTTCTCGGAGTGAGTACATGATCCATCCACGAACGCTGTCTCCATGTGGGTCGCGCCCAGACACGAAAGACAGTGATCGTGACCATCTGAAGTTGAGAGGTAACGACCGCAACCAGGAATAACACACAAATGAAAAGGCATCTTTAAAAAGATGCGTCTTTAAAAAGACGTTCCATGTGTGCCGCTCTTTTAGAGAAATATACTCTTTTAGAAAAATATACTCTCTTTTTTCTGCCGAAGCGCCCAGGGGCGTTCTCTGCAGTGCACCAGTGCAGAGGAGGGAGAAGCCGCTGAAATGCGGCGTCGGATCCAGCAGAGGTGAATGAACAGTGAGCTCAGTAAACATTGACCGTTCGGCTCCGAAGAGAAAATCTGAATGAGTGGTTGCACGCCAGCTCCTTTTATACCTGTATGTCTGGGGAGTGGCATGCAAATACCACTCGCCAATTTTCACTGGCTTTTTATCAAAGACCAGAGGTGTCTCGGCTCCCAAGAGTGACCCCTAGTGTCACTACATCGACACAACGTCGAGTGAGTGACAGATAGGGAACTACAAGTTACAGTGGCTGGTGAGCCACAAAGTTAATTTCAAACCCTGATTATATTATATTATATTATTTTATATTATATTATATTTAGGACTGCCGATTTAATTCAGTGCAATTGATTTGATAATAACAATATCGCAAATAACACATTATTACGCAATTAATCATGCCCCTGAACATACATAAATTCTATAATTTTTAATTTTCATACCAATGGTGCAATTGGAGTACTACCTTCATGTTTCTGCAAGTCTCAGTCAGCAGGAGGCAGTCAGCGCAACTTCAGCTGTACAGGCAACAAACCACACTTGAGTAAAGAAGCTTCACAGGAGAACACAGTTTTGCTTTCAATGACGTCTGGACGGACCACAAATTTCCAAAGCGTATGATGGCTGTGGAAGAGTCATCTATATTTATGAGAAAAGCGATTTACCTGATTGGACTGTTCTGTAATATTCATCAGGAAAGCACTGCCTGATTGGTAGCGCTTAACTCATAAATATGAATGACTCTATCCCTGCCATCCTACATTTAGGAAATCCACAGAAAGAGCACAACTCCAGATGCAAGGGTCTCAACACATGTTTTTCAGGGTTTCAAATTGCATTTAACTTGATACAGCATTGTAAAAATGCAGCGTTTAAGGCGCGAGGTGTTGAAAACCAGTGTAACACAACACAACAACAGTCAGATGCTCTAAAAAGCATCCGTCTGATGCATATGTACCTAGACCAACAAAAATAATGTCCTGTGAGAACAGCCCTTAACAGCGTTTCTACACCTTCAATTCAGAAAGAAGAAAAAATGGCAGCTTGTTTGACATTTCAGCCCATTTCTGTATGCTCCGGTCCATTTTTTGTTTGATCCATTTTGTACATTACATGTACATTAAGCGAATGTAGGCTACTTGTTCAAAATTAAAAAATAAATAAACTTTCAAGTTAAAATTAAGATACCGAAATTAATTCACAAACTTGCGCAGAACAGCTCTCGCCCATTTTTATGCTTTATTGGCACCATTTGCAAAGAAAAATTAATTAAAAACATCTGATAATAATAAAAAACAGCGTGTAGGGAGATGTAGGTGAGGTTTCTGTTTTGATGAAGAAAGAAACTCACATCTTGGATGGCCTGAGAGTCAGTAAATCAAATTTTCATTTTTGGGTGAACTATTCCTTGAAGTTTAATTGTATTATATTCACATTATTTTTTGTCTTCCGCTTCCTAATACCTTACCCTCCTTGTGCTCTCTCTATATTCCATTGGCTGTGGCTCATTGTCATCTCTCGCTCATCGAGTGCACAAACAAGACGACAAGACATCTAGATATCTGGCAGTTTTGAAAACAGTTGTAGCATCTGGGGCTCGTCTTGACCTGTCGCAGTAGTGTGCACAAAACAAGACCTTTCGTTGTGAGATCCGAGACTTCTTGTCGCAGACCAGACGCCGACTCAAAACATCAAAGGAGACGAGCTTGAGTCACTATGCAGTGTACACTAGACAAAAGGCAAGGTGCAGTTGAACTCAAACCCACCTACTGCTATTCAAATGCAAGTTGTTTAAGAGGGAGGAACATTATCATTCTAGACAGCATTTTATTGAACAAAAATATGTACATGAACCTGAGCTGGAAATTATTCATCAATATTTTTGGTCCAAATTTCACAAAAAAGATTGTAAATTTAAAATTAATTTTTTCAACTTTTAGGAGTACGCTCACTAGCAGAAGATGAACTCAAAGCTAACACACAAAAAAGCACAAACCTACAATGATAATTTAATCTTTAAGTGGTCTTTAAGAGTGTCCATTTAATTGAATTGGAATTTTTGTTTAAATTTTAGTTCAAAAACAAGTTTTTTTCAATGCATTCTTTATGCTTTAAAGTTAACATTTGCTTTAGATATTTGCATGCTTTAATGTTCAAATAAGGTCTTTTACAGATAAACTATCTTATAGGTTATTTCAGTATAAAGGCAATATTGTGAACTATGTGCTCTGGATGAGTCAATAGACTTCACACGTGGTTCTGCTGAGGTTTGATGAAGCGTGAATATGAAGCCAGTGCTGCTGCTTAAGACTCAAAACTTCCTTCTCTCATATGATTGATACGCTGAAGTCAAACATTATGAGCAAAAATTAAATAAACACTGAAGTCCGCTGAAGGGTGAATCCTCCTCACAGGCGATGTGTGTGTGTGTGTGTGTGTGTGTGTGTGTGTGTGTGTGTGTGTGCGTGCGCAAGCTATTCTGGTTTTGGTTATTTGTTGTGTTTTTGGCTGGCAGTAGAGCGGGCAAGCATGCTCTTATCTAGTCATAACAGAGCCCTTCCTCAGCTTCATAATCTGTTCCAGCTCTCGCTGTCTGCTGCCGCAGCTCACACCAATCCTCACAGGAAATATCCTTGCAGGAAAATTACATGCAGCAGAGAGACAATCATACACAAGTCATTTCACAGTCAGACATGTATGGAAACTATTTGTTAACTAGCAACGTGCCAGTGGGGTAGGAAGTGACAAGTGCTTTCCTTCACACATCTTCTAATGAATTTTTTTCCTGTGTTCCAATTTGCATACTCTCCATCCTAAATAGTATGTGAGATAAGAATTAGTGCAGGCTATCCCAAATCATAGTATGTTTAAAAGTTGCTGAAGTGTGAAGTGTGTGTATAGCTGAAGTGTGTTATTCTGCACCACCGAATAGAATTACAATAATATATATTTTTTAATTGTTTTCAAGCAGCCTTCTGAATACACCCCACCTGCTATTGATTGAACAAACAGATAGTCCCGCTCCCAACCCACACGACTGATCGAACCAATGTTGTTGTGTCGGGCTGGACGGGCAGACAAAATTTATACTGTATAGCTCTACAGAGACACAGTGTTTACAGTTTTTGAGAAAATTAATCTATAATTGGCCTACGTAAATTTGTCTCTATTTTAAGCTTGGATGGGAGAAAGTATTTTAACACTGACAAAGTTACATATTTCAGCTTTGAGGAAAAGTGTCAGCACCATAAAGTAGGATTAAAAATGGAAAAATCCCAAACAGAAAAATGAATCAGGGGCTGTATGTATAAAGCCTCTTAGAGTAAAATTTTAGTCTTATGTGGGTCAAAATTCTAAGAATGACGTAATTTTGCACTTATACCTAGACTTAAGAATAAGTGTCATTCATACAGGTTCATAAGTGACTTCAAGTCGCCATGAAATGGAAGTTGAGACCGACTTTATTACTGTATTGTGACGTGTTCCCCAGTGAAACGGCTTATTGAACGAGAGAAAAATGTAGGGCAGGGACTTTGTTTACATGTTTAAGGCTGGAGGCTTTGTTTAAGGCTGGAGCCATTGTGCAAATACAGATGAATGTGAAACAAGCGAGTAGAAGCTAATTTGTTCACGTTTTGAATCACAATACACTAAATAAAAAATAAATAAATAAAAATAAACTAAATAAAGAATAAAGAACACTTACTTGAGTGGTATATCCAAGAAACCTCCATCTGCAGAAAAATAAACTCCAGCGAATTTCCTTTCGTCCAGCTTCAGCGTCAGCATGTCTTATTGAGAATTCATCATTCCTATGCCCTATTCCATTCGAAGACAATTACCCTCCACTGTGAGAGCTTCAGAAGGCTGAAAGGTGATAATGGTAAGTCAAAACTTATTTTTAAAGGGGTCATCGTATGCCCTTTTACAAAGTGTTTATTTTTTGGGGATACTACAATAGGTATTTATGTTTTTTTTTGTTGTTGTTGTTGTTTTTTTTTTCAAAAAACACATTATTTTTCACATATTATACATTTCTGCATTACCTCTCTTCCCAGTCTGTCTGAAACGCTTCTGTTTAGTTCCGGTTTCTATGAAACTCCTCCTTCCGAAAAGAGCAATGTGCTCTGATTGGTCGGGTGGATCAGTGTGTTGTGATTGGCCGACCACTTTAAGGTTGTGTCCGATATGTCTCACCCCTTACCATAACCGCGAGATTCAGCTTCTCAGATGTAAACATTAACAATGGCGTCAATTTTGCCTTATCAATTCGAGCACGAGTCAGATAATGAGAATGCAGAAGAACAAATGAATTGACCAGAAACACATTTACAAGCAAGATTTGAACAGGACGTTTCACAGTGGTATGGTTTTATTTCTCAGATGCAATGTTATAAATTATTCAAAAGTAACTGCAGTTTCTGTATACACAATATCCATGTATTACACAAAATAGCTATCACAGAGGACGATACGCCGGACACATTTCTTCCGTGGCAGTGCGCCGCGGGGTGAAGGTGGCTCGCCGGCCAAGGAGTCTAATGCACGCGCAAGTCAGAGGGTGTTCTCCCCATGGCGCTAAAGAATGTAATGCACATTTAATTATCTTTTCATAGAAAGGGTGTAGATGAATCTTTGTCGCCAGAACTACGAGCGTTGAACAGAAACTTACAAAAGTGAAAAAAGTGGGACCGCTGCTAAAAAATATATCAACACAATTTAGCTAGCAGAGCCAAACAGATTTGCACAACACAATACTTTGAATTAGAACTGTCAATAAGAGAAACATTAACAAATAATAAAACATACTTACAGGTTGTGATCCAGAAATGCAACATGGTCCCGACAAAGTAGGAACTGCTTCATCTTTCAAGGCAAGCTTTTGAGAGAAATATTCCCCGAAGTTATGGAAGCTGTCCTCCGTAAAATGTACAGCACACAGATAAACTTTAGGGTTATAATGTTCAGGAACAGTGTTAAAAATTTATTTTAACCACTGTTCTCTTCGTTCTTTGTCCTTAAGAAGGCCAAAATAAGGGGGTTTGGAACCGGGGTTGAAAAAACAGCGTCTCTTCGACATGTCGACAACACACTGGTGCTTTTCCACTGCACGGTACAGCTCGGCTCCGCTCGCTTTTTTTTACTACAGCAACTCAACCAGGCCTCATCCCCTTTATTTTTTGAACATGCCTTGGGCGGGAATTATTTAAATTAGTAACGTAGATGGATCCCGGAAAAAAACTCAGGACTACAATGTAGTCCTTTTAGGGAGTTCAGAAACAGTGCTAAACTAATATAGACAATAACTCGCTTTGGAGTGGACTTTGTGCTTTGTAACTTTACAGACATTTTTTATGCTCAAACAGCAACATTACACACTAAAAGAAGTTGAAAATGTAAAAAAGCATACGATGACCCCTTTAAGCGATTCTTATCAGAAAATCTGTTTGGAATTGACCTTACAGCATTGTGCTCCTTTCAAAGTACACTGCGAAGGCATGACCAGCACCAATTAGCACACAGCCAGACATGATAGTGGGGAGGGAGTGTTCTCGTTCTAGAAAGCATTTGATTGGACAAAGTTTCTCAGGCGCTTCATGTCATCATGACTGTGCCTCGGTCTGTGAAGCCGTAAGAAAGAGCCTGCTGATTTTAAATGCATATATCTTCTGAAAACTAATTTTGTCAGCATTTGGAAGTACACTAGCATATTAATGACCTTAAAGGGAATAAATATAGACTAAAAGCAGCAAAACTTTCATTTTGATTTCACAGGGATTTATGTATAAAACTTCTCAAAAATGCTCTTAAGAATAGACTTTAGCTTTGACTTAGGTGTCAAAAAACTAGGAGTAGGACTAAGAGTATGAGTTTTTTTTATTTTTTATAAAGAAGCTAAAAGTAACTTTCGTCAAAAACTTGAATCTTACTTGCTGACTGAGGTGACACCTATGTGTTGTGAAGTAAGGACTACAGTGATGTCTACCCAAAATGGCCGCCCTCAACCACTGAATCAGCCAATGCCTGCAAGGGTAATATGTCACAGAGCCCTTCTACCAAGTGGAGCCTACAAGCTTAGCATAAAATAGTATAACGCGGCGGTACAATAGACATTCTAGTCGTGGTATACTGGTGAGGAGACAAGAGGCCACTTTCTATGGATGTCTAAGGAGGAGATGCTTTAGTGTGCTGAATAAACTGCTTTTGTGAGGAAACGGCTCATCACTTAATGAATGAACCGCTTGCCCATTAATCTCCATCATGTTTTACACTAAACAATCCTTTTGGAATGAACTATACAATTTCTGTTCTATAAGAGAAGACAGACAATTTTTCTACAGGTAGGTGTCTGTTTACGGCTCTCCCCATTCATTTGTATGGTAACCGCAAATGGTGACTTACTGTCGTAACATGGTAGTTGACTGTTCCGTGTTCTCCTATGATAGAGCTTCGGAGGTTGTTATCTAAATAAAACATTTCTGATACGACAGAGTGCCATGAGACCATTCCATTCATTCTTGATTTAATACAACATATTATAAAACAATATTTTGATAATAAGTTATGTCGATTAATTCTTTGATTAATCAAATGAGAAAGGCAAACTGTATTTCCTGTATTTTAAAACATTGTCAAGAGATGAGACAAGAGATCCAAGTGTGGAGGCAAAGTAACAGACTTTATTAAATGTAACACAGCAGAGCTGATGAAGCGTGAGGAAAGGACCCGGCACCGACTGCAGCGTGGAGATGGAGTGTGCTCATAGGCTTGTGTGCGTTGTGGTAGTGTGGAGCGCAGATCTGCGAGGAATCCTCTGGAGAATAGTGTGTTCATATGTCTGTGTGCATCGTGGTAGTGTGAAGAGCAGATCCGCAAGGAATCCTCTGGAGAATAGTGTGTTCATAGGTTTGTGTGCGTCGTGGTAGTGTGAAGAGCAGATCCAGTGTACAGAGATAACCGATGAGGAATACTCAGGTGAAGTGTCAAGGCAAGCGATGCAACCAACAGGATGGTAACCACAATCTGGGCACTATGGTGAAGCCTGGCAACCAATATAGAAAACACGCAACAGGACCGACTAGGGCAGAGAGAGAGTGGCGAGTAACTAAACACACAACAACAATCTAGCAATGAACATGAAACAGAGTGGGGTAAATATAGGCAGAAAACAAATCATGATCAGGTGCCGCTAGTCCACTGAAAGTTGCCATGATCAATGTTCTCATGGAAACAATCAGGGTTCCCATGGAAATGCTGATTCCACGAGCCAGCGGCACCTGAAACACATGAAGAGAACTTAAACAAAAATGGAACAAACTGGCGGACTCACCAAAACCATGACACATAATTCCAAATCTTGCCAAATGTTCTCCTCCAAATAATGGGACTCATTCATGAAACTTTCATAAATATATGAGTAAATTTGGAGTAATTTGCACGTAAAATGGACCTTCCCGAAAACTTTCCGCCGGATTCACCAACGTTTCGTACTCCTCAGATTTGTTAATGAAACGTGTATGTTAGTGAATTTCAAACATTCGTAAATAGGGGGCATGTGCACGTTCATTCATAATTATCATAATCCATGCCTATGAAAACACCATATAAGGAAGGCACCAGACTTGCTAGTAAATGCTGTTAACATTTATGCAGAACAGCCATGAAATAGTTTTTATGAATGAAGTGCATTCACATCATCAAATATTTATTTAGCAAGCACAGTAACATCTCAAAAAAAGTGAGGACTCACTGTCATTGCATCTTTTTGCTGTCATCGGTTGCTGTTTTGTAAATCAAACAGTTCAAGAAGTCAATAAAAAACATCTGACATGAGTGTAAAGCATGTTCGGTTCACGCCGGCAAGAGGATGTTCACCACCATTAAAGGAATGTCCTGGATTCGATACAAGTTAAGCTCAATCGACAGCATTTGTGGCATAATGTTGATTATCACAAACGTTTATTTCAACTCGACCCTCCTTTTCCTTAAAAAAAAAAAAAAAAAAAGCAAATATCGAAGGTAAAGAGACACTTACAATGGAAGTGAATGGGGTCAGTGAAAGTGAATGTGGCCAATTTTTGGAGGGTTTAAAACCTGAATGTAAAGCTTATAATTTTATAAAAGCACTTACATTATTTCTTCTATTAAAACTAAAGTATTATTTGAGCTGTAAAGTTTAAATCGTCATTTTAACATGCATATTGTTTACGTCATCTGGTTAAACTTTTGAAACATTGAGTATTTTAACACAAAAAAATTGGCCCCCATTCCCTTCCATTGTAAGTGCCTCACTGTAACAGATTTTTGCTTTTTTTAAAGAAAAGGAGGGACGAGTCAAAATTAATGTGTTATTTTGTGGTAATCAATTTTATGCTACAAATGCTGTCGATTGAGCTTAATTTGTATTGAATCCGGAGCATTTCTTTTACCTTCTCTGGTTCAGTTTGCAACGCATTGCCAGAATAATTTATGAAACTTCTCAGGTAGATATCTGTAGCGACATCTGTGGTTGAAACTTAAAAATTGCAAGCAATTTGCGGAAGAACACTTTACGTCAGTCGTGTTTCAGCACTGCTTTTCTGGCAGATGAATCTAGTGATTTGAGCATACTTGGATATCGCCTGTGTGTGATCATGGCTGGGAGATATTCAGAGCTAGAGTCATAATGTTCTATTTTCATGCTGATATTATTTTATACGATTAAACAGTTTAAACTGAAATATTACTTGCTTTGATGAATTTAAAAAACACTCTTATTTACATATTTAGAATGAATTAATTTACATGTACTGTATAGCGCTTTTCTGACACTACACACTACGCTTTCAGTGCTTTTACATAGAGAACAGGGGACTCTCCTCAAGCACCAACAGTGACCAGTATATTTTAATATGATTATTCAAGTGTTTTATCTACTATTAATGTCTGTATTGTACTACACTTATCAATTTAAGAAGTGAAACTCATGTTATTACTGAAACAAGTTCAATGGAAGAATTTATTATTTTTATATTACAATAAGTGTACTAGATCTAATTCTGTAAGCTTACTTTGACAATATCAACCCACATAAGATAAAAATGGCAATCTAATGTAGAACTGTATTTTTACACAAAATAAATTGAGCCTAAAAATGAAAAAGAGCATCATGTCTGTTTTTCCTTTTTCTTTATTATCCTTTCATTCAGTGAGGGGAAGATTAGCCTTTACTTGTCCTGCACATATTATTTGCACACAGGAGCCAGATACACATGCAGATAATTGTCAGAAATGGTGAACAAACTGATTTGATGATGTTCAGGATTGTGAACGCTGAACCACATCTATATACAGAACCAAACACAATCAGGATATATGCATGTATGCCGGTTCAGCTTCAAATAACCTTTTTACAAGCACTAAAGAAAAGAATAGAGAATAAAAAGCAAATTTTCCTGTGTATTTTCTTTGAAGGTTCGGTTTTCATCATCGCATGTATCTGGACCAGTAGACTCCTGTATAAACCGCTGAATTTCAGACGTATTCAGCAATCTACTGGCCCGGAGTCTCAAATTCCACAGTTCCATTTACATCTGATTATATACCATTTCGGATGTATAGTGACTGACGATTCCTTCCGTGTTATGGCCATTTGTTGTCATGGTAAGTAATCCTTTTAAGTTGTCTGTCAGGAGACTTTTTCCACACCTTTTGGATAAAATTGTCACCCATATTGATCATTTATCTCAAACTGGATTGGCTGCCCTTAAACTTAACCTACCCTTAAATCTTGACAGCCATTGGGTCACTGCATACACTGGCTTTCATTTTATTGGTTACAATTTATTTAGCACATGCCTAAATCTTGACAGATATTGGGCCACTGAATGAATTGGCTTTAATTTTATTGGTTAAACTTAAAATGTAGCTCAGCCAATCCCAAACATCATTTAGTTTATGCCTCTTATTACAGGTCTTTAATCAATGCTGACATAACATAAATGCGGACAAAATTATTGGGTTTAAAGATCTTTATTAAAAGGAAAATGTGAAATGTACAAAATATAACAATAATAAAATATACAAACATCTGAAACACAGTGTGAACCTTCAATTAGAGTTTAACTAGCATCTGTCTCTGTTACTTGTCATCACATGAAAGTGATCAGTCCCAGTACAGTGTGGGTCTGCATCAAGTCTCTTTTTTAGCTCCTGAAATGGAGCTTCTCAAAGCTGCTGGTTTTATAACCCACACTGGCCTCTCATAGACAACACCATCTTCTTCATCAGCCATCATGTCCACACAATACACACAATATTATTACTGCTTGAAAACAATACAACAGTCATTTAACCACTGAAAGCACCCACTTAAAAAACTCCTAACAACATATGCATTAAAAAGATACATCAACTGTATTATCAATTTTAACTTACTCTTCTCTCTCTATGCCACAATCTTGATTGAGTCTCTCAGCTCTGCCTTTTCCAGGATGAAAGTAAGAATGCTGCTTCCTTATAGTCTCATTATAAGTCTTGCAGGACACTTAAAAGACATAAAATATTGTTAGTTACAGAATAGGTAATAGACTGAATAGGTAAACCAACATAAAAATGGATATTAAAATATTGCTACAACAGTTTGGATGTTACCTTACATAATCTCTGAGATGAGTTGAGTCTGGTTGTGTGGGAAAATTATTCTGTAATTTACCAGTCTGATTAGAGATCAGAACAACACAAGTCTGTGCGGGAGGGGGTGGGGTGAGAGGTGGAGGTGGGGATGGGGGGTGGCTAGGGAGGTCAGTCATGAATATTCAACACTGGGGAAGACCGGGGATAGTTGTTACACTTTTCACTCCAATAAATATTTCTCAGAGTAGGTTTATTCTTTAAAGTCTTTTCTGTATAGACACACCTTAAAGCCTTGGCATATTGCTCAGGAAAAAGATACATGTTGCAGCACACACTGACCTAACAGTTTGTTTTTTGGTAACATGGTAAATGTAACATGATTGCACCCTCATTCAGAAAGACAAATTTTGGGAGCCCTGTGGAGGTATGGAGTTTCCATGGCACATGTATTGCAGGCAGGTGTACTTGGAACTTCATCTGTGCAGTTATGCCAGACAAAAGAGAAGGTATCAGTAATAATACCACTGTGCACAATGATTGAGATTTAGGCCTATGTGATCCCTAAAGTTTTCTTCAAGTTCTTAAAGTGGCTAAAAGAAGCTATTCTGATAAGCTAAAAAGCAAGTTTTCAGCTGGGACTCTGAAAAGCAAGTTTTCAGCTAACGACACTGTATCAGTGTGGAGTGGCCTAAAACAGTTTACTAACTACAGGACTCCACCCCCAACACTGTAGTGGACCAACAACTGGCTGACGACCTGAATGTGTTCTACTATAGATTTGAAAGGCCCAATCTCACACCCCACACCCGCTCTGACGTTCATTTCACACAAACATTAACACATCCTGCAACCCCCCTCCTCCCCCTCCTGCTACTCAACCTGCACTTAAGATCTGTGAAGAGGAGGTGTGCCGTGTTTTCCGAAAACAAAAGACAAGGAAAACACAGGGCCCAGACGGTGTTTCACCATCCTGTGCTAACCAGCTAGCCCCCATCTTCACACTGATCTTCAATAGATCACTGAAGCAGTGTGAAGTCCCATGCTGCTTCAAACGTTCAATCATCTGTCCCAAAGAAACCCAAAATCACAGGACTTAATGACTACAGACCCATCGCTCTGACGTCTGTGGTCATGAAATCATTTGAGAGACTGGTGTTGGCCCACCTGAAGGACATCACTGGACCCTTTCTAGATCCCTTTCAATTTGCTTATCGAGCAAACAGGTCTGTGGATGATGCAGTCAACATGCAGTCATAGCCTGCAACATCTGGACAGACCAGGTGCATATGCAAGGATCCTTTTGTGGACTTCAGTTCGGCTTTCAACACCATCATCCCAGCTATTCTCCAGACTAAATTACAACAACTCTTTGTTCACACATCTATCTGTCAGTGGATCACCAGCTTTCTGATGGACAGGCAGCAGCTTGTGAGACAGGGGAAACTCACTTCCAGCACCTGTACAATCAGCACTGGTGCCCCCAGGGATGTGTGCTCTCCCCACTACTCTTCTCCCTGTATACCGAACTGTATACCTAGGGGTTCTTGAGGGTGCAATAGGGGCTGTAAAACCCCTTCTTTATCTTGGCCGGAGGGACAGTTTTCTATCGCGCCCTTCCGTAGGAGGGTAGCGATCTCCGCGCGCAAGGTAGCAGCATTTTCGTCCTTCACCAAGGTGAAGTGGATACCGCTGAACCTGGGCAGATGCCTAGCGAACTGAATCACGTAGCCGAGTCAGACAGTCCGGACAGCCATCGCGATGGATTGGAAAGCACAAGCCATGCGTCCAAGTTCCACGCAAGGGGGACCAAAGGGACAGCATGGTCGGACATACCGGCAGGTGGGGCCTCGCAACGGGGCGGAGCTTGAGGTGCCACACCATGTTGTGGCTGTGCTGAGTCTAGGGACGTCGAAGCACTTACCTGGCTCCTTGCGACCACCCCCGGAACAGCCTGGGATGGGGGAGGAAGAGGCCTGTGGATTTGTGCCACAGCTGGGCGCTCAGGGGCGGGAGACCGCCGCTGGAGCGCCAAACCTGCCAAATAGAGTGGTGGACAAATAGAGTGGTGGACGGTGGTCGTGATGATGGCCGTGCACACCGGATACATGACCCAGGGAACAAGGAAACCGCTCTTGCTGAAATGCTCTTGAGTACTGCAGCCACTTGGCCAAGGTAACAAAAAGATTCTCCTCCCAGCCTTCGACCGGGGGATGGAGAGGTCTGCTTCCCAGCTCCAGAGCAGCGGGTTTTTTCGTCCCTGGGTCGCCCGTCTCAAGGGCACTTTGAATCCTTTCACAGGTTCTTGGCGGCCGCGAGAGACGGGTGGCGTCTGCTTCCTGCAGTGGGCTCCATGCCGGGGCCGGGCCGAAGGGGTTACCGCAGGAGGATGCCGTTGGTGACGAGCAGACGAGGTGCGGGATCTTGAGCTACGCCGGGGCAGGATATGCCGGATAGACTCCGTCTACTGCTCCACTGTCGAGAACTGCTGGGCAAAGTCCTTGATGGTGTCGCCGAATAGGTCAGCCTGGGAGATGGGGGCAGCAAGGAACTGTGTCCTGTCGGCCTTACCCATCTTGAACAGGTTGAGCCAAAGGTTGCGCTCCTGGACCACTAATGTGGAATCGTCCGCCCGAGAGACCACGCCGTGACCTCTGTCGCACAGAGAGCAAGGTCGGTCGCCGAGCGCAGTTCCTGCATCAATCCCAGGGCGGAACTACCCTCGTGCAGTTCCTTTAGCGCCTTGGCGGACTTGCAGGAGAGCCATGGTGTGTAGGGCGGAGGCGGCTTGTCCAGCGGCACCATAGGCCTTGGCCGTCAGAGACGACGTAAACCTACAGGCCTTGGATGGGGGCTTCGGGCACCTGCACCAGGTGGCGGCGGTCTGCGGGCATAGGTGCACCGCGAGCGCCTTTATCCACTGGGGGATTGCTGAATAGCCCTTGGCCGCCCCACCATCGAGGGTAGTGAGGGCGGGGAAGCTGAAAAGATCGGGACCGGGCATTAAAAAAGTGTCTCCCTCTCAGCTCTTCATGCACTTCCAGGAAGAAAGGAATGGGGGCGGGGCGTGGCTTTGAGCGGCGCCGCGAGCCCAGGAACCAATCATTGAATCATTGAGGGTGCAGGGAAGAGCGGAGGGTTCCAATCTAGCCGACGCTCGCGGCTGCCTGGGAAAGCATGTCATCATCTCCGCATCAGCCTGTGACTGGGCAATCATCCCCGAAGGGAGGAGCCCAGCTGAGGCTTCCGCTTCTGACTGGACGAGCCCGCTCTCCGACGCTGCGCTCGAGAGCTCATTACTTTCGTGGGCTTCGAATAAGAGGTCGAACTCGCTGTGAGACGAGCCGGCGGACTCATCCGGAAGTCCGATCAGGGCAGACGAGCATGCTGGGGGATGGGAGGTCCGCGGGGGGATACCCGGCTGAGGCGGTCCCATTGGGGTCCCCAAATCGCCCCCAGTGCTAGCCGTGCTGGCCTCATACCCGTGGGTAAAAGGACCGAGGTGGGGAGCCTCTGGGGTGGCTTGCTTTCTTACGAAGGCGAGCCACGACCACATCGTTGCCATGGACATGTCCTCGCAATGAGTACATGACAATCCACAAATGCTGTCTCCGCGTGAGCAGTGCCCAGACACGAAAGACAGTGATCGTGACCATCAGAAGGTGAGAGATAACGAGCGCAACCAGGAATAACACACAATCGGAAAGGCATCTTTAAAAAGACACGTCTTTAAAAAGACGTTCCGTGTGTGCCGCTCTTTTAGAGAAATATCTGGGAGCGTCTGGCATCAAGATTGGTTTGCGGCAGTAGACCTGTAGAATGCGTACTTCCACATCTCAATCCTTCCTCGACACAGACCCTTCCTGCGGTTTGCATTCGAGGGTCAGGCATATCAGTACAAGGTCCTCCCTTTCGGCCTGTCCTTGTCTCCTCATGTCTTCATGAAGGTCACAGAGGCAGCCCTTGCCCCGCTAAGGGAGGTGGGCATTCGCATTCTCAACTATCTCGACGACTGGCTAATCTTAGCTCACTCTCGGGACATGTTGTGCGCACACAGGGGCTTGGTGCTCTCACACCTCAGCCGACTAGGGCTTTGGGTCAACTGGGAAAAGAGCAAGCTCCTCCCAGATCAGAGCATCTCTTTTCTCGGTTTGAAGTTGGACTCAGCCTCTTTGACAGCGCGCCTCATGAACGAGCGTGCCCAGTCGGTGTTGGCCTGTTTGAAGGTGTTCAAACAGAAAACAGCGGTTCCACTGAAACATTTTCAGAGGCTCCTGGGGCATATGGCATCCTCACCGTCTTTTCAGCCCTTGGACCGACCTCTCATTTCTATGGGCAGGTGTTCCCCTAGAACTGGTCTCCAGGCGTGTTGTGGTAACGATGGATGCCTCCAAAACAGGCTGGGGCACTCTTTGCCATGGGCACGCAGCCGCTGGCTTGTGGACGGGCCCGCGACTGCATTTCAACTGCCTCGAGTTGTTGGCAATTCTGCTCGCCCTGTGGAGGTTTCAGCCATTGATCCAGGGCAAGCACATGTTAGTTCAGACAGACAACATGGCAACGGTAGCACATGTCAACCGCCAAGGCGGTCTGTGCTCTCATTGTATGTCACAACTCACCCGCCGTTTCCTCCTCTGGAGTCAGCAGCACTTCAAGTCGCTGCGAGCCACTCACATCCCGGGCAACCTCAACACTACAGCGGACGCACTGTCACGACAGGTTACCCTCAGGGGAGAGTGGAGACTCCACCCTCAGGTGGTCCAGCTGATTTGGAGTCGATTCGGACAGGCACAGGTGCACCTGTTCGCCTCCCAAGAATCCTCCCCACTGCCCGCTCTGGTACGCCCTGACCGAGGTCCCCCTCGGTATAAATGCGCTGGCACACAGCTGGCCCCCTGGCATGTGCAAATATGCGTTTCCCCCAATGAGCCTACTTGCACAGACCCTGTGCATCCATATGAGAGCTAACAAACTCATTGACTATTTATACACAGACACTAATTGCAATTTAAAAAGCCACAGGTGTGGGAAATTAACCTTTAATTGCCATTTAAACCTGTGTGTGTCACCTTGTGTGTCTGTAACAAGGCCAAATATTCAAGGGTATGTAAATTTTTGATCAGGGCCATTTGGGTGATTTCTGTTATCATTATGATTTAAAAAGGAGCCAAACAACTATGTGATAATAAATGGCTTCATATGATCACTATCCTTAAATAAAAGACAGTTTTTTGCATGATCAGTCATATTTTCAAAATCAGTGCCAAAATTTCACAGTTTCTGCCAGGGTATGCAAACTTTTGAGCACAACTGTATACTATTTTTTTTTTTTTTTTTTTTTGTATAATGCATATTCTATATTGTGTGTATTGTATAATGTACATTGTATGTTATTATTTGTATATTGTGTTGTGTGTAATTATGTGTATATTAGATTTTAAATTGTGTTGTGTAAATCTGAAGTTTATTGTAAATTGGTATTATCACTGTCATGACTGCTATGTTGCTCGGAACTGCACCCAAGAATTTCACACACTATTGCACTTGTGTATATGGTTGTGTGACAATAAAAGTGATTTGATTTTTTGATTTGACATTCTTAACCCTTTTTAGGTTTAAGTCTAGGAGTAAGAGCAAAATAATGTAATTCTTAGAAATTTTACACACTTAAGACTGGAATTTTACTCTAAGCGGCTTTATATATACAGCCCCTGTTGGGGATTTTCTCTTCTCCTGGTGGGGCAGGGCTTAATTCTGTGCCTATTACAGGCAAATTTCCTGCATGTGAAATGAGATTTTCAATGGTGTAGTAAATGTCATCAGGCAGCAGAGATGTGAAGCAGAGCAGCTTGTGTGCTGAGTTCACTCATGTGTTTAATCTGCTTTATTTCTGATGGAACACTGTTACATTACACACAAGCACCAAATATATTGTAAGAGCACCATGCACATGCTTTATACACCCTCACCGATATTTTATGAAACTTAAGAAAGTAGTAGTACTGTCAAAACTGTTTGAAATTACAGTATGTGCACTCACATGAGATGAAGACTTATCAGTGTTCTAGAAAAAGCTGTTTTATTTTGCATATGTGTGCTACGACTTTTGATTCATTCCCACTGACTGCAAGAGGTGGTGCTAAGCAATAGCTGATGATCACAGTGCCAGCCAGATTGGTCAAGAGAAAAGTCCTGTTGTGACATAGGCTGAGCTGCAAGCAGGGACGGATTAAGACTTTGGGATGCTCTAGGTATGGATTAGTGTTTGCACAGACTAGATGTACAACTGATGTAGTCGACATGTCAGCCTGAAGTCGACTAGTCGCTCACCAGGTGATTTATAAAATGCATCTGTAGGAATGCAGCATATGTGAAGCCTGGTGGCTCTGCACTGAAAAGTCACAGTGGCTCAAATATAGGCTGTGATGTTCTGTCAGACTCACACACAGAATGAACTTCAGAACTGTTTAATGTTTGTTTATTATGTCGCTCTTCTCAACAACACAACGCATCAACGTATCAACAAAATTCCTACGCATTCTCCATAACTTTATTGCACATGCGCATAGCATTGTATCATCACTAATTATATTCAGAACATTCCAGAGGCTACACTGATAAAGATGACAAAAATGCTCAGACAGTCACTCATAATTTACCCCTCATGCCCTGTTCACAGTGTCAGCAATTTTGTTGCTAGAATTCGCTAGTCTCTGTACTCTGTGTCGCTACTGGACATTCCTACTGCTGTTGTTATAATATTATTGGTTGGCTGCACAAATGGCCATAGCTTTAGAAAATCTGGTCACAGATAAGATATACATCCGGTAAACTAAGATATCATTCCTTTTTGACTAGGAATCATTTGTTTTGCCTCTAATAATTTGTCCTTACGTGCCGCTCACTTCAGGTGTAGATTGGTATATATTTTTACGTTCACAAAACAAATCTGCTTTATTTAAAATTGCATTAGTATCCAGCCTATCCAGATCACGCAATTGCTATCATAAAAGCATACATGACAAACAGTAGCAGCATATCAAAGTCACCTCAATCATTAAAGTAGCTCAGTAAAATTAACTCAAGATGGCGCCGAGTATGGCTGCTGCGTTGCGAGCTCCGACACAACATAGCAATGTTTTGTTTGTTTTGTTCACAATTCTTATGTTTTTTGTCTTGGATGTTGTCTGCCTTATTGTCTACGACAGACAAACACTTTTGGACAGCGATCTCACACCGAAAACCGGACTTCACATTCCTCAATGCCGACCCGCTGTTTACAAACACGCAAGCAGAGCCCTTTGTCTGGGCAGCACGGCCGCGGAAACGCAGGAGGAAAAGGGGAAACAGAGCCGGCGTTCTCATCAGAGTAAGACGGCGCGCAAATCGACCCCTGCTACCCACTATTCTACTGGCAAATGTTCAGTCTCTGGATAACAAGCTCTGCGAGCTGAAAGCGCGGATCTCTTTCCAACGAGATACAAGGGACTGCTGCATTATCTGCCTAACAGAAACTTGGATGTCTGCGGAGATTCCAGACTCAGCCATTGAACCCGCGGGGTTCTCCGTGCACCGAGCGGACAGAGCGAAAGACCTCTCAGGTAAAACTAGAGGAGGTGGTGTATGTTTTATGATCAACAAATCCTGGTGTGATCAGAGGAACGTACATTCCATCAAGTCTTTCTGTTCTCCTGATCTGGAATTTCTTATGCTTCTGTGTCGACCATTCTGGCTACCGAGGGAATTCACAGCGGTCATTATCACTGCTGTGTACATTCCCCCACAAGCCGACACAGACCGGGCACTCAAGGAACTGTTCGGGATTATAAGTGAGCAGGAAACCGTGCACCCTGAGGCCGTGTTCATTGTGACCGGGGACTTTAATAAAGCCAGTTTAAAATCAGTTGCACCAAAATATCACCAGCACATTAGTTTCAACACACGAGGGGACCAGGTTTTGGATCATTGCTACTCTCCGTTCCGGGATGGCTACAAATCCCTCCCCCGCCCACCATTGGCAAATCGGACCACTCTTCCATTCTGCTTCTGCCCGCTTACAGGCAGAAATTGAAACAGGAAGCACCCACCCTCAGAACGATCCAGTGCTGGTCGGACCAATCAGACTCTATGCTACAAGACTGTTTTGATCACACGGACTGGGAGATGTTCCGGTCCGCCTCTGATGACGACATCGAGCTTTACGCTGATAGCGTAATGTGTTTCATCAGAACGTGCGTAGAGGAAGTGATTCCGACCAGAACTGTACGAATCTATCCGAATCAGAAGCCGTGGATCAATAGCGATGTTCGCGTGGCACTTAATGTGCGGACCTCCGCTTTTAATTCCGGGAACGTGGAGGAGCATAATCAAGCCAGTTATGCCCTCCGAAAAACTATCAAAACAGCAAAACGCCAGTACAGGAGCAAGATTGAAGGACAGTTTAACACCACCAACTCTAGAAGCATGTGGCAGGGAATTAACATCATCACGGAATTTAAAGGGAATAAAAACTCCGCCATGAACACCGCTGCCTCTCTACCGGATGAGCTAAATACTTTTTATGCTCGTTTCGAGGGAAATAACACCGCCCTCGCAGAGAGAGCTCTCACGGCCGAAGCTGCAGAGGTTAGTTCACTCTCCGTCTCTGTAGCGGATGTAACCCGATCCTTCTGACGGATGAATATCCGCAAAGCCGCGGGCCCAGACGGCATTCCGGGCCGCGTCATCAGAGCGTGCGCGAACCAGCTGGCTGGTGTTTTTACGGACATTTTCAACCTTTCCCTCTCTTTGTCTGTAGTCCCCACATGCTTTAAAACATCCACCATTGTGCCTGTTCCAAAGCAATCAAAAATAACTTGTTTAAATGACTGGCATCCTGTTGCTCTGACCCCCATCATCAGCAAATGTTTTGAGAGACTAATCAGAGATTACATCTGCTCTGTATTGCCTCTCTCTCTTGACCCACTGCAGTTTGCTTACCGCAACAACCGCTCCACTGATGATGCCATTGCATCTACAATACACACTGCTCTCTCCCACCTGGAAAAAAAGAACACTTATGTGAGAATGCTGTTTGTAGACTACAGCTCAGCATTCAACACCATAGTGCCCTCCAAGCTTGATGAGAAACTCCGGGCTCTGGGCTTAAACAGCTCGCTGTGCAGCTGGATCCTGGACTTCCTATCAAGCAGACGCCAGGTGGTTAGAATAGGCAGCAACATCTCCTCATCACTAACCCTCAACACTGGAGCCCCGCAGGGCTGTGTTCTCAGCCCACTACTGTATTCCTTGTACACACATGACTGTGTGGCAACACATAGCTCCAATGCCATCATTAAGTTTGCTGATGACACGACGGTGGTAGGTCTGATCACTGACAATGATGAAACAGCCTACAGAGAGGAGGTGCACACTCTGACACACTGGTGTCAGGAGCACAACCTCTCCCTCAACGTCAGTAAGACAAAGGAGCTTGTGGTGGACTTCAGAAGAAAAGACAGAGAACACAGTCCCATCACCATCAATGGAGCACCAGTGGAGAGAGTCAGCAGCTTCAAGTTCCTGGGTGTCCACATCACTGAGGAACTCACATGGTCCGTCCACACTGAAGTCGTTGTGAAGAAGGCTCATCAGCGCCTCTTCTTCCTGAGACGGCTGAGGAAGTTTGGAATGAACCGCCACATCCTCACACGGTTCTACACCTGCACTGTGGAGAGCATCCTGACTGGCTGTATCTCCGCCTGGTACGGCAATAGCACTGCCCACAACCGCAAAGCACTGCAAAGGGTGGTGCGAACTGCCAGACACATCATCGGAGGTGAGCTTCCCTCCCTCCAGGAAATATATACAAGGCGGTGTGTGAAAAAAGCTCGGAGGATCATCAGAGACTCCAACCACCCGAGCCATGGGCTGTTCTCACTGCTACCATCAGGTAGGCGGTATCGCAGCATCAGGACCCGCACCAGCCGACTCCATGATAGCTTCTTCCCCCAAGCAATCAGACTTCTGAACTCTTGATCTCCCACGATCAAAATACATCAGCACTGCACTTTATTAACCTTACTCTTATATCTCACACCGGACTATTATAAATTATATTATTATTATTATATTATGTTCTCTCTTAACAACTGACTATCAACCGACAGCCTGAATGTCAATACAGTACAATACTGTACATTCTATATATATATATATATATATATATATATATATATATATACTTATTTTTTTATATATATATATATATATATATATATATATTTTTTTTTAGTTTTATTTTTATTGAATAATGTGTATCTATATAGTAAAAAAACAAAAATACAGCGTATTGTATACTGTACAGTGTATGTTATTATTTGTATATTGTTGAGTGTAATTATGTGTATAACAGATGTTTAAATTGTGTTGTGTTAATTTGATGTTATTGTAAATTGGTATATGTCTCATCACTGTCACGACTGCTATGTTGATCGGAACTGCACCCTAAGAATTTCACACACCATTGCACTTGTGTATATGGCTGTGTGACAATAAAGTGATTTGATTTGATTTGATTTAACAGTGTTGTTACCTTAGCTGGTGGGTTTTTTTCTTGCTTCCCTTAAAGAAAAGTCTTTCACAGCATCATTGAAGTTCAGGGGCTGTTTATATGAAGCCGCTTAAAGTACAATTTTAGTCTTAAAGGAATAGTTCACCAAAAAAATGAAAATTTGCTGATGATTTACTCAAAACAGGATTTAAGATTTTTAGGATTTCATTTCAGGCCTCCTCCTTTAAACAATGCAAGTGAATGTACTCCATTTTTTGATGGTCCAAAATGCATATTTAGGGTGCTTCAAAATAATCCACACAACTCCAGTCGACAAATAAAGTTCTTCTGAACCCAAATGATTGATTATTTTTAGAAACAAAACAATACTTATATACTTTTTAACTACAAATGTTCGCTTCTGTACATCTCTGTGATGTGCGCTCATGAGAGGGACAACACATTCTCAAAAAAAAGAAAGAATGTGTTGGAATATAGTTAATCAGCTTAATTTTTTCATTGCTCCACTTTTTTTTTTTTTTTCATTTCATGAATACATTGAAACACTATTCTGGATTTTGCAGTTGACAAATTTAATGGGCTACAAGCTTTCAGAGGCCTGCAACAACTAATCGATAAAATCTAAATATCACTAAAACTATACAGTATGTAATATTCAAGGTGTTTGAACAGAGCTGCATGATTGGTGTTAAATACTGGAGTCATTCAGTTCATGAAAATAGACGGTAATGGCAGTGGTGAGTATTCAGGGGTATTGAAGACCGGAAGCTTGGATGTGATTTAAAAGACAGGATAAATAAAATAAATGGAGTTCACCTGCATCCAGTCTTGGTCGTGTCGATTCAAAATAATACTTGGTATCAGAATTGGGATCATTTTGCAAGAGTATGCAGACTGAAATCCAAATCTGTGCATTTGGTCAGTGAGAAAAAAAACTGATGATGATAATGCTTATGTGAGTAGCAAATTCTTCATTGACTGTCACACATGCAAACTTGTCACTGACCAAATGCACAGGTTTGGATTTCAGTCTACATACTCTAGCAAAATGATTCCACTTTCCACATTTTGTGCACTGTTTTCCTTTTGCTGGACATGTGTTTTTTCTTTTGTGTTCATACCCACAATATCCACATGTTTTGGGGCGTTCAGATTGCGTCATCAATATTCGTGCTGCCAGTGGCCATGCTTTTCATCTGAGCTTGTGCAATCTCATGTGACCTGGCAATGTCAACTGCTTTCTCTAATGTCAGATCAGCTCCTTGATTGAGCAATTTCTCTCTGACTTGTGGGGAATAAATGCCGAAAACGATACAATCTCGCACCATCTCTTCAGTATTTGCATAACCACAGTCTTTAACAAGGAATCTGAGCTCATTAACAAACTGATCAAATGTTTCCATGGCGCACTGCATTTTCTCATTAAATTTATATCTTGTGAATATTGGATTGGCCTTTGGGAGTACGTACGCTTCAAAATGATCATAGTAAATTTTGAGCAACTAAGCTTCATCCTCAGTGAGAGTCCATGTGTTGTAGATGTCCCGTCCTTTCTCTCCGACCCATAAAAGCAAACAACTGCATTTTTGGCCTACTCTTTGCATCGAAGCGGTCAAGAAAACATCAGTTTGACATGCTGCTTAAACTTTCTCCATGCGTCAGGCAGGTTCGGCGACTCCCAATCCATTCGTGGTGCGGGCACCCCAGCAGCATCCATTTTTTTTTTATTTACTCTGACACCATGTATTATTTTGCATTCACAAACCTCTTGAGGCCATCATCAAAAAGCCAATAGCTGTTGCACTAGCCAGATTGCAAAGGATGATGTTGCAATTGCAAAAGAACAGTTTCAATGTCATATATGTCCCTAGAAAGAATATCCCAGTAGCTGACAAACTCTCCCATAAGTCAGTGGTTTTCCATGATTCCAGCCTTGGTGAAGGGATGGATGTGCAAGTCCACACTGTGCTCAGCACTCTCCCAGTCAGCAATGCAAAACTCAGTAGTATCCGTGCAGAAACAGGAAGAGACACTCAGATGTTGTCAGTCAGAAGGGTGATAAATGAAGTCTGGCCGCAGAGAGAAAGAAATTTCCTACAACCATTCTGGAATACTGGAATCATCAGGATGAGCTGTTAGAGATGGATGGAATGGTTTTCAAGGGAGAAAAGATTGTAATACCTGCTCAGCCGAGAGAAGAAATGCTTAAACACATTCATTCGTGGCATATGGGAATGGAGAAATCAAAGCAACAGGCTCATGACATTCTGTTCTGGCCTGGCATGGCCAAACAGATTGAAAGTATGGTGGGACGTTGCTCCATTTGCCTTGAATGTTGCATTTCAAACTCAAAAGAGCCTCTCATCTCCCATCTTATTCCGTGGCATTCTGTAGGTACTGACTTATTCACCTTGAATAATGACGACTACATTGTGGTTGTTGACTACAGGAGGTACTTTGAGTTAAAGAAGCTAAAAAAAACACTGCTGCTGCGGTAATTCTCAAACTGAAAAAAGTATTTTCAGTATATGAAATCCCTGAGAAGCTTATTTCAGACAATGGGCCTCAGTTCAACTCTAAAGAGTTTGAAGGCTTCGCACATGCTTGGGATTTCATGCATGCCACAAGCAGCCCACATTACCCGCAGAGCAATGGTCTGAGTGAGAAAGCAGTGCAGATCGCTAAATCATTAATGGACAAAGCAAAAGCAGACAAGATAGATCCGCACATCAGTCTGTTGGAGTACCGTAACACCCCTGTGGATGGTTTCAGATCCCTTGCCCAACTACTGATGAACAGAAGGCTGCGTTCCATCCTACCATCTACCAGTAAACTAAAACTGTCAACGCAAAGGATGTGTACGCCAAGCTTAAAAAAAGGCAAGAATATCGAAGAAAGTACTACAACAGATTGGCACAATCACTTACACCACTGCAGCCTGGGCAGAATGTAAGGATTCAAGAGTTTGGTAGGTGGAAGCCTGCTGTAGTCATGAAACCCACTGACATTTTCAGGTCTTACCATGTTCGTACTGAAGAAGGCCAAACTTACCGTAGGAATCCACGTCACCTCCTACAGGACAATGGACAGTCTAGCAGTGCTGAGACAGGACCTTCTTTGAATGCTCAGCAGGAAATGAATCAGGATTCACCCCTTATGGACATATGTAATGCAGATTCGGTTTTTCCACGATACATTACAAGATCAGGATGTGAAGTAAAACCCAGAGTTATCCTTGATCGATAATTGTGAAGGGTGTAGGTGGATCACTGCCCTGTTAAAAAAACTGTGTTAATAAGCTACATTCTAACCTGTTGAGATTTTCTTATACTCATTCACACTGATGCATGCTTGCATTGATTGTTTACAATATAATATCTTGCCTGAGAACCATGCATAATTAAGTTGCAGTTGAGATTGTTATTTATATTAATGTTTGCATAGTAAGCTCTCTAAAGAAGGGGGGTGTAATATTTAAGCTGTTTGAATAGAGCTGCATGATTGGTGTTAAATAAAGGTGTCATTCAGTTCATGAAAATAGATGCTATGGGCAGTGGTGACTATCCAGGGGTATTGAAGACAGGAAACTGGGATGTGATGTAAAAGACGGGATAAATAAAATAAATGGTGATCACCTGCATCCAGTCTTGGTTGTGTTGATTCAAAATAATACATGGTGTCAAATGTGGGATCATTTTGCAAGAGTATGCAGACTGAAATCCAAACCTGTGCATTTGGTCAGTGAGAAAAAAAACGTCTTAGTTACTGATGTAACCTCTGTTCCCTGATGGAGGGAACGAGATGTTATGTCGATCTTGAGAGCCCTAATCACATTTGCTTAAAATAGAAAAGGCCAATGAGAATTGGCAAGTGGAATTTGCATGCCACTCTCCGCCCCCGGACATACGGGTATAAAAGGAGATGGCGTGCACCACTCATTCAGATTTTTGTTGAGGAGCCGAAAGAGAGTGCCGGCCATGTCAGCGGCTGGTTCAGCGCCACGGCAGGAGGGACACAATGTCTCGTTCCCTCCTTCAGGGAACAGAGGTTACATCAGTAACCAAGACGTTCCCTGTCTGTCACTCACTCTACGTTGTGTCGATGTAGTGACACTAGGGGTTCCTATAGGAAACGGCGCAGGTGGGCAAGTTGCGACATACGACGCGAGCGTATGCCGCCTTGGCAGTTTATGTACGCTATGGTCGCTGTGTTGTCGGTCCAGACCAACACATGCTTGCCCTGAATCAACGGCCGAAGCCTCCGCAGGGCCAGCAATACCGCCAGCAACTCTAAGCAGTTGATGCTCTGCCAAAGGAGTAGGGGCCCTGTCCGGAGACCCGAGACTGCCTGTCCGTTGCACTTGGCGCCCCAGCCCAAGTTCAAGGTGTCTGTCGTGACCACAACGTGCCTTGAGACCTGCTCTAGGGGAACACCTGCCCATAGAAACGCCAGGTCCGACCAAGGGCTGAAAGTCTGACGGCACTGTGGCATGATGGTCACACGCCGGATGCCGTGGCACCATGCCCACCTCGGGACTCGAGTCTATAGCCAGTGCTGAAGCGGTCTCATATACCCACCGCCGAGGATGGCATATGTCCCAGGAGCCTCTGAAATTGTTTCACAGGCACCGCTACCTTCTGCCTGAAGGCGGGTGAGCAACCCCAGAGACCAGCACACTTACCTGTTCACCGGCTGTCTCTCGACGCAGAACGGGGGAATGGGAGGTACTCGCCTTCGCCTGATTGACCGGATAGACTTCCAGCGCCTGGTCATCGTGAGTACGCTGACCCAGGGAATGAGGAAACTGCTGTTTTACTGACCATGTGGGTGCCGAGGCCCAGAGGGCACCCGGCGATATAATACTTACCTGGGCCAGACCGGTCGGAGTCAGTCGCCTCATCCCCGGGTTGCCCGTGCCAGGGCCGCCTCGAAGCCATCCAGGGTTCTTGGGGGCCAGCTGATGGGCAGGTTGAGCCGACTTCCCGTGAGAGGATCTTCTTCTCTGAGGCCGGCATACAGGCTCTGCTGGTACGGGAGCAGGGGCCAGCAATTAAGGGAAACGGCTCCGGCGAGAAGCAGCCGGGGTGTGGGACTTCGGATGCCTGAAGGCAGCCGAGTCGTGCTGCGGCAAGATGTGCTTAATCGCCTTGGTCTGCTTCCTCACCATCGAGAACTGATGAGCGAAATCCTTGACGGTGTCATCAAAAGCCCCACTTGGGAGATTGGTGCATCGAGAAAGCGGACTTTCTCAGCGTTACGCATCTCTGCAAGGTTGAGCCTCAGGTGCCGCTCTTGGTCCACAAGAGTGGACATCGTCCGGCCCAGGGCGCATGCCGTGAGGCAAGGTCGGTCGCAGTACGCAGTTCCTGCATCAGCCCTGGGTCGGTTCCACCCTCGTGCAGATCTTTCTGTGCCTTGGCCTGGTGGACCTGCAGGATGGCCATGGCATGCAGGGCAGAAGCGGCTTGACCTGCGGCCTTGTAAGTCTTCGTCATTAATGAGGAAGAGAACTTACAGGCCTTGGAAGGGAGCCATAGTCGGTCGCGCCAGGTGGCTGCACCCTGCGGGCAAAAATGCACTGCTACGGCGCATTCTACCTGAGGGAGCTCGACATATCCCTTAGCCACTCCACCGTCAAGGGTAGTTAGAATGGACAAGCCCGCGAAGTGTGTACAGGCAGAAAAAGGTGCCTTCCATGACTTCGTTCTAATAATCGTTAGATTAGTCGATTATCAAAATTTGCTAATAATGTTACCTACCACCTGGTGAATATTTCCAATTTCCACGACTGCACTTCTGGGAAGAAAGGCACCGGGTCGTGGCATGGCTGTGAGTCGCGCTCTGAGCCCAGAGACCAATCATCCAGCCACGAATGCTCAGGGCAGGGTGGAGGGTTCCAATTCAGCCCGATGTTCGCAGCCGCCCGGGCAAGCATGGCTGCCATCTCAGCATCCGCCTCATCCTGTGCTCTACCACCCTTGGGCGGGAGCTCAGAAGATTCGTCCGCTTCCAACAGCAGAAGCCCACCTTCCGATGCTGCGACCGAAAGCTCATCCTCATCGCGAGCCGCGAACGGCACATTAAATCCGCCCGAGGGGGACCGCCTGTATTGCTCGACAGCTCTTCCAGATAGAACGAGAGTGCTGGGGATGGGAGGTCCACGGGGGTTGAGCCGGCGAAAACGCTCCCATATCCACATCCAGATCGCCCGTGGTGCATCAGCCCAGGATGGAGCAGGTTGGGGAGCAGCTGCGGTGGCTCCTTGCTTCATGAAGAAGAAAGTGAGCCGCGACCGCAACGTTCTGACGGGCATGTTCTCAAAATGAGAACATAACCCTTCCATGAAAGCTGCCTCGGCGTGCTGGCGCCCCAAGCACTCGAGACAGATTTCATGGCTGTCTGGAGGGGAGGGATAATGGCCACATCCAGTAGCGCAAACACGGAAGGACATCTTTAAAAAGATGCCAAGAAAAGATTCCTTCTTTTAGAAGGAAATATACTCTTTTGAAAATACTCTTTTAGTACCCATGGACTCAGATGCCGAAGCACCCAGGGGATGCACAACACTCGACCGTGCGAGGGACCGCTGATATACGGCGTAAAATCCAGCAGCGTAAGAGAAAGGTGAGAGGACGAACACAAACATGCATTCGACTCCAAAGAAAAAATCTGAATGAGTGGTGCACGCCATCTCCTTTTATACCCGTATGTCCAGGGGCGGAGAGTGGCATGCAAATATCACTCGCCAGTTCTCATTGGCCTTTTCTATTTTAAGCAAAGGTGATTGGGGCTCGTGTCACTACATCGACACAATGTCGAGTGAGTGACAGACGGGGAACTGATGATAATAATGCTGATGTGAGCAGTGAATACAAAAATCAATTATGAAAATAATCTGCAGTGAATTTCATTACGATTTGTTGGATATCTGCGCTCTGCGTAGTAGTGAAAATGCAATTCTGTTTATTTTTTAATTTTTTAAATGCTACAGAACTGCATCTAAAAAGAGTCCAACCCAAGCACTTTATATAAAATGTTTTATAGAAACTCATAGTTTTGTGTGGGGTGTCAGGTGCTTTGGCAGATTGCTTCTGCTGTTTAATGTGCTTAAAAGATGTTTAACCCAGCACACAATTGACATTTTACTGATTTATTCTTATCTGTAAATATTATAATCTCAAATTAATGCAAGGTTCTATTTCCATTTTGCAAAAACAACTTAACAGCAAGTCCCAACAAGCATGTCATTGTTACTTGAAATAGGTCTATTTGACAGAGCGAGTGCAAGCACATAAGAAAACGTACAGAAAAAACGCAATCATTTTGACTAAAATACTGATTTTTATATTATTGATATGTTTAATATTGTTGATATGTTGAGGGTTAATTTTTTTTTCTGTAAATTGTTAAAACCCCTTTAATTGTTATTAAACTGTTGAACCTGCAAATTAGGGATTAAAATTGTCATTCTGCATTAAACAGTTGTTCTTTTGCTTTGATAAAATGCAATATGCAATTTATATTGCAATGTTTATTTATTTTTATTTATTTTTTGCACACTATACTGTACAGGAAATAACATTTAGCTTTCTCATTTGATTAATTAAATAATTAAACAACAGATTAATCTATTATCAAAATGATTTTTATAATGTGTGTAATTAAATCATGAATGAACGGTGAATGGAGTCAAACACTTAAATGTATATATGCCAGTTTTAGTCATAAGAAATAGGGAAAAACATTAGTGAAGTCAACATTAATTCATTGAGTAACAGTTGTGTTCACTTACACTAATTTATATAATAATTTATTTATTCTGATAATTTATTAAATTTTTTTGCACTGTATATTATTGTAATCTGTAATAAAAATCTAACTAATCAAATAGCCATGTGTCATATGTTGTTGGGAAGCTCTCCAAGAGTAGAATACATTCAGCTTAACTGTTTTACTCACAGAAAAAAAAACAACAACAACAAAAAAAACAAAAAAAAACAATAGCTAGTATATGTCTTTGACATACATGTTTCATGTGAACAGGTGTTGCTCATATGCTGTGTTTTCACTTATAACTTCACGAAAAATAAACAGAACATAAAATATCACATAGTATTACTTGGAGGAGGCGATTATCTTTAAAAGGAACCCACACACAAAGTAATCGGATGCATAGATCATTGAATAACCCACACAAAGCACAATGTGCACACAGCATCTGGCTATCTGGCATCTTGCTATCTGCCTACAAACACATTAGATTTCCTGGATCAGATGACCTCATTGGAAATGCTGTAATGTCATGGAATGCTAAAGAGTCATGTAGTTAATCACTGTAATTACATATAGCCACCAGGAGATGGCGCCAAGTACATGACACAGATTCAGTGATTCAAAAGGCACAGATTGAAACTCATTCTGTGAAATCTCATTACTAAAATCATGTCTGCATGCTATCCAAACATTTAGTCATTGTTGTGTTTGCATGTGTAATTCGTTCTTATGCACAATTATGTTTTATCTGTTTGGAGAGGCCTTTGGACATTTGGAGATGTTTTTTGACACTAGGATCAATTATTTTTGTAATGCTATAACTTTTGATTGCTTTGTCCTATCAACACTAAATTTTACTCAGTTACAGGAGACATGATCGGAAACAAAACAAAAGCAATTTTTCAGAGCCACCTTATTTACACCCTGAGGTACGCTCACTGAGAACTTAATTAGGAACACGTGTACACCTACTTATTCATGCGATTATGTAATTAGCCAAGCTTGCGGCAGCAGTGCAGTGCATAAAACCATGCAGATACGGGTCAAGAGCTTCAGTTAAAGTTCACATAAATCATCAGAATAGGGAAAAAATGTGATCTTAGTGATTTCAACCGTGGCATGATTGTTGGTGGCAGACGGGCTGGTTTGAGTATTTTAGTAGCTGCTGATCTCCTTGGATTTTCAAATACAACCATCTCTTGAATTTACTCATAGCTTGAATGCCACAGCCTATTTGAGTATTGTTACTGACCATATGCATCCCTTCATGGCCACAATTTACCCATCTTTTGATGGTTACTTCCAGCATGATTAATGCACCATGTCACAAAGAAAAGGCATCTCAAACTGGTTTCATGAACATGACAATGAGTTCACTGTTTTTCAGTGGCCTTCCCAGTCACCAGAACTGAATCCAATAGAACACCTTTGGACCAGAATCTTAAATAAATGTTTCCAGCCTCTTGTGGAATCCACGCCACAAAGAATTTAGGCTGTTTTGAGACCAAAAGTGAGGCCCTAACCAGTATTAGTATAGTGTTCCTAATAAAGTATTAAGTAAGAGTACATAATGAAAAATTAAATTTTTGGCTCAAGTTTGTGTGTGTGTGTGTGTGTGTGTGTGTGTGTGTGTGTTTCTGTGTGTGTGTGTGTGTATGTGTGTGTGTGTGTGTGTGTGTGTGTGATTTTTCAGCAGTTTCTTAGGCTGAGAGTATTAGAATTGATCTTAATCTATGTCATTAAAACTTTTAACTTTTCTTTAAAAATACAATAACACTTGACCCTCCTTGTTTTTTTGTTTTTTTTAATTTTTTTTTTATTTTTTAGTTATAAGCCTTTATTTTTGGGTATGCCACCGAAACAGGAAATCTTTAAAAACACAAAATCAGAGCTAAATAATATTGTATTATGTACATATAATGTCAAGCCAGAGGTCAGGTTCCTCTCAAGGTTTTTTTTTTTTCTCCACTAACTATTGAAAGGAGGTTGTTTTTCTTTGCCACAGTCACCTTTAGCTTGCTCACTGGGGGCTTTAAGACTTTAAGGCATGATTTTCTACAAAGCCTCTTTGAAACAATGTGCATTGTGAAAAGTGCTATTCAAATTCAAATGACGAATATAGACAAACTCATTTTTCTCTAGAAAAACATGGAAATTTAGAGTTTTTCTCATAACAATCTGCTGATAAATGCAGTGCTGTTGTTTAAGTTACTTTATTATAGAGCTCTGCTTTGCCAATGTCAGACACTGTCACAGCCCATCATGCTTGGAAATTTAACATGAAGCCCTCACTGATCCGTATTTACACCGCATGTCAGAGAGGCAACTCCGTCTCTCCTCTCTTGTCTGTTAGCATTGCGCAGTCCGATTTAGCCCCTGTGGCGTAATCAGAAGCTCTGTGCATTGGTAAAGAAAGCTGCGCCTCAATCTAGCAGTTTGATGTCACCCATGCATGCAGGGAACATACCAGTAGATGAAAATGATTCCCAAATTTCACCTATCGATGATTTGGATGTTTTTTCCATGTGTGCTTCTAGCTCACACTTTTTTAACACAATGAGCAGTTGGGTGATTCCATTGCACCTCACAGTAAGGACTTTTTTTTCCAGCTTGTCTGTTGCAGGTGGCTCTAGTGAGGCTGCTGTTCATTTGTCAGAGATAATTATAATAATAATAATAATACATTACATTTATATAGTGCTTTACATTGCAAAGCATTCTCAAAGTGCAATAAGCTAAGTACAAAAAAAAAGAAAAAAAAAAAACAAAAAAAAGTTAGTCCCTTTCCACTCACTGGTTTAACCCCTAAAAACTCATCTTTGTTAATTAAAATGACATATTTAAAATAAAAACAAATCCATGAAAAGAATCCCTTCATGCCTTAAAATGGCTTAGATATAACTCGACACCTTTGCCTCATTTAGTGGATCTATGAATATGGAAATTAGTCCCCGCCTCCATCTCCACTCACCCCTGCACCACTCACCTTCAACTCTGTTCACTGTAAAAGTACTAAACGCCACACAATGGCAAGTGGCAATATTGGAGTAATTCTGAAGAAGAAGAAGAAGAGCGAATTGTACAAGGTAGCCTACAAGTCGATGTATCACAATGGTAATATATTTTATGTATTGCTTTCTACAATGTTAGAAACATAAGTTACGTAACGGTAATAGATAACATGATCCTTTGGCTTGACTATGTTATCAAACAACTAATAATACAGTATGTTGCTAATGTTAGACAAACCTTGTTCCGGTTTGCCACCCTTGACAAGTTAGCTACCTTGTTAAGATAAATATCCAGATGTGCCAGTAGGAAGAAATGCTTTGAACACCATAGAAAGTCTCTGGAGAAAGGCATATAGTTCATCATAATTAACATCGTAATATACAATATGTATATGTTTTGAGTAACATTTGCTGTAACTTTCTTCGTCAACATACCCAAGCCATATACAATTTCCTGTCAGCATTTGACATGAATCATCATGTAATTTGGCACGCTAACATTGGCTAACTTTATCTATCACACTGCAGATTTGTTGGACACAGTCAACGGATAAAACACAAGAAAAAGGAACTTACCAGTTGACCAGCATTTTAGCTTGTACTCGCTGTGTCCCCAGGATAAATTGATGGAACCATGTTGGGCATCAATATAAGTTTATTGGCAAAACCCATCTGTTTTTGGGTAAAATTTTCAAAAGAGTTCTCTAGAAAATTACTACTGCAAGCCCGAGTATTCTCTTGAAGTTTTGCTGGGACATTACGATTTTTCAAAATAAACTGCACCCATTTATCTCGGATTTTCAGATCCTTTGGTAATACATGAAGGCTCATCATTTGTCTTTTCGCATCTTTGTATCTGAAAACAGAACATGTCTTGCAAAATACCGATACATAGGTACACCTGGCTCCTCCTGATACCGTAGCATATGCTATTGATATGGAAAGCCCCACCCCACAAGTTGATGGGATTGGTTCCTTAGGTTTGTGATGTATGAAACCCTGGCTCTCTGAACCCGTGTTTTTGAATTGTCTTTGGTACACTGCAGTTCCAAGGCAAAAATGCTCAGCCATGGTGTTGACTGCTGATTTCACACATGGTATGTCTTCTAGCATATAAAAAAACACCATATGGACATGTAAACAAGGTTGAAAACATGATTTTCACTAGAGGGGATCTTTAAGCAGTAGGGAAAGTCTGTTTGAAAAGATAGGTTTTTAAATCTCTCTTGATGACCTCCAGAGTCTAAATTGTGCAGATGGCGAGGCAGAGAATTCCAAAACGCTGACCATTCACTGAGAAAGCTCAGTCACCCATGGTACAAAGTCTAGTTCAGGGAACATGCAGGGCTGAGTTTTGGGTGGTCCTTAATAAACGAGCCTAGGTCTGGACCACTATGAGTTTGAGATGGTCCCATCATGTCCATATGACATGTTGACAGTCCTACAGAGGGCGGTAGCTAATTTCGGCCTTAACAAAGCATCTATTTAACCTGCTCAGGCCAATTAATTGTTTGGACAATCCTCAGAAGCAAGTGTGTTTACCATGCCACCATGTAAGGACTTCGTGGCAGAAGTTTTGAGTGCGCTTACAAGTTCCAGTGTCCTTAAACTGAGATCAAAAATGGCCCATACCCTAGCATGGCTCCTGAAATAGAACAGCCTGTGACAGCCTTTGTAGTATCACCTGATGAGGCGCTAAATGGTAATGTGCATCCTAGCACACAACTAGTGGATGCATCAATGCACTCTTAATAAAACATAGTTAAAGGCTTCATAATTCTGGTAGGTAACACTATCATCTGTCAGCTGCTTCCTGACACCAACAGCATATTAGAGCCAGAAAATGTGAACTCCTCTATAACTCAGTTTCTGCAGACAGCTCTTTTGGCCAAGGATCATATGACTTGCTGGGTAAACTATCAGCAACACTTTTAATAGGCTAGGCTAGACTGCCTGAAAACTGTAAAATAAATAAATAAATAAATAAATATTCTGAGGGAACTGCATTTTGTCCCAGGGTACCATTTTGGCTCGAATACCTTGGAGGTACTGGAGAAAATGATGAAGCTGTCCGGAGCCTCCCGAAAAGCTCACACAGGTTCCGCGTACACCTTCGTTTAGGATGCCGGCAGCTCCTGCTCGTCATCACTACACGACCCCAGGGCAGCGTTTTTTGTTTTTTTTGACCACCCCACTTCTCAAACGTTTCAATGACCTCCTGCTGCTAATGAATTCTGAAGCCATAAACCTTGAAGTTCTTGGGCAAGCAGTCAGTCGATTCTCTTTTTAAAAACTAAAGTATTGTAGTATAACTATTTGTGAAAATTGTTTACCCAAAAGCAGGTATAATAGATAAAAGGGGATTACATACACATCATAACCTGGAAACAGGTTTGAGACTTGTTACAGGAGAACCACAGTGTCAGACCCATGGGTTCTAACAACTTTGAGCAGAGGTTATACTCTACAGTTCCAAGGAAATTTCAGGAAAACAGTTGTCAGAATGCAACCCTTTTGATGGTTCTCTTTCAAGGGATTCATTAACTGATGTAGAAAGAACCTATAAACAAATTGTACCCCTCAGTCAGGGGGATGGTTTCTTCTCCATGCACTTCTTTGTATAGTTTTCAAATTTAAGGTCCTACCATTCAATTTGCCTCTGGCTCCTCGTGTTTTTACGAAATGCATGAGTGCTGCCCTGTCCCCTCTTTGGTCTCAGGGCATGCGACTCCAGCCTTATTTGGAGGAATGGTACTTTATCACTATACAATATCCCTTTGCAAGGTATACCTTGTGACACCTCAATGGGCAGCCCCCAACTCCCAGCTTCTCCTACTCCTCAGTCTATTACTTCTCTCACACTGCTGACTATATCCTGACCACATCAGCAAAACTTCACTCACTGCACCACACTCATTTTACAAGCATAACACACTATATACAGCAGTGTGTACTTATAGCCTGTAAGTTCCATTTTGTTAAGCTTTATGTTTGTTATGCTAGTATTTATTATTCTTTTATATATTGTTTATTTACAGTTTACTGTCACATAAATGGCCAACTGGCATTGTTGCAACTTGTTTTGTGTTGTGCCAAAGTTCTAGTGGAAGAATATACATTTTATCAGACTTGTCTTCTAATATGAAAAAAGTCAGGGGTGATCTTATTAGTTTTCAGAAGTATTCATGTGTAAAGTGTAATAAAAAAAAAAAATAAAATAAAAAAAAACAATTTCCACTGACACTGAAAAGTACAATATCAATGTGTTGATGGTTTCTAAAATGTAACCAGTTTTACATATGTATAGCTGTGTAAATTGCCAGAACCACTGGTGACCAAGTTCAATACTCAGACCCATTACAAAATTAACTTACAGTTGCAATCAAAATTATTCAACCCCCCTGACCAGCAATACATTCTGGTGATGTGAATTAAAACACATCAACAAAAACCTCAGTAAACAAAGTAAGTTTTTAATACACATTTGAGTGATTTTGAGAACAAAGAGTTCAGTTTACCCAAATTTAAAAATAAAAAATAACTAATTCTCTCCACAATGTCATGTCAAAAATATTCAACCCCCAAAGTCAATCATTTGCGGAGCATCCTTTATCCGTAATAATAGCAAATAAATGTTTCAGGTAAGTGTTCTCAAGCTTCAGAATTTTTACACATTTCTCATGAGCAAAAGCTTCCAGCTCATTGACATTCTTTGGTTTCTGTGCTGCCACTGCTTCCTTGAAATCCCAACAAAGGTTTGCAATGGTATTTTAATGATGGACTGAAAAGGCCATTTAAGGACATTCCACGACCTATCCCTGAACCAGATTTTGGACAACTTGGATGTATCCTTGGTGTTATTGTCTTGCTGGAAAGTCCAGTGATCATGAGCTTCAATTTACACACTGAAGGCATCACATTTTTCATGCCAAAATGGCCTGATGCCTGAAAGAATCCATGGTGTCAGTCACATAGTCAGGATAGCCATTTCCTGCAGCTGCAAAACACCCCCATGACAGGACTGACCCACCTCCATGCTTGACTGTGGGGATGGTGTTGTTCTGGTCATCACCTTGTCATCTTACTCCAGACGTACTGCTGACCCATGGGTCTAAAACTCATTTTCAGTTTAATGTCATACGTCTATAAAACCATCCAGGACTCCACAGGTCTTTCCTGATTACTTCTTGAATATTCAAGTCAATATTTCCCATGGTGAAGTTTTGCTTTCTTCCACACCCCATGAAGGTTGCTGTTGTACCATACTTAAAAAATGTATGAATGGTGCTGCCAACTTTGTCTATTAGAAATTGAAATGCCTTGGAAATGTAATTTTAGCCATGACCTTTCTTGTGTAATGAAATAATCTCCTCTATTAGCTTTTGAGACAGCTTATATTTAATTGCATTTTTTGCATAGAAATACATTTTTGCTTACAACGCTAAACTTAAATTTTAAAACTTAAATAAGTGTCATTGCAATTTGATGACTTAATTTTGTTTTAAAACAATTACTTATGTAGCCTTACATATTTAAGAAACAGCTACATGCAATAGGGGTTGAATAATTATGACATGGCTGTATTTAAAAAAACATCCTGCTATTTAGAAATATTAGGTTATATATTCACACTATGACTTTGAATGTGTCACTCAACTGATATAGATGTAAAGTTTAAAAATTCTGGGTCATCAGAAAAGCTTACCTTTGTAAATCCTTGCTGTCTTGGGGGGGTTGAATAATTTCGATTGTAACTGTATGCATCCCATGAATTTAATAGTCTATGAATGTCAGCAAAGGATTCGTAAAAATATTTATACGTCTTTCAAGCAAGAGGCATCATGCCTATTCAAACTGAGAGGGCACATGCTAAAGTTCTAAAGTGGTAATGCTAAAGTGTTCTTTATAGCGGTCGAATTATATATCGACGAGGCCAATAAATCGGCTGATATTTGGATTTTTTAAATTATCGGTATTGTCTGCTAAATTTGCCCGTCTGGCCGATTCGTTTCTTAAGCTGCGAGGGTGCAGAGAATCACCTGCTTGCACGTGAAGGAACCATCGGAGACATAAACAACCAATCACAGTTCGTTTTGTTGTTATGTGCCATAATTTTACTACAATAAGAGACTGGTGTGCAACAACTCATTTAAACGGTCCCGCATATCAAAGCCGCGACAGATGTGTATGAGCTCATAATATTAAAGTGCTCGCCTGTTTCATTCTCTCTCTCCTCAAAAGTTCTCTATAACTGTCTTGTCTAATGATAAAAATGCAAACATCAATAAATCATATCATATACCGTCTGCAAATATGTGGATATCTCGTTTAAACAGATGTAATTAACAAACCTCACAAAGTTTTCGTCCTGACGAGCGCTCATAATATCTTTCCCTGAACTGAAGCACGTTCGGTCAGCCTGGATCAAAACTCAGTTCCTCTAATTTACGAATGTTCAAGACGTGACAGTCCAAACAGGTAATCCGAGCCGTGTTAACTGAGAGCTGTCAGGAGATTGCTGCTCGCTGGATCCGCACTAGTGCATAATAGCAACTTCAAAGTAAAAAGGCTTCAAATTCACTATAAGTAAATGTCATATTCACTGTGCACTATATGTACAATTGGTTTGATTTGGTCTTTAGTGAGAAAATGCAATTGCTAATGTGCACATGCCATATTTTTTTATGTTCAAATAAATTACTTAAATTGGATGACTAAACAGAAATCAGAAGAAACTGCTATCTACCATTTAAAACTCAATCTAATTTTTTTTTAAAAGATTCTTTTGCTAAGTTAAAGTTTTGTGTGAAATTTTGAGTAAATATAGTGCTAAATAAGAGTTTATTCATTTTTTTTAGCAATTCTATATGTTATTTACTATATTAAATTGTGTCATATATCAGCATTATATCAGCCTATAGGTCACCCTGTTCTCTGGATATTGACATTGGCCATTAAAAAAATAACATATCAGTTGACCTCTAGATCTTTATGTTCCCAGTTTGACGTCCTACAAGTGTTATTATTCTTTAGTCTCTCCGACTATTAGTTGATATAGGATCTTTGAAACAAAAAATATTTTTAGACGCATCTTTGATGACTAAGATGAGAGAGAGTACAGTGAGAGTGTAAAGAGCTGTGCTGTAAATTTAATACTGCTGAATGATTTAGTAATAGCTCCTCCAACACACACTGAGCTAAAAATATGAGCACACTGTGAAAGTGGAGAAGGGCATAAGGGTTGTGTTTCCCACAGCAAATATGTATCTGTGTTTATAAATGTGTAAATATACTGCAAATGTTTATTTTAACTTAGTTTTGGATTCATATGGATGTTTGTGTGTGTGTGTGTGTGTGTGTGTGTGTTTAGATCAGCATTTTTTATCGTGTTTTTCTCCATTTCTGTTTGAGAGCGTTATTGCATACACTGCTTTTCTCTGCGGTTTTGATAGAGCTGAAGTTTCTCAAATTTCACTGCTCTTCTGCAATCTGTTTTGTATTTCTCCTCTGTCCCCCACCTGTAATATTTGAACATGCTTGAACAAGTTATTACCATGTTTCCTCTCGCCTGGTGTAATGCATTTTTAGACATCTCTATATGACCACACAGTCATGTACCTGTTAATCTGTTAAATTACTGAAAATTACTGTTATATGGGAATATTTTTCATTTTTCCTGACCTGCTTTGATTACTTGCACATGTCTCCTGTTTACCTAATTGGTTAAATTATATATACTGTATATCCCTAGTGTTTGTCCTAGTTCATGCCAGACTCAAAGTTACATTCCTGCTGGAGCAACATGCCTCTTACAGTACATAGCACAAGCATGTGCACAACTGTGGTGCCAAGGCTACAAATTTTGGAAATATTTCCGGATGTTGTCTTTGTTTTTATAGTTTCCTATTGGACTGTGTTTAAGTTGTTTTTATAGTTTCCTTTTGGACTGTGTTTAAGTTCTTTGTATGTTATGTTTTTTAATAAACCATTACGGTTACTAGTTACAATGGTTACTAGCAGCTTCTAGTAATTAAATTGATTAATTTTTTATGTCTTTCAGCAAAGAAATTAAAACACATGGGATTTTTTTTTTATATTCTCTCTTTTCCTCTCTCTCTTTCTTTCTTTCTCTGTCCTCACAGTATGAGTACTTTAACGCAGTGTTGATTAATGAGTTGGATGAGGAGGGCAAGAGTGTGGAGTTGGGTGGAGAATTTATCCTGCAGCCTAATGAACATTTCAATAATCTGTCGGTCAACCTCAGTCTCAGTGTCGTGCAGGTGCCCACAAACATGTACAACAAAGGTATGATCAGAAGCCACTAGACATGCACTATCATCACATGCATTACACACTTCACTCATAATAATAATGCCAGCAACATGTGTAACAGAAAGTCAGAAAGTTTTACTAATCCTTTTATAAGAAATCATAACCATGCATTTTATTAATACTTTCCTGTTTTTTAAATCCCCATTTGATACTTTATTTGCCCTTTTAATTTGTATCTTTATTGAAAATGAAAGTGTTTTTTATTGTTTTTCATTATGTGACTCATAACATTAAGAAGCTTACCAATCAGTCTCAGAGCCCACAGCAGCTGATAGACACATTCAGTAGACATTTCTCTCTGTCACAGATTCAGCTATAGTAAATGGGGTGTACTGGTCAGAGGCGCTCAATCAGGTGTTTGTGGACAACTTTAAAAGAGACCCGTCTCTCATATGGCAGTACTTTGGTAGCGCTAAAGGCTTCTTCAGGCAGTTTCCAGGTGAGATTTCACTCTTTCTTTATCAATTAGTTCCTCATAGAACTATCTTCATATTTTTCAGATGATATTAAATATCTCAATAAATATCTCAATATTTATGTACAGTATTTGCTCTATTTTTTGTTAATTTCAGTGATGACACAAATAAATCATTGAATCAGAGTTTTAAATTGATTCATTAAAACAGATAGTTTGAGCTGATTTATGCAAATCTATTGAACATATCAACAGTAGCAGCATTTTGCAACTCAAGTTTAAATCACAGATGCGATTATTAAATTACTGTCTCACAACTCTCTCATATATTAAATTACTGTGACATCACACAGCAAACAACACGCTTTAGGGTTCTTTTGAGCAGCAAATTTGGGCAGAAAAAACAAATGCCCCCAAAAATGGGCAGTGTTGCAGTTTTAATAATCTTTTCAACATTATATGATGTAATAAATTTTGTTAATATTAATAAATTGATAAAAATGAAATTTCTATCTATCTATCTATCTATCTATCTATCTATATATATATATATATATATAGGTTCTTTCTGAACTATCAGCAAAACAAGTTTTAACTTGGTTCAATATACTTGAATGATTATGTTGCACATGTAATAGGTTGATGGATACACATCCTCACACATTTAACACACTTCTAAAGTCGGAGAAATGTGGCATTTACAAATAAAAACTATTAAAAGTCATGCAATATGTGTCTTTATTGGTGCATATAAAGTAAATATAATATTTGACTTCAATATCATCATATTCAATATTCAAATAAATTCAACTGAACTCATTACTTGTTCATCATGTTAGATCTTATAAGGTGATGCAAGATCTAACGAGAATCTAACGTGGTTTAAATCATCGTTAGATCATATTTGGCTTCATTTCTGTCACAGCGATTGCACTTTCAAATTAAAAACAGATGTTTGCGAAAAGTCCTTTGTGAAAAGTTAAAATCTACCAACAGCAGCTGTGGGGAACATTGGCCTTATAAAAGCAGATGCCATAACAATGACGGTGATCTGTGAAATAGATTGTACTGATACAAAAATATTGATAGCATAGTAAAGATGCTGACTACCACCCCTGGAGTTACAAGTTCGAATCCAGGGCGTGATGAGTTACCCCAGCCAGGTTTGTTAAGCAACCAAATTGGCCCGGTTGCTAGGGAGGGTAGAGTCACATGGGGTAACCTCCTCGTGGTCACTATAATGTGGTTTGCTCTCGGTGGGGCGCGTGATGAGTTGTGCGTGGATGCTGCGGAGAATAGCATGAAGCCTCCACATGCACTATATCTCCGCGGTAACGCGCTCAACAGGCCACGTGATAAGATGCGCGGATTGAAGGTCTCAGACCCGGAGGCAACTGAGATTTGTCCTCCGCCACCTGGATTGAGGCGAGTCACTACGCCACCACGAGGACCTAGAGCGCATTGGGAATTGGGCATTCCAAATTGGGGAGAAAAAAAAAAATCAAAATCTCAAATAATCTGTTGGAAACGGATGTTTCATCATTGTTCAACTTGAGCAAAGCACCCATTGAACTCTGTGATGCTAAAAGAACCTGAAAGTGCCAGAGCCGAGCTTTTGTTTGTAAACAGTACCTCATCTATACTTTTGAGTCACCAGAAAAAGAAAGATCACAAAACTAAGAAACTTGGCCAAATAAAAAGTGCAAAGTCCATTAAAATCATCTCAGTATTCCCAAATTTGCTTATTATTACTGTATATCAGCAGAAAAATCATTATATACTGTACAGCTCTAGTTCCTTGTGGTATTATAGTATGTCAGTGATGTTGTTTCTATTTAAAAACTATGGCATTTTCGTTATGAAAAACTGTAGTGTAAATACATTTAGAAACTATTTCTGCCAGTGTGTAGGTGCCCTAAAGGTCTGCGCTGCTGCGCATCCAAGACCAGTCCATGAATAATCATGCAGCTCTTTCCATTCTGTTGTGCTGATAATTGATCCAGGTAATGGCTAGCGCTGTTGATAATGATCTGTGCTGCGCAGTTGAGAATCGTCCACGAGAAACGGCACCTACACACTAGAGTTTAGTCCCCCTCTGTACTAATTTGCTCTCAGCACCCCCTGGCATCTTTTGAACGCCCACTGGGGGGAGGTTCCGCCCCATTGAGAACCCCTGCACTAACTGATTGGTCAGTGAGATGTTCAGTTCACCTGCCATACTACGTTTCTGAAATTAGCTCAAGTCACATGAAATGAGGTTGCGGGCTGGATTCGGCCTTGAATTTGACTCCTGTGCTCTAGACACAGGCATAATTTGCAGGTGGGACAGGTGGGACATGTCCCTACTACTTTTTGCCTTTGCCAATTTTGTCCCCACCGCTTTTTGAAATAGCTTTCATCAGGTGTCTAATGCAGAAGAAACATCTCCAGTACTTGAGCAGGAGTTTCCATTTCATTTGCGTGTGTTATAATAAGTGGCGATCCAGTGCTGAAGTTTGTTTGAGTGCTTGTTGCAGGTTTTATCAGTAGCATTCAGTTACAGCGTGCGGCGATGTTCTCTCAAGCCTCCAGATGCGCTCTCTACTCGTGCTGCAGCTCGTGCACCTTTCCAGTTAAATAGCAAAGCAAAATACAAACAGATGTATCCCCACTCATGACATACTGTACATCCACTGACATGCAGATGCACTCTTCAGTTATTAAAATAAAAAGTTTTATTAGGGCAAATTAGAACCTGGAATTCCTTGAACTTGAGGCGAAAACTTTACCTTCAAGTCAGTCAGTCATTCTGGCTGAAGTTTTTTGATCCATGTATTTATTCACTGACTAAAAAGAAATCCAAGTACTGACAGTGCCAAATATACAGATCAAGTTATCAGATTAATTATGTGAAATATCTATTGGAGCTTTTAAATTGGTCAACAAGACCGAATGCTTATCAAAACAGAAAAAGATTATTTGACATTATCTGCACATAACCTAATTAATATTCATTAGTTTTGCCACATTGTGACCACCACTTTTTAAAACAAAGTGACACACATGGCTCCAGATATAATAAAAGTGAGACAAGAGGACATGATCACTGAGATCTGAGGCCTAACTAGACTACTTCAAATCTCCAAATAGCAGGCTTTTTTTATTTTTATTTTTTTTAGGATTGACTTTATCACCTTTCACAGAGACTGCTGTGCCATTTTCTGAAAGAGCTATTACATTTTTGCACTTGGCCTATTATTGTGGTATCAATTTACCTGCCTCTAGCAACATGCAAAAAACATGAAGTGTGGTTGGCTGCTTGTCATTCAGATCACTGGTGGTTCTTGGCCAGAATAAGCTACATGTGAAAATGTTAACTTTTTAATTTAATTTTCATACTTGCTTCCACGCATATCGCAATTTCACTATATGCCGCTAATATATTATGGAGCCATTGCATAATATAAAAAATAATTGGACTGATTAATAAATTAAACCAGGTAGGAATTGAAATAATGTTTTATTGTTTTCTGAGAATTCACACATATTCTCTATGTTCACAGGTATAAAGTGGACACCAGATGAACATGGAGTTATAGAATTTGACTGTAGGAATCGCAAATGGTAAGACATTTTGTCCCTGAGCTGTGAAGACATGGGGACGAATATGTACAGTATACAGTATACCTCACCTCAAATAAAGGAATAGAATCTATCAATTAATGTAATCATTTTGATGTGCAAGATTGAAAAAAAAAAAAATCTAAACAGTAACGTTTCATATTTCATTGTCAACATATTTATCCTATCTTGCTCTCTTAACATGTCTTTATAGGTATATCCAGGCAGCTACGTCACCTAAAGATGTGGTCATTTTGGTGGATGTGAGTGGCAGTATGAAGGGGCTTCGACTGACCATAGCCAGACAGACTGTCTCCTCCATACTAGATACACTTGGGGATGATGACTTCTTTAACATTATTGCTGTGAGTTTTCATCAGCAATACTAATAATTTGATCTAAATAGCATTGTGCCTATGTAAACTTTTAAGAAACACCAGGAAAATGCATGGCTATTATCTATGACTGGTGAAGTTGCTAATTAAGACTTTTCCAGGGGTTCTTCCTGTCTATAGGGGGTCTAGTTTCAGTCTCAGATTGGACGCCATGGACTACCTACAGTCAATTCATCATCTGCTGCATGTTGCACAGACAACTAGAAAACTCTTCCTAGATCTGCTATTAGCACTAATCTGATTGGCTGGTTTGACGCAACTTGAAATTGTAAGGGCACACAGGATTTTTTGTATTATTTTTTTTATCAGTCCTTCTTGAAACAAAGTTGTGTTTGATACTTTTAATGATGAAATAATCACAGGATAATAGTAATCAATAAGCACTTGCTCTGTACCAATTTCACATGAGCAGTGAGACATGCCTATCCTTCTCTTACAACTATAACCTCCTGAGACCCGTGCCTGACTGCTGTGTGCATTTTAAATTTCCCTTTTTGATTTGTTACTAGTACCACCCAATAAACATGACAAAATAAAGAAATAATAATAATAATTCTAGTGCAAATAGCATTCATAACAATTGATGGCAACATATGTGGACAGCGGGACTAAATTGTGAAATTTTAAATAATACCAGGCTATAGAAAGTCAGATTTTTATTTTATCAAATTGTTTATTATGTTTCCAGGAGTGTTGGTTATTCATGTTTTTGAGACGTTAAAGACATAACATCAGAAATTAGCATAATTAATTCTGATTCAAAGTATGGTAAGTAATGGGGCATCATCAAATCACTGCCAACCATGTTAAAATACAAATATACATTTAAATTATGAATCAATGTACTGATTACCATTGTTCCATGTCTGCCAAATATTTTGAGTGGTTCAAACATCATCTGCAGCCTGAAACTGAACGTTTGATTGGCAAGTTTGGATTTAATGCACTTAGCTACATAGAGAGCTATAGGATGCTCACTTGCTCCCTTTTTAGTGAATGACTTAACCTCCAGTGTGCTGTCTGTCTGCACTGGTCTCAGAACAGTTTGAAATTCACCTTATTTTCATCCTAACTCCATAAAAAGCCTCTGAAAGCAAAACTTTTCAGCTTTTGGATGAACCCATTGATTCTCAATGTGATAATGCACAGTAAATGTAGGATTTCTAAGGAAAAGATGAGCTAAAGTTCACATTAGTGTACACTGTGTTTATCAGTGTGGCGTTTCGCAATAAATCGCTAAAATTTTTAAAATGGCAAATTGGATGAAATTAGAGACTCTAATCTTTTGACTCAAACAGGTTTCAATTTAAAAACTTAGTTAGGTTTCTTACCAGATGTACTGTAGTTTTGTTGGCATTTCTCCCAAAGACAAACTCTGCTGTGGTCTGCGCCATATTGTTTGGTCACATGACAAGTTTAGCCCTTTACTGACAGCACAGAGTCTCCTTAACTGAGATCAGTAGTTTTAAATTAATTTAAATTATTCGTTGCATATAGCGAAGCCAAAATACAACATCCACGCATGGGCACGCAGGTTTGCACGAGGATAAAGTAGATTTCTACATTTTTGGAATAAAAATTGAGTGGTGCTTGCCCCTGCAAAACACACCACCATGATTCTAGGGTGTTGTGGGTGCATAACAATGCGGTTACCGAGGTCTTCTGAGTGGTTGTTAGCGCTTGTTAGTTGTTAGCCTTGTTAATGGTTCATTGCTAGGGTATTCTGCGATATTTTGCCCATTTTATCTTCCGCCAGATGAAAGTCGATTGCTTAGAAAAGAAACAGCTCACCTCTCCTCAACAAGCTGCAGGATTTTAAGTATCACTCATGTTCGTAGCACAAATGCTGCTAGAGTTACATGCTGAAGTTTAATACTTAGGGTTAGGAATTTGTTCAAATCTGAGTATGAGCATTAGTAATAGTTGCTTGCCTTAGAAAAGACCACATAATACTGCTCTCTGTTATTCACATTTGGGATGTTCCTTTTGACACGGAGCATGTTATAACTCATCTTCTGCATCTGTGTGTCTTTGCCAAGTCAAGTGAGTCTAATTTAAAAACATCAGTTAGTTATCAGTAATTAAATCTTTAGTTTTAGTTGTTTGCTTTTAAGAATTTTGAATGTCTTATATTTCATAAGCTCATGTAAGTGATCATTCCTGATTTTTACACATTTTGGTGTGTATAAATGTCAGACTCATATTTGTCAGCATCTGTTATCACAGATTGCAGGCTGAAAATTATGATGAGCTTTCAGCAGCTGAAAGTCAAGTCACAAAAAAACACATTCTCTAAATGGTGACGTATCAACAGTTTGAAAGAATTACTATGCTTACTCTTCACAACAGTCTTCAGAAAACAGGAGTGAAAGACAACAAAATAAACATGATAAGTGTCATTAATGGCTGGTGTTGTCTCCATTTGGTGAGTGGTCATTGCATTTGTTATTAGTTGCAAAAAGTGTCGGTGCCAATGTTCCTTCATCCTCCAATCTATCACTTTTCCTGGCTCGCTATCTGTACTAGTGAAATCACGAAACTGCAAAAAAATGTGGCTCAACTACTGATATACATCCACTGACATAAAGATACAATCTTGTTTTTTTTAAATAAAAAAAATATATTAGGGGAAATAGAACCTTGAACCCCTCACATTCAGAGCGAAAACTTTATCACTAGACTGAGTCATACTGTAGTTGTCATAAATCACTGATCCATTTATTTATCCACTGATCTACAAAATCCTGACTGACAGTGGCAGTTATAAAATTTTATGTCACAATTTTAATTGAGCTCTACAAATGGTCGACAAAATAATTATGCTCTCAAATCATTGTTTAATGAGAACGTTGTGTAGAAATCAGTAGCAAATCAGTGTGCTATCATGGGAATTATTTGTGCATAACCTAATTAATATTCGAGTTAATTGATGTCACAAAACAATCATGTCTGTGCACCTGCCCTCTAAAATAAAAAAGTTAGGCCAATGTAAATCAAAGTTATAAATCTCTATTTATCTTCATATCTTTTTTTTTAATCTTGTGTGTGTGTGTGTGTGTGTCTGTGTGTTTGACAGTACAATGAAGAGCTTTATTATGTGGAACCGTGTTTGAATGGAACTATGGTTCAAGCTGACAACGCCAATAAAAATGTAAGTGCACTTTTATATGTCTATTTATTGTGTGTGTGTGTGTGTGTGTGTGTGTGTGTGTGTTTGTGTGGCACAGTGTTTCCTGCACAAAATGACTTGAGAAATATATTTAGTCTTGTCCCTGCACTAAAGGCCTACTTTAAACTGGATGTTTGCTGTCAGTCCCTGTTAAGTGCTTTCTTACCGTACAAATGAATAACCTGACTCAGAACCCTTTTTTATAATCACCCAGTTCAAACCGCACAGCTAAATTATACTTAATTTGCCAATTTTATGCTATTCAACACATCAAGATTTAATGCAGGGATGGTGAAAATCCATGAACTGTGTCTTATAAATGATAAAGAGAATGCCTGATGAAGATAAAGCCCTCTTAACTAATTTTGCTTGGTCTGCTTGACAGCTTACATGCTCTTTATGAATTTCAAGCCAGCAGCCAGAAATGCAAATCCTGTCCTAAAAATCACGTCACAAGTCCACATGTCATTACATTGTAAATGAGGAGTTGAAGTGTTAAGCCCCTTTCACACAGAGATCCCGGTATTAATCCCAAGAAACAAATGTTCCGGCAACTGTTTTGGGAGTGCAAAATTTGTTCATTCACACTGCAAGAGCTTCCTGGGACAATCGTAAAGAACAAAGTGACCACGATGTGATGTCTAATGTAAAGTGTCTTGAATTTACTGATAACTGTGTCTTTTCTCTCGAGAAGCCCACTTTTTCATCGTCTTGTATCAAATAAATTGTGTATGGTAAAATTAAACTGACGGTTAATTTAATTGTCTGCGTGGATGGCGAGTATCTCCCTGGTCCCTGTATGAAATTTTCATGATAGCCAATTTTACCTTTATAAAGTGTTTATAAGATCATTTTTGTTAATTGTTTTTGTGTTATTGGCTGCTGTCTACCATCTGAAATGCCTCCCAAGAACAGTAAAGATTGAAAAGGTTCATTCATGTTATTAAGGTGCATTGCAATATTACTAATAATTAATAATAGAAAATGATATTTAAAAAAAACTAATCATTTTTAATGATACTACCCTGCAACAGTTAAGTTGTGCATTAGATTCAGTAATCGTGTTTGTAATTTAGTTTGATTCTAAATGGGCCTACCTTCCTAAAAATAAAGAAAACAAACTACATCGACAAGGTAAAACTATACTTTTTTATTATTATTTCAGACGCTAGCATTTATTGCAGTCAAAAATTATTATTCATCTGTTGTTTATTTGTTTGTGTTTTTTTTATTTTTTTATTTTATTTGGACTAGCTATTCTTTTCCAAGATTTGTGCATGGGCTGAAGTAAAACACATTTTGCAGAGGATGGTTTCGATCCATCGACCTCTGGGTTATGGGCCCAGCACGCTTCCGCTGTGCCACTCTGCTTTCCCACTGAGCTGCTTTACAAGTGGCTTGCTGTCTTTTAGAAAAATGTAAATCAGAGAAAAGTATTTTTACATTTCCATTGTTAAGGTCTGTTGAAAACTACTTGGCTTCAGTCTTGCACTGTTGCACCTTTTCTTTTCCAAGATTTGTGCATGGGCTGAAGTAAAACACAGTTAGCAGAGGATGGTTTCGATCCATCAACCTCTGGGTTATGGGCCCAGCACGCTTCCGCTGCACCACTCTGCTTTCCCGCTGAGCTGCTTTCCAAGTGTCTTGCTGTCTTTTAGAGGAATGTAAATCAGAGAAAAGTATTTTAACATTTCCATTGTTAAGGTCTGTTGAAAACTACTTGGCTTCAGTCTTGCACTGTTGCACCTTTTCTTTTCCAAGATTTGTGCATGGGCTGAAGTAAAACACAGTTAGCAGAGGATGGTTTCGATCCATCGACCTCTGGGTTATGGGCCCAGCACGCTTCCGCTGCGCCACTCTGCTTTCCCGCTGAGCTGCTTTCCAAGTGTCTTGCTGTCTTTTAGAGGAATGTAAATCAGAGAAAAGTATTTTAACATTTCCATTGTTAAGGTCTGTTGAAAACTACTTGGCTTCAGTCTTGCACTGTTGCACCTTTTCTTTTCCAAGATTTGTGCATGGGCTGAAGTAAAACACAGTTAGCAGAGGATGGTTTCGATCCATCGACCTCTGGGTTATGGGCCCAGCACGCTTCCGCTGCGCCACTCTGCTTTCCCGCTGAGCTGCTTTCCAAGTGTCTTGCTGTCTTTTAGAGGAATGTAAATCAGAGAAAAGTATTTTAACATTTCCATTGTTAAGGTCTGTTGAAAACTACTTGGCTTCAGTCTTGCACTGTTGCACCTTTTCTTTTCCAAGATTTGTGCATGGGCTGAAGTAAAACACAGTTAGCAGATGATGGTTTCGATCCATCGACCTCTGGGTTATGGGCCCAGCATGCTTCCGCTGCGCCACTCTGCTTTCCCGCTGAGCTGCTTTCCAAGTGTCTTGATGTCTTTTAGAGGAATGTAAATCAGAGAAAAGTATTTTAACATTTCCATTGTTAAGGTTTGTTGAAAACTACTTGGCTTCAGTCTTGCACCTTTTCTTTTCCAAGGATTTGTGCATGTGCTGAAGTAAAACACATTTAGCAGAGGGTGCTTCTGATCCATTGACTTCTGGGTTATGGGCCCGGCACGCTTCCGCTGCACCGCTCTACTTTCCCACTTAGTGGCTTTCCAAGTGTCCTGCTGTCTTTTAGAAAAATGTAAATCAGAGAAAAGTATTTTTACATTTCCATTGTTAAGGTCTGTTGAAAACTACTTGGCTTCAGTCTTGCACTGTTGCACATATTCTTTTCCAAGATTTCCATCCGATTTGAAACTGTGGCCATACAATCTCCATCTCGCTAGACGATTTGAGATTACTCTGTGTTCAACCGAACACTCTAACAGATCCGAAGGAGACCGCTGAGCAATTCGCATCTTCATCCGTTTGCCTACAGAAGTGAAGAGATTAAAGATTTCTCTTCCATCTTCAATCAAGTTGACATTTCTGAGTTCTCCGCCAGCCCGCCGAGAATCAACAGCTGTACCGCCCGCCGACAGAGCGAGGTAATGGCCTCCCGTCATCACCCGAGCCTCAAGGAACCGGGTCAGAGTTAAAGGACGGAGGAAAACACATTCTGCCTGTGTCCTCATGCGATTCAAGTAAGAGGTTTACGTCTGGGCAGAGATAGAACATTATAGTGTGTTATTCTTGTGTTTCAAGGTTTTTGCTTGTACAGTTTACGGACCGCCATGTCTGCTCATTATTAATACTCAAGGTATTAATTACCACGAATTTGTTTTGCTGTATTGTGGTCCAACCAAATTGGACTGTTGTGCAATTTCGCCATCGCGGGTGAAACAGGTAAACTGAGTTCATCCATTAAAGAGTCAAAGTACGCGGGACTGTTTACGAGCTAGCTAATAGCTTTTCTGTATGCCTTAAGCACTTTTTAAACTTTACAAATAAAACATATTAGTAATATACACATTGTATGCTAACCATTGCACTGTGATTAAGCATTGAGAAGTATTGAGGCAAATGCCATCTTTTCAATCATGATTTCTACAAGCTGTAAAATTTAAAATAAAAGCTAATTTTGGAGAAAAACAGAAATGTATCATTTGAACCTAATGTGTTGGAAAATAGCAATAAATTAATTTTCTGTAGGCCTATTGTTGTGTTTTTTCCCTTTAATGGGTTAAGAAAATAAATGTATGAACAAACAGTTTGCCTGTCTAAGGTTGCAAGCGCTGTGGCGAGCTAAAAAGCTATATTGAGTCATTTCAAAACTGGTAAAAGTGTAGCTATCTGGTTGTGTTTCTTATGTAAGGTGGACTTTAGCCTATATACTGTATTTTCACTTAGCCCACATTCATCTTCGAAATTGATGTTCATGGAGGTTGTAGGGGAGAGCGGGGCACAAACTAACACTTTTTAGTTTTATTAAGTTTGTGTAAATACACTTGGGATTCAAATAATTTTATGTATTTTTTCACATAAATTTTACACATGTCTGGTACAAATATGTGGTCTTGTACTTTTTTCACCATCTACCTGGAAAAAAGGAAAGTGAAATTAAGAATAAAATGCCTATGGGGCATGCTGTAACAGGTGCGGGGCACATTGTAACATGACCATATTACAACATAAAATCCCCCTCTAACAACTGTATCTAAGCTAATTAAAATAGATCGAAGATAAACAAAAATATTATGTCAATAAAAGTAATTTATGAACTTTGTCATGTATAATATAGCAGTAATTTTGACACTTGACAATGAATACACAACAAAGCCATATCTCTCCCATATTTCAGGTTTGGAGTGTTCCCTAAATGAGATGACACTTTTTTTTCATCACAATTTACAAACAATTACAAACTGGGTAACCATAATTATTATAAATATTATTAAATACCCAAAGTATTCCTACATTGCGGACTTCAACCACACCATATATGAGGGGTAAATAAAGTTCCAATATTCGTTGTGCTGCGTTCTGAATCAAAAAGTAATTTATTTGATCACATCAGGTTGGTGAAGCTGTAAATGTAGCCGATAGTTTTTTTTGTTTGTTTTTTTACTAATATGAAAACGTTAATTTATTTACTTGTGTATTTAAAAAAAATAATAAGAAAAAATCCTGAGTCACACAATGCCATGAATAAAAAAAAGAAAAAAAAAAAAGCCAATGGTTTATGATAGTCGAATGTATTTTAAACCACGGTACACAGTGAAACTGTTGAATCTCTATTCTGCATACAAACTTTCTCCTTCGCATGATAAATACGTCATCACTACGACACACACCCTTCACGGTATCGGCTCTGCTTTTGTTCACACAGACACGTCCTGGGATTGACCCAGGCAATGTTACTAGGGTCTGATCCCTGGATCAAATTTTTGGGAATTCCGGCACCGGCTTGCGTTCACACAGAAGGCTCCCCGGCATTGATCCCATGATATCCTGGGATCAGAGCCCAGTGTGAATGAAGTTTTAGATTTGCTGAAAAGTGTGACATATGGGGCTGTTTATAACCTAAACAATCTTTGAGTAAAATGGGCTTTTCAAACTTAAAGTTATATTTGTGTCTATCCAAATGTTTTTCTACTAAATGATAAGTGTTGCTGCACAAGCCTTTTTGACCTCTGTAGTACACGTTTGGAAAGGCATATGCTGTATATATACACTAACTGAGTACTTTATTAGGAACACTATGGTCCTCATAAAGTGCCCAATGTGGTCTTCTGCTGTTGTAGCCCATCTGCCTCAAGGTTTGACGTGTTGTACATTCTGAGATGTTATTCTACTCACTACAATTGTACACAGTGTTTATCCTTGTTACCATAGCCTTTCTGTCACCTCGAACGAATCTGGCCATTCTCCGTTGACTTCTCTCATTAACAAGACGTTTCTGTCTGCAGAACTGCCGCTCACTGGACGTTTTTGTTTTTGGCACCATTCTGAGTAAACTCTAGAGACTGTTGTGTACAGGTGTTCCTAATAAAGTGCTCAGTGAGCATATATAATGTATACAGTGCATTCAGAAAGAATTCAGACCCCTTCATTTTATTTCACATTTTGTTATGTTGCAGCCTTATGCTAAAATGCTTTAAATTATTTATTTTTTTCACATCAATCTACACTCCATACCCCATAATGACAAAGCAAAAAACAGATTTTTGATTGTTTTGCAAATTTATTAAAAAGATAAAACGGAAATATTACATTGACATAAGTATTCAGACCATTAACTCAGTACTTAGTTGAAACACCTTTAGCAGCGAGTACAGCCTCAAGTCTTTTTGGGTATGATGCGACAAGCTTTGCACACCTGGATTTGGGGATTTTCTGCCATTCTTCCCAGCAGATCCTCCCAAGCTCTGTCAGGCTGGATGGGGACTGTCGTGGACAGCCATTTTCAGGTCTTTCAAGAGATGTTCGATTGGGCTCAAGTTCGGCTCTGGCTGGGCCACTCAAGGACATTCACAGAGTTGTCCCTAAGCCACACTTGCATTGTCTTGGCTGTGTGCTTAGGGTCATTGTCGTGTTGGAAGGTGAACCTTCGGTCCAGTCTAAGGTCCTGAGCACTCTGGACCAGGTTTTCATTAAGGATATCTCTGTATTTTGCTGTGTTCAGCTTTCCTTCAACCCTGACCAATCCCCCAGTCCCTGCTGCTGAAAAACACCGCCACAGCATGATGCTATCACCATGCTTCACCGTTGGGATGGTATTCAGAATCAGAATGAGCTTTATTGCCAAGTATGCTTTCACATACAAGGAATTTGTCTTGGTGACAGAAGCTTCCAGTGCACAAACAATACAACAACAAGACAGAGATAATAAAAATATATAGAATAAAAATAAAAAGCAAATAGAAAATATAAGTATTTATAGAAATACACAATAAGACTATATATATATATATATATATATATATATATATATATATATATATATACAGTATACACCGATCAGCCACAACATTAAAACCACCTGCCTAATATTGTGAAGGTCCCCCTTGTGCCGCCAAAACAGCACCATCCTGCATCTCAGAATAGCATTATGAGATGCTATTCTTCTCACCACAATTTTACAGAGCAGTTATCTGAGTTACCGAAGACTTTGTCAGTTCGAACCAGTCTGGCCATTCTCTGTTGACTTCTCCCATCAACAAGGCATTTCCGTCCACAGAACTGCCACTCACTGGATGTTTTTTGTTTTTGTTTTTGGCACCATTCTGAGTAAACTCTAGAGACTGTTGTGCATGAAAATACCAGGAGATCTTACAGAAATACTCAAACCAGCCCATCTGGCACCAACGATCATACCACGCTCCAAATCACTGAGATCACATTTTTTTCAAAAATGTCAGCTGAGGACATGTGAGGCACCTATTTCTCAAACTAGAGACTGTGATGTACTTATCCTCTTGTTTATTTGTACATCTGGACTTCCACATTTCTTTCTGTCCTTGTTAGAGCCAGTTGTTCTTTGTCTTTGAAAACTGTAGTGTACACCTTTGTATGAAATCTTCAGTTTTTTGGCAATTTCAAGCATTGTATAGACTTCATTCCTCAAAACAATGATTGACTGACAAGTTTCTAGAGAAAGCTGTTTCTTTTTGCCATTTTTGACCTAATATTGACCTTAAGACATGCCAGTCTATTGCATACTGTGGCAACTCAAAAACAAACAAAGACAATGTTAAACTTCATTTAACGAACCAAATAGCTTTCAACTGTGTTTGATATACTAGCAAGTGATTTTCTAGTACCAAATTAGCAATTTAGCATGATTACTCAAGGATAAGATGTTGGAGTGATGTAAGGGAACAGGTTTATATAAAAATGCTTTTTTTTCTTCTGAAAATTTACATTTATTCACTTCATAACTTGCATCTTACTGTCATTTGTGTCAACTCCATCAGACACACCAAAAATTTTGCTATTTTAATTTGATTCATCCAACAAGTGTAAAGTCTTTAATTATCTAATAATATTGTTCAGTAAAGGAGTTAAGTGATAAAATACATTCAATATATATATATATATATATATATATATATATATATATATTTTTTCTGTTTTCGTACTATTCTGAAACTTCTGACGGAGTTGACAAAATTTAATATTTTTCCATCTTAACCATGTGTTGTACACTGGAGCCATTTTTTTCCCCCCTCAGTTGAAATTGCCTCTGTAAACTAAAAATTGATCCCACAAGTTTAACAGAAATTATAATAATGAGAATGACGGAGTTGACAAGCTGAAGCTGTGACCGCAGAGACTTATACATTGTTTGTTTAAAATATGAAAAATATCAACTGTACCAGACCACGTGTCCTACTGTTGCATCCACCATGAGCAGGAAGATTTTTTATGGAAAATATCATTTAAAGTTTTCTTAATGTATTGTTTGATATCTTACAGATCCCTACCTTTCATTTGATATTTACATTTATGAATTTGTTGCATTTTTAAACACCTTGTTTAGCAGTTTAACATTGTGACCTCTTGCTGAGGACAGGTTAAGTTACATGTGCTTAGAGCATCCATTTTAAAACATTATAATGAAATTATTTTAAAATATAAGTAAAATATGCCCTGAGTATATACATTTCCTTTAGATTTAACTTTTCCAGTATTTGTATTGTTATGAATTTATTGATTTTTAAAATAAAGATGTACCTGAAGCCAAATACCTTATTCTGAAATGCACGAATAATGACTTAAAAATGAATAACGGATTCATCCGAATAATATAAAAAAATATTTGTATGAATGATTATACAAAAAGCACAAGGATAAAGCGACATTTTAAATAAACATATCCAAAATTACAACAAATTTACGAATCTGTGCAGCCAATATTTCTAAAGTGTAAACCTTATGAATGAAATCATGGTGTGATTTCGGATTGAATTGGCATGGTCTTTACTCCGTTTGCAGTCTCTGTTAATTGTACACATCTGAAGCTTGTCAAGTGTAACTTTAATTAAGATATGACATCATATACTCGTTCCACTTCTTGAAATTTCTATGTTAATGTATCACACGATTCACACGTAATGATTCCCTTGTATTTATTTATAGCCTAAACCTGAGCATGATGTTAAATTCCTGACCTGAAGTGATTTCACGTCGGAGCTTGTCTATCTGTTGGCCACATTTATATCCACATCAGCAATTAAGGTTATTAACTGGTTAAGACTTTATTCCAAAAAAAGTTAAAAGGCTCCATTAAGGTTTAAATGGTCCACAGAGTATTCATCTATTAGGAATATTCCTCCTAATGTAAAATGAAAAACTGAAACTTTTTTCCTTCCTCTTTAAACTGTGCTAAATATGAAAATGATAAGTGTATTATTATTATTTAACTAAATAATGGTGTCCTATCGTAAAAATTCCTGATAGACTTACGGGACTTTCACCTGTTTGTAGGCTATATTGATTTTATTTTCATTTATTTTAATGTTTGAATTTGTATTTTATTATTCACTACAAAATGTGTGCTTGACATTTCACATTTTGCTTGACATCTCCTGCCTCAAGAATAATGTTGTTATACATGCACAGACAAATTAAAATTCTGATTCATGCAGATATTAATATCTGAAATACCAGGAGAATCCACAACATATTCCACAGTTAATGTAGCCTACAAATTCAGCTTCATCTGGTTTTATTATTATTATTAGGCTATTATTATGAAAAGGCTTATACAAGGCATATTTTATTAATAGAAACTATAAATGTAAGAGTAACACTTAAAAATGGGCATTTCATTTATTTTTGACACACTTCTGGTTTAAGCTCCGCTCACACCCAGTTCTATCCAAATACAGAGACAGATACAGATAATTTTGTCATATGTACAAATACAAATCTGTTATAAACCAATAGTGCAAGGGAATGTAATGGCAGATGAGGTAGGATATGTTGGAAAAATATAAATAGACTAAGCTGTATATTGCACATAATTATTGCTCAATGGGGCAGATTTAACTGTTTATGAGATGGATAGCCTGAGGGAAAAAACCCGTTCTTGTGACTGATAGTTCTGGTGCTCAGTGCTCTGTAGCGCTGGCCAGAAGGCAACAGTTCAAAGAGTTAGTGGGCTGGGTGAGTGGGGTCCAGAGTGATTTTCCCAGCCATTTTCCTCACTCTGTAAGTGTACAGTTCTTGAAGGGAGGGCAGGGGGCAACCAATAATCCTCTCAGCATTCCGAACTGTCCTTTGTAAACTTCTGATGTCCGATTTCATAGCTGCACCGAACCAGACTGTTATTGAAGTGCAGAGGACAGACTCAATGACTGCTGAGTAGAACTGTATCAGCAGTGCCTGTGGCAGGTTGAACTTTCTCAACTGGCAAAGGAAGTACAACCTCTGCTGGGCCTTTTTCACAGTGGAGTCAATGTGGGTCTCCCACTTTAGGTTCTGTAAGATGGTAGAGCTCAGGAACCTGAATGACTCCACTGCTGCCAGTGGATATGGTGTTCAGAATGGTGAGCGGGGTCAATGTTGATGAGTTCCTCCTAAAGTCCACTATCATCTTCACTGTTTTGAGCATGTTCAACTCCAGATTGTTTTGACTGCACCAGACAGCCAGCTGTTCAAACTCCCTTCTGTATGCAGACTCATCATCATCCTGGATGAGGCTGATGCCAGTAGTGTCATCTGCAAACGTCAGGAGCTTGACAGAGGGGTCCTTGGTGGTGCAGTCATTTGTGTACAGGGAGAAGAGTAGTGGGGAGAGCACACATCCCTGGGGGGCACCAGTGCTGATCATAGAGGTTGTGGAAGTGAATGTCCCCAGTCTCACTAATTGCTGCCTATCTATCAGAAAGCTGGTGATCCACTGACAGATAAAGGTGGGAACAGATATTTGGTTTAATTTAGTCCAGAGAATAGCTGGGATGATAGAGTTGAAAGCCAAATTGAAGTCCACAAAAAGGATCCTTGCAAATGTCCCTGGTCTCTCCAGATGTTGCAGGATATGATGCAATCCCATATTGACCGCATCATCCACAGACCTGTTTGCTCTAAGCAAATTGAAGGGGATCCAGAAAGGGTCCAGTGATGTCCTTCAGGTGGGCCAACACCAGTCTCTCAAATGACTTCATGCCCACAGACGTCAGAGCGACAGGTAAAAATTCCAAGTGGGCTTTCATGTGTCTTGCACTGAGGAGAGGCTTCTGTCTGGCCACTCTGCCATAAAGCCCAGATCGGTGGAGTGTTGCAGTGATGGTTGTCCTTCTGCAAGTTTTTCACATCTCCACACATGATCTCTGGAGCTTAACCAGAGTGACCATCGGGTTCTTGGTCACCTCTCTTACCAAGGCCCAGGTGGACCTTGAATTTGAATTTGCCACAGGTGGACTCCAATCAAAGTGTAGAAACATTCCAAAGATGATCCATAGAAATGGGATGCACCTGAGCTAAATTTCAAGTGTTTAATAGCAAAGGGTCTGAATACTTATGTCAATGTGATATTTCAGTTTTTTCTTTTTAATAAATTTGCAAAGTTAGCAAAAATCTGGTTTTTGTTTTGTCATTATGGGGCATGGAGTGTAGATTGATGTGAAAAAAGAAATAAATAACTAAATGCAGTTTAGCGTAACGTTGCAACATAACAAAACGTCATGGTTACTTGTGTAACCTCCGTTCCCTGATGGAGGGAACGAGATGTTGTGTTGATGTAGTGACACTAGGGGTCACTCTTGGGACCCCAAGACACCTCTGGTCTTTGATAAAAAGCCAATGAAAATTGGCGTGTGGTATTTGCATGCCACTCCCCCGGACATATGGGTATAAAAGGAGCTGGTATGCAACCACTCATTCAGGTTTTATGCTGAGGAGCCAATATAAGGTCCGGCCATTTCAGCGTTGTGGCAGGAGGGACACAACATCTCGTTCCCTCCATCAGGGAACAGAGGTTACACAAGTAACCATGACGTTCCCTATCTGTCATTCACTCGACATTGTGTCGATGTAGTGACACTAGGGGTCCCTATACGAAACGCCACAATTGGCTGAACTGTGTTACGTGAACTGGCGGTGGGTGATGGGCAGACTACTGTGTGCCTCATAGCCAGCACACCAGGTCGACACTTAACCTCCCCCAACATAGTTATGAGTGTCGAACGGCCCTTTTTGGGGACAAGTCAACTACCCAAGAGATAGAGACAAGCTTAACCCAGTCATGGCCTCTTTTCCCCTTCTCTTTTTTCCACTCCCACTTAAAAAATAAGGGGGATTATCCGACTGGGCCGCCAGGTCTAGTCGGGGGGTGTCCCTCCCAAGGGAAAGACACAGCGGAGACCACACCTCGCCCAAAGAGAGGGGGGAATATTTAAGTGGAAGGATACGTCACATGTCTTTCCAACCATGTGGAGAGTCTTCAAGGTAGATCCTGCCCAATGGGGGAGGAGTTACTACAAACATGGAGACTGGGGCAGAAGGGCTCTGCCCAAGGAAGACGCAGTTTGCCAACAGGGAAACAAATTAGCGGAAGATATATATCGCATGGGGTTAGCCTTACAGGGAACCGCCACATGCGGAGCACCTACCCCAGAACAGGACTCATAGTTAGCATGTGTTCTGGGCCAGCAGTGAATCTCTCTTAAAACTCGACTGCCACAGGGCTCGGAGGAAGTCAACCAGGGAACAAACTTGTGAACACTACTGGGAATTAATGGCGCACGTCTTCAGCTCAAAAGGAGGTGGAAGGCGCTATGTGCAAGCGATACACCCTGCCGGCTATCCCGGGCTTATCCGCTTGTGTTGCGTGCCACTACCTGGGACAAAACCGGTTCCACCTGGAGATTGTAGAACCTTGCAAAGGTGTTGGGTGTTGCCCAGCACGCTGCTCTGCAAATGTCTGTTAGAGAGGCACCTCTGGCCAGGGCCCAGGAGGCCGCTACACCCCTGGTAGAATGGGCTCATAGCCCTACCGGGGCGGCATGTCCTGGGCGAGATATGCCATAGTTATGGCGTCAATGAGCCAGTGGGCGATCCTCTGTTTGAAGACAGTGCTTCCTTTCCGCTGTGCACCAAAGCAGACAAAGAGCTGCTCAGAGATTCTAAAGCTCTGAGTGCGATCCAAATACATGCGTAAAGATTGCACCGGACACAGCAACGACAGGGCTGGGTCTGCCTCCTCCTGGGGCAGTGCTTGCAGGTTCACCACCTGGTCCCTAAAAGGGGTGGTGGGAACCTTGCGCACATAGCCCGGTTGGGGTCTCAGGATCACGTAAGAGTAACCCAGACTGAACTCCAGGCACGTTTTGCTGACAGAGAACGCTTGATGGAAGTGAGTGCAGTCAGGAGGGCAGTCTTCAAGGAGAGTGCCTTAAGCTCGGCTGACTGCAAAGGCTCAAAGGGGGCTCTCTGTAGACCCTGAAGAACTACAGAGAGGTCCCATGAGGGAATGAGGCGTGGTCTGGAGGGATTCAGCCTCCTGGTGCCTCTTAGGAACCTGATGATCAGGTCGTGCTTCCCTAAGGACTTACAGTCGACTGCGTCATGGTGTGCTGCTATGGCGGCAATGTACACCTTCAAGGTGGAAGGGGACAGCCTCCCTTCCAACCTCTCCTGCAGGAAGGAAAGCTCTGATCCGACTGTACTTCTCTGGGGGTCTTCACGTCGGGAAGAACACCACTTAGCGAACAGACACCACTTAAAGGCATACAGTCACCTCGTAGAGGGGGCCCTAGCCTGAGTGATCGTGTCTACCAGCCGAGTCGGATGGTCCAGATCAGCCATTGCGACGGATTGGAAAGCGCGAGCTCGTGCACTTCCGGGAAGAATGGCACTGGAGTGGGGTGTGGCTGCTTTGAGCAGGAACCAATCATCAAGCCATGAGGGTTCAGGGGAGAGCGGAGGGTTCCACTCTAACCCAAGCTCGCGGCCGCCCGGGAAAGCATGTCTGTCATTTCGGCATCGGCCTGTGACTGGGCAATCGTCCCCGAAGGGGGAAGTCCAGCTGAGGCTTCTGCGTCCGACTGGACAAGTCCGCTCTCTGATGCTGCACTCAAGAGCTCATCATCTTCGCGGGCTCCGAAGAAGAAGCCAGACTCACCGTGAGACGAGCCGGCGAACTCATCCGGAAGCCTGATTGGAGCAGACGAGCGTGCTGGGGAATGGGAGGTCCACGGGGGGATACCCGGCGGAGACAATCCCATTGGGGTCCCCAAATCACCCCAGTGCTAGCCGCGCTGGCCTCATACCCGTAGGTAGAAGGACCGAGGCGGGGAGCCACTTCTTACGAAAGCAAGCCGCGACCGCAACGTTGCCATGGTCATGTTCTCGCAATGAGAACATGAACCATCCACAAATGCTGCCTCCGTGTGGGTCGCGCCCAGACACGAAAGACAGCGATCATGACCATCCGAAGTTGAGAGATAAAGACCACAACCAGGAATAACACCCAATCGGAAAGGCATCTTTAAAAAGACTTGTCTTTAAAAAGACGTTCCATGTGTGCCGCTCTTTTAGAGAAATATATACTCTTTTAGAGGAGAAAAAAGCTCTTTCAGAAAATATACTCTCTTGTTTTTCTGCCGAAGCGCCCAGGGGCGTTCTCTGCAGTGCACCAGTACAGAGGAGGGAGAAGCCACTGAAATGTGCCGTCAGATCCAGCAGAGGTGAATGAACAGTAGGATTCAGCTCAATGAGCATGACCGTTCGGCTCCGAAGAGAAAATCTGAATGAGTGGTTGCATAGCAGCTCCTTTTTATACCCGTATGTCCGGGGGAGTGGCATGCAAATACCACTCGCCAATTTTCATTGGCCTTTTATCAAAGACCAGAGGTGTCTCGGGCTCCCAAGAGTGACCCCTAGTGTCACTACATCGACACAACCTCGAGTGAGTGACAGATAGGGAATGTGGGTCAGAATAGTTTCTTAATGCACTGTGTGTGTGTGTGTATATATATATATTACAAAAACAAAACTGGTGGCAACTTAGTCAGGAAAAGTTCAAATGAATCTTAAAGCTTTTTACACAGTAAGAAGGTTATGCTATATGATTTTATAGTAGGCCTGGTAACTATAATTACAGTAACTATTGTATTTTGTAATTATGACATTTTTTTACTGTGTTAAATGGTTTATGCATATGTGAATAATAGTTTCAACAGAACAGAACAGATAATATCAATAAATATGTGTTAAGCTGACCATTCTATTTATTATACCCCTAAACCTAATAATACTAGGGAGTCATTGGTCTGTATCCCTAAAGCCTACCCATACCCCTCCACCTCTACTGTCTTCTTTATGTCTTGATTATTAAAGGCAAATAGAAAATAACGTGTTAAGTTTAACTAAGTGTAATTTTAGCAGTCCTTCGTGTATCCATTTATATTTACATAAACACATAAATTAGACCACTTTTTTCCATTGGGGTGTCTGTTAACAAGTCATCCAATTTGCCTAAATTCACACAATGAATAAATTTAGCAAGTACGCAAGATTACTTATCCACTGAAACAATAATAGTGGTCAAAGCCCAGCATTCACATTCTTTGAATTATATGAGGTGCATTGAATTAATTTCTTATAACTCTGACAAAATGAATTTGTTAACTTAATCATTAGTTTGTAATTAAAATGTTCATGTATCTGTTGCACCAAAACCATATACTAAATGTGCTTAATAGCAAGATGGTGTGAGTCTTTGTTTAAATTAATGCTGTGTTTAGTTAGGAGACACATGGAAAGTTTGCATTTGTTCTTGAAACTCCACTGCAAATATTCTAACATGCACAGTATACACCGATCAGCCACAACATTAAAACCACCTGCCTTATGTTGTGTAGGTCCCACTCGTGCTGCCAAAACAGTGCCAACCCGCATCTCAGAATTCTTCTTCTCACCACAATTGTACAGAGCGGTTATCTGAGTTACCGTAGACTTTGTCAGTTCGAACTAGTCTGGCCATTCTCTGTCAACAAGATGTTAATATCGCAGAACTGCCGCTCACTGGATGTTTTTTGTTTTTGGCACCATTCGGAGTAAATTTTAGAGACTGTTGTATGTGAAAGTCCCAGGAGATCAGCAGTTACAGAAATACTCAAACCAGCCTGTCTGACACCAACAATCATACATGCGATTATCTGATCAGCAGTACATTGCATAAAATCAAGCAGATACGGGTCAGGAGCTTCAGTTAATGTTCACATCAACCATCAGAATGGGGAAAAATGTGATCACAATGATTTGGACCGTGGCATGATTGTTGGTGCCAGATGGGCTGGTTTGAGTATTTCTGTAACTGCTGATCTCCTGGGATTCTCACACACAACAATATCTAGAATTTACTCAGAATGGTACCAAACACAAAAAACATCCAGTGAGCAGCAGTTCTGTGGATGGAAATGCCTTGTTGATTAGAGAGGTCAGTGGAGAATGACCAGACTGGTTCAAACTGACAAAGTCTATGGTAACTCAGATAACCGCTCTGTACAATTGTGGTGAGAAGAATATCATCTCAGAATGCTATTCTGAGATGCGGGTTGGTGCTGTTTTGGCGGCACGAGGGGGACCTTCGCAATATTAGGCAGGTGGTTTTAATGTTGTGGCTGATCGGTGTCAATCAAAATTTGAGAGTTTCTTAATTTTGATTGTTGTGTCTGTAATTTTCTACAGCATTTCCGAGGGCGTCTTAATCATCTGTTTGCTAAAGGTATCGGCATGCTGGATGTAGCTCTGACAGAAGCCTTTGAACTTCTCAGTAATGTGAGTACAAACACACTCACACACAAACACACACGCACAGGGAGATACAATTTAAACATGTTTGCTCTGATGTTAATTTTGATTGTGTTCTTGAAAGCCATTGATATGCAAATCTTCATGCAACATAAAAGTCATGTGTTGACATATGCATGAAAGACATATAATTACAGCTGGGTCATTTGAGTGTAATATGGGTGTGTCTTCAGTTCAATGAGACGGGTCGAGGCAGTGTGTGCAGTCAGGCCATCATGTTGGTGACTGATGGAGCAGTGGACACATATGACGCTGTCTTTGCAAAATACAACTGGCCGGATAGAAAGGTAAGTTGAGTAGATATAAGCTACAAACCAGCTCAACTGTCCTAATTTCGCACCTCAGCTCCCTTCATGTTGTTTTATGATTCATACAAATAACACTGAGTATGTCCTAGCGGCAGAATGTGTGTGTGTGTGTGTGTGTGTGTGTGTGTGTGTGTGTGTGTGTGTGCGGTTGTTATTGTAGTTTGGGTGACTCTACCTCCACTAAGAGTCAATATGTCATTCATGTGTGCATCACACTGGTACACAGTGGTACATTTTTAAAACAATAACAATGGTACATTGCATCACCTTCATTAATCCAGTTCTAAAGCAATAATACATCTTTATTGTGGACACTATCGAGAACCAAGCTAGTTCCATTTCAAGTCGGTCTCTTTGGCACTGTGTCAGCAGCTGACGCTATGGAAACTCCTCCCAGGAGTGATGAACTCTGAAGCCTGTATGGAATCACACCAGTCTTTTTGGCAGATGGAGTTTGATGCTCTGCCCCTTATGCACATGCCATCACGGAAATATAAACAGAATTTTTCTTCTTCAGGGTCATGATCTCTTGTTACCTAAATACAGAAATACTAGGATTTATAGGCAAATACAAAATCAGTTTACATCACAGATTTTCTAACATTCTGATTGGTACAAACATAGGAAGATTACATAAACTATTTCAAACATTGTATTCATCCGACTGCCTGACAACAGAAATTTGAGACATAACATTTGTTATCAGAACCATAACTAATTATAATACTTAGGCAGGTGTATTGAGTTGTAGGTCCTCTTTACTTGTGTTGTCCATTTCTGTGGAAGTTGTTTGGTTATGAGGCACCCCATTAACAAAAACATAGTCACATTCCCATGAATGAAACGATGATTTAGAGAGAACAAACAGGTCATATTTATTTCAACAAGGCTACATGACCCCCAGACCTATCTGGAATGCAGTACCTGCAAGAAGACTTGGAAAACATAGTGAAACAGAACAGAGCAGAATTATAACTAAAGCTTAATAAATGCAGTACAATAAAAATGCATATTCTCTGGGAGCCGGGCTAAATGAATAATCACTGTTACAGCATTCCTGATATTAAACAGACTGTCAGTCACTCCTCAGACAACTTAAACGTTACATACACATGTAAGGATAAAGTTAACACACACACACGTATAACTGACAAGGTTGAACAATTTGATCTGTAATCATTTATTGCTCATATTTTGTAACTTGTCAGTTGGTATCTATGAGATCCAATTCACATTCAGAGCATTAATGATAAGTAATTTGATGCCACTCTTTTCTTGATCAGGATATTCAAATGTTTGAATAAAACATTGCCCTTTTGCGAGCAGGAGACTGGAAAGGCTTGAGAACAATGCTCAAAAATCACCTTTGAAGGAGGGAAAGAGGTGACCATGTGACAGCAAAAGACACTTCTGATTGGCTCAAGACACCTTTAAGGTGCGACCAAGCTCAACCCAAATCTCCCTGCCTTAAACAACAGTGTTCTTCTCCTCTCCGGAAAAGTTCCAGCAAGACGAGTTCTCATGTAACCATCATGTTAGTTTCCAAGGGAAATTCCCTTGAGACCACGATGTCCCTCGCAGGTGTCCTCTTTCTAAGTCTGCGAAATCTCTAGAAGCCGTCTCCTGGAATTCATTGATCTTTCCATCATCATTCCAGCGTGCATAATCAATTTCCTCTGAAATCGACACTGCAGCTGCATCGGAGCTTCAAGACCATCGAACTCAACGAAGACCTCCTTGAACCAAACCCAAAGACTTTAACACAATGCAATGTAATGCAAGTACAATTACCTCCAGACTTTCACTGAAATCTGGTGCTTTGATATATAATTTGAGTAACCCAATCTAAAATCCAGGCATTTTAAATGAAGTATTAAGGGTTGGTCAGGCAATGATCTGTAGACTCAACACACAAATTTCTTTTCCTCAGATTACAGATAATTTCCATTAATTTTCTGTCATAACCCATTCATTAACCTGTGTTCATGTTTGTATATATGTGTTAGTTTAGATTTATGGTGTAGATTAGTCAATAAAGTTTGTTGATATTCAAAAGAGAAGTTGACTGGTAAATAAATACAGTGCATGCCCAATTATTAGGCAAGTGAGTATTCTGATCTTATCATTATTTCCATGCAAATTTCCAACTCCAAACCATATAAACTTGAATGCTTATTGGATTCAATCATTTTCAGGTGGTATGTATTTGTGTAATGAGGGAGGGTGTGGTGAAAGTGACTAACACCTTATATCAAGGTGTGCATAATTATTAGGCAGCTTCATTACCTCAGGTAAAATGGGTCAAAAAAGAGATTTAACTGACACTGAAAAGTCAAATATTGTAAAATACCTTTCAGACAGATACAACACTCTTGAAATAGCTAAACTACTGAGGCGTGACCACTGGACAATCAAACGTTTTGTTAGTCAACTGGGGGCCCAAAAATACATGGAGAAGAAAAGACGCAAATTAACTAAAAAGACTTGAGAAGAATTAAATGTGAAGCTACCAGGAACCCATTATCCTCCAATGCTACCATATTTCAGAACTGCAACCTACCTGGAGTGTCCAGAAGTACAAGGTGCCAAGTGCTCAGAGACATGGTCATGGTCAAGAATGAATGAATGAATCAGAATGAATCAGAATGAGCTTTATTGCCAAGTATGCTTACACATACAAGGAATTTGTCTTGGTGACAGGAGCTTCCAGTACACAACAATACAAAAACAGCAACAAGACTTTTAAAAGATAATTAAAATTGAATAAAAAAAATAGATAAATATTGAAAAGAAAAAGTATATATAGAATACACAATAGACTATATGTATATATATGTATGTACATATATATATATATATGCACACACACACACACACACACACACACACGCATATACATACATACATATATATATATACACACATACACTATATTGCCAAAAGTATTCGCTCATCTGCCTTTAGACGCATATGAACTTAAGTGACATCCCATTCTTAATCCATAGGGTTTAATATGACGTCGGCCCACCCTTTGCAGCTATAACAGCTTCAACTCTTCTGGGAAGGCTTTCCACAAGGTTTTGGAGTGCGTTTATGGGAATTTTTGACCATTCTTCCAGAAGCGCATTTGTGAGGTCAGACACTGATGTTGGACGAGAAGGCCTGGCTCGCAGTCTTCGCTCTAATTCATCCCAAAGGTGCTCTATCGGGTTGAGGTCAGGACTCTGTGCAGGCCAGTCAAGTTCTTCCACACCAAACTCGCTCATCCATGTCTTTATGGACCTTGCTTTGTGCACTGGTGCGCAGTCATGTTGGAACAGGAAGGGGCCATCCCCAAACTGTTCCCACAAAGTTTGGAGCATGGAATTGTCCAAAATCTCTTGGTATGCTGAAGCATTCAAAGTTCCTTTCACTGGAACTAAGGGGCCACGCCCAGCTCCTGAAAAACAACCCCACACCATAATCCCCCTCCACCAAACTTCACAGTTGGCACAATGCAGTCAGACAAGTACCGTTCTCCTGGCAACCGCCAAACCCAGACTCGTCCATCAAATTACCAGATGGAGAAGCGTGATTCGTCACTCCAGAGAACGCGTCTCCACTGCTCTAGAGTCCAGTGGCGGCGTGCTTTACACCACTGTATCCGACGCTTTGCATTGCACTTGGTGATGTATGGCTTGGATGCAGCTGCTCGGCCATGGAAACCCATTCCATGAAGCTCTCTACGCACCGTTCTTGAGCTAATCTGAAGGCCACGTGAACTTTGGAGGTCTGTAGCGATTGACTCTGCAGAAAGTTGGCGACCTCTGCGCACTATGCACCTCAGCATCCGCTGACCCCGCTCTGTCATTTTACGTGGCCTACCACTTCGTGGCTGAGTTGCTGTCATTCCCAATTGCTTCCACTTTGTTATAATACCACTGACAGTTGACTGTGGAATATTTAGTAGTGGGGAAATTTCATGACTGGACTTGTTGCACAGGTGGCATCCTATCACAGTACCACGCTGGAATTCACTGAGCTCCTGAGAGCGGCCCATTCTTTCACAAATGTTTGTAGAAGCAGTCTGCATGCCTAGATGCTTCATTTTATACACCTGTGGCCATGGAAGTGATTGGAACACCTGAATTCAATTATTTGGATGGGTGAGCGAATACTTATGGCAATATAGTGTATATGAATATATATACATATACATACATACATACATGCACACACACATACACATACGTAGTGCAAATCTAAATACAAATCAGTTATGTACAGTGCAAAGGAATGTAATGGCAGAAGAGGTAGGATGTGATGGATAATATAAAAAGACTAAGCTGTGTATTGCACATTAATTATTGCTCAAAGGGGCAGTTTTAACTGTTCATAAGATGGATAGCCTGGGGGAAAAAACTGTTCCTATGCCTGACGGTTCTGGTGATCAGAGCTCTGAAGCGTCGGCCAGAAGGCAACAGTTCAAAAAGGTAGTGAGTTGGGTCCAGAGTGATTTTTCCAGCCTTTTTCCTCACTCTGTAAGTGTATAGTTCTTGAAGGGGGGCAGGGGGAAACCAATAATCCTCTCAGCAGTCCGAACTGTCCTTTGTAGTCTTCTGATGTCTGATTTTGTAGCTGAACCAAACCAGACAGTTATTGAAGTGCAGAGGACAGACTCAATGACTGCTGAGTAGAACTGTATCAGCAGCACCTGTGGCAGGTTGAACTTCCTCAACTGGCGAAGGAAGTACAACCTCTGCTGGGCCTTTTTCACAATGGAGTCAATGTGGGTCTCCCACTTCAGGTCCTGTGAGATGGTAGTGCCCAGGAACCTGAATGACTCCACTGCTGCCACAGTGCTGTTTAGAATGGTGAGGGGGGACAGTGTTGGGGGGTTCCTCCTAAAGTCCACAATCATTTCCACCGTTTTGAGCGTGTTCAGCTCAAGCTTGTTTTGACTGTACCAGACAGCCAGATGCTTAACCTCCCTTCTGTATGCAGACTCATCGTCATCTCGGATGAGGCCGATGACAGTGGTGTCCTCCAAAAACTTCAGGAGCTTGACAGAGGGGTTCTTGAAGATGCAGTCATTGGTGTAGAGGGAGAAGAGAAGTGGGGAGAGCACGCATCCCTGGGGGGCACCAGTGCTGATTGTACAGGTGCTGGAAGTGAATTTCCCCTGTCTCACAAGCTGCTGCCTGTCTGTCAGAAAGCTGGTAATCCACTGACAGATAGACATGGAAACAGAGAGTTGGTGTAATTTAGTCCGGAGAATAGCTGGGATGATGGTGTTGAAAGCCAAACTGAAGTCCACAAAAAGGATCCTTGCATATGTCCCTGGTCTGTCCAGATGTTGCAGGATATGATGCAATCCCATGTTGACTGCATCATCCACAGACCTGTTTGCTCTAAGCAAATTGAAGGGGATCTAGAAAGGGTCCAGTGATGTTCTTCAGGTGGGCCAACAACAGTCTCTCAAATGACTTCATGACCACAGACGTCAGGGCGACAGGTCTGTAGTCATTAAGTCCTGTGATTTTTGGTTTCTTTGGGATGGGGATGATAGTGGAATGTTTGAAGCAGCATAGGACTTCACACTGCTCCAGTGATCTATTGAAGATCTGTGTGAAGATGGGGGCCAGCTGGTTACCACAGGATCTAATACATGCAAGTGAAATGCCATCTGGGCCCTGTGCTTTCCTTATCCTTAGTTTTCGAAAGACGCGGCTCACATCATCTTCACAGATCTTAAGTGCAGGTTGAGTAGCAGGAGGGGGGAGGAGGGGGGTTGCAGGAGGTGTTGGTGTTGTGTGAAGTGAAGGTCAGAGTGGGTGTGGGGTGTGAGATTGGGCCTTTCAAATCTACAGTAGAACACATTCAGGTCGTTAGCCAGTTGTTGGTCCACCACAGGGTTGGGGGTAGGAGTCCTGTAATTCATAAATTGTTTTATGCCACTCCACACTGATGCAGGGCCGTTAGCTGAAAACTTGTTTTTCAGCTTCTCAGAGTATCTTCTTTTAGCCACTCTGATTCCCTTATTCAGTGTGTTCCTGGCCTGATTGTACATGAATTTATCCCCAACAATGTACGCATCCTCTTTGGCCTGACGAAGCTGCCTGAGTTCCGCTGTAAACCATGGTTTGTCATTGTTAAATGTTAAATAAGTCCTAGTAGGAATGCTCATATCCTCACAGAAACTGATATATGATGTAACAGTATCTGTGAGCTCGTCCAGGTCTGTGGCTGCAGCCTCAAAAACACTCCAATCAGTGCAGTCAAAGCAGGCTTGTAGTTCCAGCTCTGCTTTGTTGGTCCATCTCTTTACAGTCCTTACTACAGGCTTAGCAGATTTTAAGTTCTTTCTGTAGGTTGGAAGAAGATGAACCAGACAGTGATCAGATAGTCTCAAAGCTGCTTTAGGAACAGAGCGATATGCATCCTTTATTGTTGTGTACCAGTAATCCAGTATATTTCTGTCTCTGGTTGGGAATGTAATGTACTGTTTGTATTTGGGCAGTTCACGTGTGAGGTTTTCTTTGTTAAAATCCCCAAGAATAATAATAACTGAGTATTGTTTTTCTGTGTCTGTGATTTGATCAGCCAGCTGTTGCAGCACGGCATTCAAACACGCGTTTGGCGCGATATACACACTCACCAGAATAAACGAGGAAAACTCCCGCGGCGAGTAGAAAGGCTTACAGTTAATAAAGAGCGCTTCCAAATTAGGACAGCACATCTTCTTTAACGTTGTTACATCTGTACACCAACTTTCATTGATGTAAAAGCATGTTCCACCGCCTCTCGTTTTCCCCGTTAACTTCGCGATGCGATCCGCTCTGAACAGCTGTAAGCCCGGCAGATGTAACGCGCTGTCTGGAATGGCTTCACTCAGCCAGGTTTCTGTGAAGCACAAGGCAGCAGAGGTTGAAAAGTCCTTGTTTGCGTGGGTGAGGAGATGTAGTTTGTCCGTTTTGTTAGGGAGAGAGCGGAGATTCGCTAGATGAATGTGCGGCAGCGCCGTTCGAAAGCCACGCCATCGGAGCTTGACCAGCACACCTGCTCGTCTCCCTCGCCTGCGTCTCATAGCGCGTTTAAACAACACAGCCACGCCTCCGACTAAAATGTCAAACAAAACGTCCAAATATTCAAAATCCGGGAAAAGATTGACTGGTATATGCTGTCAAATGTTCAGCAGTTCGTCTCTGTTAAAACTGACTGGAAAAAGATAACTAAACACAGGACAAACAAACAAAAACAACAAAACAATAGAAGCGCTCCACACCGAGGCGGCCATCCGTGGCGCCATCATGATGTATCATCAATCAAGAAGGCTGAAACACGACCACCACTGAATATATTCACAAGTTGAAGCGTCAAGATTGGGCAAAGAAATACATGAAGACAGATTTTTCAAAGGTTTTATGGACAGAAGAAATGAGAGTGACTCTTGATGGACCAGATGGATAGGCCCGTGGATGGATCACTAATGGACACAGGGCACCACTTCGAGTCAGGTGCCAGCAAGGTGGAGGAGGGGTACTGGTATGGACTGCTATCATTAAGGATGAGGTAGTTGGACCTTTCCAAGATGGACTGAAACTCAGCTCTCAAACCTACTGCAGGTTTCTGGAAAGTACTTTCTTCAAGCAGTGGTACAGGAAGAGGTCCTCAGCATTCAAGAAGGCCATGATCTTTATGCAGGACAATGCTCCATCACATGCATCCAAGTACTCCACTGCTTGGCTAGCCAGCAAGGGCCTCAAGATGCCCAAATAATGACTTGGCCCCCTTCCTCACCTTACATAAATCCTATTGAGAACTTGTGGGCCCTTCTCAAACATGAGATTTACAGTGAGGGAAGACAATACACCTCTTTGAACAGCATTTGGGAGGCTGTGGTTGCTGCTTCAGCGAAAGTTGATCGTGAACAGATCAAGAAACTGACAGACTCCATGGATGGAAGGCTCATGGCAGTTATTGAAAAGAAGGGTGGCTATATTGGTCACTGAATATTTTTGAAAGGCCAAAAATGTTATTTAATTGTCATTTTGTGTTACATATTTGTTGCACCTACTCTAAAAATTGAGAATAAACAATTGAGTTGGGAGGAATTATTTTTGTAGTTTAGTTGCCTAATAATTGTGCACACTAATAGTTGCCTAATAATTGTGCACACTTATATATTCCCCTGAGAAAGGCAAAAAATGTTCTTGTTAAACATTCAGGTTTGGGGTTCAATAGCATTTTGGATTGACTGAGAGCATTGTGTTTGTTCAACAATAAATTTAATCCTGAGGAATACAGTTTGCCTAATAATTGGGCACGCAGTGTAAATATATTCAGTCCCTTGAACTTTAAGATCCAAAACCTATGCTCATAAACAATATTTAAACATATTTGTGATGTTATTTTCAATGGCCATGAGAGTAATATTGCTAATATTTAAGAGTTAACATACGTCGCATCAACTCAGCGCTGGCCGCAGGTTTAGACGTAGCTATTCCTTCTTTAAATATTCCCCGGAATTAATCATAATTCCTTACTTGAGCTAAATTTATTACATCATTACATAAGGGTGAATAAATCTGACAGAAGCCCCAGCATTGCTAAATCCCCTACATTTTTTAAATGCAAGTCACAGCAAGTCCAGCCTGAGGTCTTACATTTAATGGTGGAGAATATTTATAATCAGTTTTCTAAACTGATCATTTGTTATAATCCTACATATATTGGTGGAGAATGCTAGGCAGATTTCCTAGACCATTGAGCATCACTTCTGGCTGAATTTGTCAGAGATATGCAAGAAGGACAAAGCTTTTTAGCTCGATGCTCTTTTGTCGCAGCAGGGACTCTTTGGTGATGCTATGAGCACCGGTTCACTCGCACTCTTCTTCAGAGAGACCTAGAAATCACTTCTGTGTCCCCGAAACAGTTCTCTCGCTCTTCCTGCCATAGTATGCCAGGAACGAGAACATGATTCCAGTCTTGTAAATACTACTTAAGCATGTATTGACGTTGACGATGTGTTGGAGTGGTGGTGGTGTAGTGGACTAAAGCACTGAACTGGTAAGCAAAAGATTGTTGGTTCAATCCCCACAACCATCACCACTGTGTCCTTGAGCAAGGCACTTAACTCCAGGTTGCTCCAGGGGGATTGTCCCTGTAATAAGGGCACTGTAAGTCGCTTTGGATAAAAGCATCTGCCAAATGCATAAATGTAAATGTCAGAAGGCTGCCACATCCCAACACAAATTACAGACCTCTTTGCAGCTGCACAAGGCCCACCATGTGCAATAACGGATGCCTGAACAGAGGGCCAGATTGCTGTTGTGTCAGGAAGTCAGACCAAGGGAGAGGAGGCTACATCCTCAGACAGTTCAAAAAGGATTTGGGGGGTTTTCAGAGAAGCAGAGATGACACATTGTCAACATTTGGTACTCCATGACTCAAGCTTTGATGGGTGTGGATGCCCTAGCTCACAAATGGCCAGTAAAACACAAATATGGGTTCTCTCCTGTTCACTCACTACACCAAGTGTTGTGCAAGGTTTGGAAAGCTGTTGGTTTCACCAGAGTGGCCCATCCACCCTTGGTTTTCTGGAACTGGTAGAGCTGATGGATGCTCCTCTGTGGAAAATTCCTTTTAGAAGAGATCTGTTCTCGCAAGCTCGAGGCACAATCTGGCATCACCAGCTGGAGCTGTGGGGACTCCATGCATGGCCCTTGAAGGACTGTTGCAGCCAGTGCTCAAAACCATATTATGTGCCCAATGTTTTGGCCACTCCCTTTAGGACTCAGGTTGTCACCTTGCAAGCATTCTCCCCTCCTCTGTTTGAGTCAGATGAGGCTAAGAGGCTACACATGCTTTGTCCAGTAAGGGCACTGTGCATAATTGTTGCTCGAATGACTCAATTCAGGCTGTCAGATCAGTTCTTTGTCTGCTTTTGAGGGTGCAAAAGGTTTGGCTATCTCCAAGTTTTCTCACTGGGTTGTTGATGCCATTGCCTAGCTTACGATTCGCAAGGCATGCAGTGCCCCATGGGTGTTAAGGCTCATTCCACAAGCAGCATGACTTTTTTTTAAACTATGGAACCCCTTTATAGTGTTTTTCCCCCATGGCACCCCAACCACTAAAAAAATAAATAAACAAATATGCTATTGCAACACTCCTTTATTTTAATAATAATAATAATAATAAATAATAATAATAATAATAAAAAACATTGTATTAACAAATAAAATAAAAAAATAGCCTTAAGGTGTTTCTTAAGATAATATTGCCTTAAGATTTTAAAGTAATTATTCAAGCACCAGTAATAAAATACAGAGAAAATAGTACTTTAGGTTTTTCAGTAACAGCAGCAATTAAACATTAAAAAATTCACAATATACAACATTAAAAAGAAATCTATTGTAAAATAAAACTACTTAAATTAATGATAGTCTTTACTGTTTGATTATTAGATATACATTAATACCGATTAAATGCAGTCAGAGTTTGACTGAGAAGCAGGCCTGTCATTTAAATTTATTAGGCTTACAGCTATTAAGTTATCTAGCCAAAGACAGTGAGTGCTTTTCTTTTTTCTTGTGAATATTGATGTTTGATTAATATTAATGATAGGCCTATAACAGAGAGCAGCAGGTCTATTAGGCTGCATTTACACATCGTACAGATCGGATATTTTGAGATATAACATTTTTGTCCTGTCTGCTTATGATCACATAATACATTAATGGCTGTGTTTACATTTCAAAGCCTTGCAGGCTTTATCTTTATTCCTAATTCAGTGCGTCACAAAAGAGGACTCCTTTGCAATCATAAAAATGATAATCCCTGTGAATCCAATCCAATATGAATTCCATTTTTGTTTTAGTTTTTTTGGCATGGCATTTTCAATGGTCTTTGCAAACACAGGCAGTTCTCACAAACAGTTGCATATGTCCCAAAGTGCATTTCGTAAAGGTAAAAAAAGAGTGCAGTTCTTATGGAGGAGCTCTCCAACTGTGTCATAGCCCAACTCCTTTCCAGATGGTCAGAAAGACCTGCTGTATGTGTGTACCAGTGTAGACATTGAAGTTACAAGTATAACAATTGGAGAAGTCAGCCATGATAAACAATTTGTGTGGGCTTTGTACACTGTTTCATATCTGTGCAGGCCATGGATGCAGCCATGACCTTAAATATGGATATGTTTCTGTGACACACTGCAAAAGTCCATCAAAAAGCTGTCCATCAAAGGCCTGAGTCAAGAGAGTATCATGTGCAGACGTCCTCTTCTTTCTGTCATTCTTTTGGCCGTGCTCCGGCTCACTCTTGAGAATCCATATGATTGTTTAAAATCTGTATGTTTTGTAAAGCTCCAATAATCTTTTAGATTATGAGCTCTCTTCAGACACATACTGGATAAATAAGCAGTGCAATATAGTGGATCTTTTCCTGCTCATAAACTGTAAACCACAGAGTCCTCTGTCGCTGTACCATTCTTGACTTATTGACTCTCAGAAAAACCTGCTAGAAAACAATCAGTCATACCTCAAAAGTGGATATTTAACCGAGACTGCTTTACTCTCCGTCCATGAAGCTTTGAGGCTGGTAAGAGCGACATCCAAATAATCTATTCTCATTCTGCTGGAACTGTCTGCAGCTTTTCACACGTTAAATCACCAGATCTTCCTTTCCACCCTCTTTACGCTGGGCATCATGGGAACCGCACTCCACTGGTTTAAGTCTTGCATAACAGAAAAGTCCTTGCCTAAAGGGTATCTTTAAGGGAGTGGTGTCTAAGTCATATCAACTAGTTATCGGTATTCTTCAGAGTTAAATGCATGGACCCCTTTTCTTCTTGATATACACAACATAGACTGGGATCTATAATTCAGGCACATGTTTTGTCCTACCTTTGCTATGCCAGTGACATGTGGTTCTACCTCTCGTTCCAGCCTGATGATCATGAATCTTGGCCTGTCTAGTAGACATTTCATGTTGGATGAAAAACCTAATCTCAATCGTAAACTCAGTCTGATGGTGCTTCTAGTTGTCCCAGCAATTCCAGCAATGCAACACAACTTCACCATTCAGCTACTCCATCGAATAGTCCACCCAGGACAGCCAGAAACCTTGGGTAGTGTTCAACGTTCTGCTGAACTTCACAGACCACGTCGTGAAGATCAGATCAGACCTTCCCTATCTGAGCAGATAAGACCTTTCCTATAAGATCATGTTACATAAATCAGGGCTGTAGGTGCTACTGGTTGTTTAAATCAGCTTTACTATCAGAAATAATCAATAATTAATTGTTATTAATTATGGAATAATTAAATAACAATTAAATAATTATTCAATAGAATTTAACTCAAATTCTATTCTCGGGGCACCACTCTTTGAAAAGAGAAAAATGATAGCAAGTTACTGATTGAGTCTCACAAAACAAAATCTACCCTGTATGTTGAGTATCTTAATTGTTAATCAAAATAATCAAAAAGGGGAAAAACTAGTTAAATTATTGCTATACAAATCTAATAGTAATCTAGTTACAGTTAGTTTCTAACACCAATAAAATAACAGTACTCTGAGGTAACTTGGGAGTTCTTGACATGGCAGAGGTTGGCTTCAACACAATATTCAAACAAAAACAAACAGGAGCACTTATTATAATATAACAAGATTTATTATAATCAAGCAGTAGTGGACACAGCCAATACTATCTGAATATAATCCAAAACTAAATCAAGGAAATCCTAAACTAACAGTGGAGCTATATGCTAGTGTGTGTGTGTGTGTGTGTGTATGAGTGTGTGTGTGTGTGTGTGTGTGTCCAGATGCGATAACAAAGGAATCAAAATGGAGGATCAGGTTCAAAATGGATGGTTAGATCCAAAATGTTGCTGATACCACGTGAGGGTGGAAATGAGCGGACACACAAAGGAACTGATGAAACAGGCGGGAGAATTTGGTTCACCAGCCTGAGTCGAACATAAACCGCGGTGCCGCTCACTCAATGAATATCAGTGAGAGAGAGAGAAAATGAGAGCAAGAGCGAGAGGAAAAGTGCATGCAATTTAATTAAGGGTAACCGCTCGTAACAGCGGGACTGAATTACTAGTTCAGATCACTCAACAAAACAAACATAACCCCAAAAGAAAACTAAATACAAATCTCCCAATTTGAAACAGCAAACAGCGAGCAGAGTTTAAACATACAAATATATTCAAAACATCAGCATTTAGAATCAAAAATACGATTTAGTTTCACAAGAAAAATCACAGTTTCTAAACCAAATCTGCCCAGATATCAAGCCTTACTTGGGAAATCCTGTGTGATTTCAGTAGGGTTGTCCGTTGGAATTCCTGATGCATTGAGCGGTTAGGAGAAATGGTCTGGATGGTCCCTTGTCTTACGCTCGTCAGCGAAAAGACGCGTCTTTGCTTTATTCTTCGGATCCAGCGATGGAGAAGAATGCAGAAGGTAGTCAACGTTGAATGAAAAAGAGGGAGAAGGGAAACTGGTCGCCTTTCCGTTTTTCAAAAAATATTCACAGTTTCTTTACAGTGAAACTGAACCAGTTGTTATAAGTATACTATAAGACTTGAACAAAGCTAAGTTAATCTTTCTCTACCGTGGCCAAATGTTGAGGTTAGAAAAACGTGGTCTCTTTGTCCTCAGTCCAAAATGGAGGGAAAACTCCTTCAGTACGTGCACATAAACCGAACATAAACCGCGGTGCCACTCACTCAATGAATATCAGTGAGAGAGAGAGAAAATATAACAAATATAACAAATTATTATTATAAATTATAAATTATAAATTATAAAAGAAAATGAGAGCAAGAGCGAGAGGAAAAGTGCATGCAATTTAATTAAGGGTAACCGCTCGTATCAGCGGTCCCTTAACAGCCAGGCAGAGCTTAGCACAGAGAGGCCGAACTACATCTGTCCACTGGTTTTATTGACAAGATGACGTCATCGGTCATAGGCCGCTTTCGACCAATGGCATTTGAGACTGGGTCCATGGGCGGGACTTTGCATCCAGTTGTGAATTTGTGAAGGATCCTGGGAATCTGAGTTCAATGTCTCTCCTTTGATTATTGAACAAAGGGCCATGCGGTCTCTGCTGCCATTTTGAGTGGGCCAAGGCCCTACACCTCTCCCCTTTGGTCTTAAGGTTGGGGTTCCTGCCACAGTCCTTGAGAGCAACCCAAAAGTTGAACAGTTCAGTCCTTGAGAGCAACCCGAAAGTTGTACAGTCCATGTGTCCTGGGTTTGCATGAGCTTAGTTCCTGGAAACATTAACAGTTCATAAAGGCTTTTGATGCCTGGGCAGTCATAATAGGTAACATCTGGGCAGATGAATTCTAACTAGGCTAGCTAACATAATTTCTATCAAAACAGCACTTCACATTGGTAAAGCACATCAAACATTACAACAACCCTTTGTTATCCCTGAGTTTTCAATGATTATGAAAAGGAAAATGGGAAAGATTGTTACAGTTAGTATAACTGTTCCTGGGCAGAGTTAGGAGCAGTTAGTGGTAGAGGGGCAGACAGGAGCTTGAAATGCTGTGGAATGAGTGTCATAGCATCCAGTCTAGTGTGTAGTGTTTGGATGTGTCTGTGCATGGTGTATGCAATACCTGCCGTGATGATACAACCACTAAGGAGGAGCCCAAGGGCAGTCAAACTGATGGGGTGTTCTTGATAAGCTGATAATTTTCCTATATGACTGAAAAATGTAGTCGTGAGCCCAGTCGATTTGAGACTGAACTTTACTAATTTGGTCCCTTCAGCTAGAAGCTGTTGTTGAAGGGTGTTGTCAATAGTGAGGTTGTGGCCTCTGAATGCGTCTATCATCTCAATCTCTGAATCGTGTCTCTCTGGACTGAGATGGTGGAGGACAATGTCGGCTATATGTACCGTGGCCCCTTGTGGGACCTTCAAGAACACCGTTTGGTTTGGGATTGTTAATTTAGTGACATTAGAATCTCAGTGACAGGGGTACTGACAAGCCATCGACTACCAGCTCTTTCTACACTAGATTCTGTCCCTTCGTCTTTAACAGACATACTAGCCTGGCATTTTTGCTCTGGGGTGTCAGCCCTCAGACCGCACAGGTGGTCGGTTATATCTCTGATAAAGGGGTTGCTGGGGCAAACCCAATGTATGTCCTTGGTGTTCGTACACATGTTCAAATTGGGAATAAGGTAGAGAGAGGGGTCATCATTGTGGTAGGCAAGCACCGGTGGTGTTTTGATATGTACATGTACATTATTCTTCCAAAACCCAACGTTCAATATGGATTTCAGTCGGTAAATGTTCTGTTTCTCTATAATGGGTAAGTTAAGGATAAATCCTATCTCTAGGTTCTGAGGATTTACATGGATGGGGATTGCACTGCCAAGGCTGTATGCCAGATGTATCTGAGAAGTTTGCACTACGGTGGTAGTGGCCAATCTAAGGATTTGTTCAACCATGTTTAGGGGAACTAGGTAGGATGGGATCTTTCCCCCACTCAGGCTGTTAACTGACGTGCTAATTTCCCTTACAAGGTCATGCATTAGATCTCTAACCATTCACACATATGTTATGTCTGATCTCACAACTTCTAACAAGGCATCCAGAGCATGCAAAGTGTTATTTAGAATTGCAGAGTGCATGTTTACAGTGAGTATGGTACCCTGTAGGGTTTTACCCAGATCCTGTAATTGTTCTTGTTGTAACAGGAGTTTCTCTTGGATTTCTGGCATTTCCTCATTAAGTTCACCCATTTGTCTTTGGAGTGTACCGAGACTGACGGAGTTGGCAGCCAAAAGGCCGATAGAGAACAGGGAACCAATGGCTGATGCTGCTACTAGCAGACCACCGAGGAACCGCTTTGGTCGTTTATTCCCACTGAGTTCTTCCTCTGTGACTAGGAATTTCTGCAGTTGTTCTAGGATGTGGACAGTTGTCAATTTGGCATGTTCAACTGTGTCCTGGGTTTGGATTCCGCTTACCCTGCCCTCCGTCATCTGTGGAGGTAACTGGATGTGTTTGCGATACACATCCCAAGGGTCTAAACGAACGTATATTCTTTGGGTGTAGAGGTGGCAATGGGTGATTAAGAGCCCAGGGGTCTCCTGTAGGACAATACCGGTTGGCGGGCCGGTTTCTACCACCTCATTGGCTTGTGTGAGCTGTAGGTTGAGGAAGATGCCAAGGATCCAAAGGAATTTCATCCTGAAACATACAAGAGTCTCGTTACCCTGTGTTTGTGGGAGTAGTCTTAAAGGTTAGTGCATGCTAATGTATGAGTAAAGCATGCTACACCCAACTACAAGAGACACTATTGTTGTGGGTTCGCTCCCCTTTGAAGTGGAGATGGTTCAAAGGGTTTGATCTGATTTGAATGGACCCATTTGTACGTTGGTGTTTGGTTTGGCTTCGAGATACGGATTCGGTAAGCTACCGGGGAAAGCTTCCCTATAATCTCAAAGGGGCCTGACCAGCTTTGTAGGAAATTTTTGGCGATTCCCACCGGTTTAGCGAACTTGAAGTAGAGGACTTTATCATCTACTTTATATTCGCGGTCAGATGTTTTCCTGTCATAATAGGCCTTTTGTCCTTTGACACTGGTTTCCAGGTTTGTTTGGGCCCAAGCAAAGGTAGTTTGGAGGTGTTTGCGTAACTCGGTCACGTACCTGATGGGCAGTATATGCGGTTGCAACACTGACGTCTTCTGGACAGTACAGCAGATGCAGTGGGAGAGTCATTTCCCTCCCAGTCATCATTTCAAAGGGTGTGACCCCCGTGGTGCGGTGTGGAGTAGACCTGATGGCCATCAGTACCAAAGGGAGTTTCACGTCCCAGTCTTTGCCATTGCTGTTGACATACTTCTTGAGCATGCTGACAATGGTACGGTTGGTTCACTCAACCTGACCTGATGATGGGGGTGGTATGCAATTGTGCAATTTGGCTTCAACACCCAACATTTCCCACATTGTTTTCATCACAGCCACCATGAAATGAGTGCCTCTGTCCGAGTCGATTGAGAGGTAGCCCCCAACGGCTGAACACATGGTTCATCAGCATGAGTGCTGTGGTTTCAGCCGTGTCATTGGGTGCTGGCAAACACTCCACCCATTTTGTAAATGCACAGGTGACAGTGAGGAGGTATTTGTTGCCTCGCGCCGACTTGGGTACTGGTCCGATCCAATGCATCTGCAGATTGGACCAAGGAAACGTGATTCCCTTCACCTGCAGTGGAGCTCGATTCAGTGGCCAGGAAGGACAGAACTGACAACAGATCAAACATCCCTTTACATAGGCATTAGTGTCTTTGAGCATAAATGGCCAGTACGCAACCTGTTGGAGGGTGTAGTAGGTAGCTTTGTAGCTCCTGTGACCTCCAATGGGAGCATTGTGGGCGTGTATTAGCATCACCCCCCTATGGTCGGTCGGAACGACCCACTGGGGTGGACCTGGACCATCGGGAACATAGACTAACAGGCCTTTCTCAAGTTTCAGGTGTTGTTGTACCTGACAAAGAGCTTTTAGTTCTTTTGAGTCCTGTAAAGAGGATGGTAGGGCTCGTTGTGTTTGAGCTTCCATCAACCGCTGCTGGATGCCTGGATCACCGGGTCCCGTTCCTGCATGGCACTCAAGTCTGTGTCGCCCAGTTGTCGACCCAGGTTCACAGTCTGCAAGCAGTTTGGGGGATTTTCCCGGTTCTCTCTTGCCTGTCTATGGGTGAGAGCATTCACCGAGCAAGATAGTGGTTTAGGGAGCCTCTCCTCCTTGAATTCCCATAGTGGGCCCTCTACTGCACCTCGCTTAGCTAAACGATCAGTTTCATCGTTGCTCTCTTTGTCGGGGCCAAGAGTTTGTGAATGACCTTTGACCTTCTTCCAATACACAGTCATCCCTCAGTCAGTCACGAGTTCGTCACAAGCCAAATCAAATCAAATCAAATCACTTTTATTGTCACACAGCCATATACACAAGTGCAATGGTGTGTGAAATACTTGGGTGCAGTTCCGATAAACATAGCAGTCGTGACAGTGATGAGACATATACCAATTTACAATAACATCAAATTAACACTGCACAATTTAAAATCTAATATACACATAATTACACACAACACAATATACAAATAATATCATACACTGTACAGTATACAATACACACAATACAGATACACATTATTCAGTAAAAAAAAAGTATATATAGTATATATAGAATGTACAGTAGGTTGTATTGTACTGTATTGACATACAGGCTGTCGGTTGATAGTAAGTTGTTAAGAGAGAATATAATATAATAATAATATAATTTATGACAGTCCGGTGTGAGATATAAGAGTAAGAGTAATAAAGTGCAGTGCTGATGTATTTTGATCGTGGGAGATCAAGAGTTCAAAAGTCTGATTGCTTGGGGGAAGAAGCTATCATTGAGTCGGCTGGTGCGGGTCCTGATGCTGCGATACCGCCTGCCTGATGGTAGCAGTGAGAACAGCCCATGGCTCAGGTGGCTGGAGTTTCTGATGATCCTCCGAGCTTTTTTCACACACCGCCTGGTATATATATCCTGGAGGGAGGGAAGCTCACCTCCGATGATGTGTCTGGCAGGTCGCACCAACCTTTGCAGGGCTTTGCGGTTGTGAGCTGTGCTATTGCCGTACCAGGCGGAGATGCAGCCAGTCAGGATGCTCTCTACAGTGCAGGTGTAGAACCGTGTGAGGATGTGGTGGTTCATTCCAAACTTCCTCAGCCGTCTCAGGAAGAAGAGGCGCTGATGAGCCTTCACAACAACTTCAGTGTGGATGGACCATGTGAGTTCCTCAGTGATGTGGACACCCAGGAACTTGAAGCTGCTGACTCTCTCCACTGGTGCTCCATTGATGGTGATAGGACTGTGTTCTCTGTCTTTTCTTCTGAAGTCCACCACAAGCTCCTTTGTCTTACTGATGTTGAGGGAGAGGTTGTGTTCCTGACACCAGTGTGTCAGAGTGTGCACCTCCTCTATGTAGGCTGTTTCATCATTGTCAGTGATCAGACCTACCACCGTCATGTCATCAGCAAACTTAATGATGGCATTGGAGCTAAGTGTTGCCACACAGTCATGTGTGTACAAGGAATACAAGAGTGGGCTGAGAACACAGCCCTGTGGGGCTCCAGTGTTGAGGGTCAGTGATGAGGAGATGTTGCTGCCTATTCTAAGCATCTGGCGTCTGCTTAACAGGAAGTCCAGGATCCAGCTGCACAGCGAGCTGTTTAAGCCCAGAGCCCGGAGTTTATCATCTAGCTTGGAGGACACTATGGTGTTGAATGCTGAGCTGTAGTCTACAAACAATATTCTCACATAAGTGTTCTTTTTTTCCAGGTGGGAGAGAGCAGTGTGTATTGTAGATGCAATGGCATCATCAGTGGAGCGGTTGTTGCGGTAAGCAAACTGCAATGGGTCTAGAGAGAGAGGCAGCACAGAGCAGATGTAATCACTGATTAGTCTCTCAAAGCATTTGCTGATGATGGGGGTCAGAGCAACAGGACACCAGTCATTTAAGCAAGTGATTTTTGATTGCTTTGGAACAGGCACAATGGTGGATGTTTTAAAGCATGTGGGGACTACAGACAAAGAGAGGGAAAGGTTGAAAATGTCCATAAAAACACCAGCCAGCTGGTTCACGCACGCTCTGATGACACGGCCCGGAATGCCGTCTGGGCCCGCGGCTTTGCCGATATTCACCCGTCGGAAGGATCGGGTTACATCTGCTACAGAGGCGGAGAGTGAGCTAACCTCTGTAGCTTCGGCTGCGAGAGCTCTCTCCGCGATGGCGGTGTTATTTCCCTCAAAACGAGCATAAAAAGTATTTAGCTCATCCGGGAGAGAGGCAGCGGTGTTCACGGCAGAGTTTTTATTCCCTTTAAAGTCCATGATGATGTTAATTCCCTGCCACATGCTTCTAGAGTTGGTGGTGTTAAACTGTCCTTCAATCTTGTTCCTGTACTGGCGTTTTGCTGTTCTGATAGTTTTGCGGAGTGCATAACTGGCTTGTTTATGCTCTTCCGTGTTCCTGGAATTAAAAGCGGACGTCCGCACATTAAGTGCCGCGCGAACATCGCTATTTATCCATGGCTTCTGGTTCAGATAGATCCGTGTTGTTCTGGTCGGAACAATGTCCTCTACGCACTTTCTGATGAAACACATTATGCTATCAGCGTAAAGCTCGTTGTCGATTTGCGTGGCGTCTTACTCTGATGAGAACGCCGGCTCTGTTTCCCCTTTTCCTCCTGCGTTTCTGCAGCCGTGCAGCACAGACAAAGAGCTCCGCTTGCGTGTTTGTAAACAGCGGGTCGGCATTGAGGAATTTGAAGTCCGTTTTACGGTGTGTAATTGCTGAACCAATGTCCAAAAGTGTTTGTCTGTCATAGACAATAAGGCAGACAACATCCAAGACAAAAAACATAAGAATTGTAAACAAAACAAACAAAACACTACCATGTTGTGTCGGAGCTTGCAACGCAGCAGCCATACTCGGTGCCATCCTGAGTCCAGTGAGAGGAAGAGTGTTTGATCTCTTTACCTCTGGCATTCTTCATGCCATTTTCTTTCCACGTGAGGAAGTGTGCGACGAAACTGTGGCGGGCATAGTTAGAGTCGGAGCAGACTACCAACTGCACAATAGCTGACCTAGCGGCTTGTTGCAACACAATGAGTGCTGCGGCAATTTCCGCGTACTGGCTAGTCTTTGCACCAATTTGTTAACTGTCTGGCGCATGAGCAACATAATTGACCCAGACTATGCCCACTCCAGCTCGGGTCTGGCTCTCATGGTGAAAAGAGCAGCCATCCACGTAAACCTTTGGGAGGTCTTGACAGACAGTTTCATCATAGTAATGATGATTTGAGGGAAGAGAAAGAGTGGAACCTGTCTGTCCTTCGCAGTCACAATGATGGCACTCGGCCAGGCCCTGACCCAAAGCCATCTTGTGGTTCTGAGCGTACCTGACTTCGATGTCGTAGCCTTGTAGTGCCATCTTTCATGACGCAATGCGACTGTTGGACACTCGTCCTTCTCTTAGCCGCTGGCTATTGAGGAAGGAGACAGGCTGGTGGCAAGTTTCAATAATTACCTTCTGACCCCCGATGTAGCTGCGAAAGTGATCCACAGCCCAGACTGTGGCTAGGAGGGCTCTCTCACAGTCAGAGAACTTCAGCTCTACACTGCTCAGAGGTCGGCAACGACTCGGTTCTCTTTGTCATACCTCAGTGCCAGGGCGGCGCTGAGGCAGTGGGAGGAGAAGCTCACCTCTAAATGAAACTCCTTATCAGGTGTAGGCAAGACAAGGGGCTGAACAGAGCTTTGCTTTCAGTTCTCTGAAAGCCTGCTCTTGAGGGTCTCCCCATTCAAAGACCTTGTCTTTCCAGAGGAGCTCAGTAATGGGCTTGGCTATCTCCACATAGTCCTCGATGAACTGTCTGGAGTAGTTGCAGATGCCCAAGAAGCTCCTGAGTCCCGACACGTCAGTTGGGGCTTTGATGTTTTGGATGGCTTGAACTCTCCCTGCTTGGGGTTCAATGCCATTGGCACCCACCAATAAGCCCACGTACTCAACCTTGGTGCAGCACCACTGACCCTTGGAGAGGGCCAGCTTGGCTCCTGCGCTGGAAAGTTGACTGAGCACGTATCGTATTTCGGTCAGGTGTTCTTCAAATGTCTGACTTCGCATGAGGATGTCATCCACATAGATCAGGTTGCCATGGGCAGCAGCATCACTCATGGCTTTGTGCAAGAAGATATTAAACTCAGCTGGAGAGTTTGAATATCCGAATGGGCATCGGTTCCAAGTGAACTGTCGATTGCCAAAAGAGAAAGCCAGCTTGTACTAATCTACTGGGTGAACTGTCATTGTCCAAAACCCATTGGACACGTCAATGGTCGAAAAGAAACAGGCTCATTTCACTTTCGCAAGCTCCTGATCCAGGTGGATCATGGGCCATCGTGAAAGAGGGACCTGTTTGTTCAGTTGTTGATAGTCAATTGTCAAGCGCCACTTTCCATTTGGTTTCAACACTGGCCACAATGGTGAGTTGTATGTGGAGTTACACTCTCGAATAACGCGTTTCCTGAGCAACGTGTCAAGTATCTCTTGGATTGACTCGTAGGCAGCTAAAGGAATACTGTACTGGCGTACGAATGTGGGAGGTGCATTTGGGTCAGTTGGGATACGAACTGTATGGAGTTTGGTGATTCCACAGTCATTGGAATCCCTTGAAAAGATCTGTTGGAAGTCGATAAACAACTTCCGCAGTTCTTGTCTTTGACCCTCTGTCATTAAGGTGTCTGCCTTAGTGAGTTGTTGTGCTATTTCATCCTCGAATCCTGGATAAGCTTCCTCTGGTGGGGAACCGGCTTCATCACCAGTTGAAATCATGTCAACCGAGTGAGCAGTGAGGACACACACAATCATGCTGTTTCCGTGCCCAAGGCAGTACTGCAGACTTCTTTATTGTGTAGCCCCTCATGACAAGCAACTGTGATCATTTTGTTCAGGAAGGTGAGAAAGAGGGGTTCGAGGTTCTCCCCCCTCGTCAAGGATGGAGGCAGCTCTCCAATCACGGGCACTGTCAGCTCGAAGTCATGAAACCAGCTGTCGATCAGCAACCCTAATGGTCTACGTGCCATCACAACAATTGGTATGTTTGTTAGGTTCTGGACAAGCAAGTAAGCTGAGCGGTTGTTGAGCTCAAGCAGAGGTGTACCACAGACAGTCAGGCTGAGATCCCAGAAGTATGGCAAGGGTTGGAAGAATGCCTGTGAACCAGGTACCATCTGTCCCTTGAGGATCATGAGTATTGGGCATGACTGCCACTGGGTGCGTCTGGGTCTTCCCTGTGTTCTTCTCCCAGCCTACAAAGTAGACTTTGGGGGAAGAGGAGGGGAGTGCATGGGCTAGTCACGCTGACAGACTGTCACCATTGGGTTTTTTGTGGCCATCGTCTGACCCTTCGATGTGCTTTGTCACATCCGCTAGGCTTTTCTGGATGAGGCTGAGCTGACGCTTCAGATCACTCTTTCCAGGAGGCTCAGAATGATTCCCTTTATTTCCATTCCACTGTCTGAGGCTTTTCACAAACCCAACATTCCTTTTCTTTGGAGAGGGATTCTGTTTTTTATGTTTTTTCTGACCCTGGGAGGGACCCTTGTGGTCATTCCCTTGGTTTCTCCAACCCCCCTGTGGGTGGTTGGGCAAGCATTTTGGGGCTGCCGCTTTGCAGCTTACTCTAGGTTGAGGTATTTCATAGCCCTGAAGCCCTAAGTCTGCCCTCTCTGAAGACTGGATGTCTAGGACTCTGACATCGTCTTCTGGTTTATCGGTTGGACGCATGACTGTTTCCCAAGTCATTTGGGCCATCTTCCTAATTCCCTGCATGGTCGGTCTACCCTGTTTACACATCAGTGTAACGTGGGTTCGCACGCAGGGGTGGAGGTTATGGAGGAAGAGAGATCTGAACCCTCGCTCTTCTTCCAGACCTGGCTCATTACTTCCTTGGAAGTATGCATTCCTTAAATGCCTATAGTACTCCCTAGGAGGCTCCAACCACTTCTGTTGGATGCGGATGGCACTGAGGGTGGCTGTTGTTTCATCAGTATATGGCGAGTACTCCTCGCACAGAACCCTGCAAAGCCTCGGATAGCTGTCACGAATGCGTGGTGGTTGAGTCTCGACGAAAGCGTGGATGCTTCTGGAAGTTGTTTTCCAGATGAGTTTCAACTTCTCACGCGCCGAGGCATGAGGCAAGTCGGCAAGACAATGTTCGATTTCCCTAAGGTAATTGTTGACATTTGAATCTCGGCTTGCTGGGTCGAAAACATTCTATGTCCTTCGCGAAGAAGTCAAGCTGGCGCATGCGTACACCTGTGTCTTGGTCCCGCTTGTATCCATCTGACTCGTCAGAGGATGAGTACCAGTGCCTGCCCCCATTGCCATGGCATTGGGCGAGACCACTTCCTCCTTGTGGTGAGGAAGGCGTTCTGCTGGGGCAGGGCCACAAAGACGCCTGAGGGGAAGATTGCCGAAATGTGGCCTTGCCTCTCGACTCTCTTGCTGGACTCAGTCGTCAGCGACCTCTTAGCTTTCTTTTTCAGCCGACTGGAGTCTTTCTACACACTCCTCCAGCATAGTATTTGTAGTCTGGAGGTCTCGATGTAAAGCGCGATTGCTTGCATCAAGCCGACTACACTGGGCTGTAAGTGTCTTTACCTCGCCCTTGAGTGTTGCTATTTGCAACTGGGCCTTGTGGTGGTAAAGTAGAAACAGCTTACCAACTACCTCCTGGATAGTGGTTACCTTCCCTTGAGGATCGTGTGCATTATCTACCACGGCGGCCATTTCAGCATCACACTGAGACGATGTGTAGCTGTTAAGCTCCTCCCTTTCTTCTCTAGAGACAAGGAGGAGGTCTGCGACCCAGTTGGACAGTGAGGTTTCCTCACCTGACCTGGGAGCTTCAGCCCAGATGCTGATGGGGACTGGCTACTCATATCTCCCTGGTTTGACAGGTGAGAGGGTGATGTCCAGTGGACCCCTATAGGAATTCTTTACGAGTTCACAATTCTGAAAACTTTAGCTGAGTTTTGAGGGTGGCGACTTACGACACCTGTTGCTCTGTGGAAAACACTGATGCACCAGTCGTTATTCTGAGAAAAGAATGCACAGGGGGAACCACTTACCTGTCACTCACGAGCAACTGCTTTGTATTATTAACTGTTCCTTGAGCTGCTAATTTAGGTGTTAATAATCACAGTATGACTATCAGCACGTCAGACTACTTTGTTAGTATCTAGTGACTGAATCTCTCAAACACAAACAGAAGGAGTAATGAATTAGTACCAAACTAGCAACCACTAACACAACACTTGCAATGATTCACAACCACAACCGGCCTTGTGTCTTAGCAGTTTGAACTTCCTGGAGAAAAAGGAAGCCAAGAGGGGAAACCTTTGGCTACTCTAAAATATTTAGGTGTTATTTGCAAGAATATTGGAGGCAGCCAACAATTATCATGGCCTCACACGGGGCACCAATTATTATGTAGGTGCTACTGGTAGTTTAAATCAGTTTTACTATCAGAAATAATCAATAATTAATTGTTATTAATTATGGAATAATTAAATAACAATTAAATAATAATTCAATAGAATTTAACTCATTAAATTCTATTCACAGGGCACCACTCTTTGAAAAGAGAAAAATGATAGCAAGTTACTGATTGAGTCTCTCAAAACAAAATCTACCCTGCAGGTTGAGTATCTTAATTGTTAATCAAAATAATCAAAAAGGGGAAAAACTAGTTAAATTATTGCTATACAAATCTAATAGTAATCTAGTTACAGTTAGTTTCTAACACCAATAAAATAACAGTACTCTGAGGTAACTTGAGAGTTCTTGACGTGGCAGAGGTTGGCTTCAACAAAATATTCAAACAAAAACAAACAGGAGTACTTATTATAATATAACAAGATTTATTATAATCAAGCAATAGTAAACACAGCCAATACTATCCGAATATAATCCAAAACTAAATCAAGGAAATCCTAAACTAACAGTGGAGCTATATGCTAGTGTGTGTGTGTGTGTGTGTGTGTCCAGATGCGGTAACAAAGGAATCAAAATGGAGGATCAGGCTCAAAATGGAGGGTTAGTTCCAAAATGGAGCTGATACCACGTGAGGGTGGAAATGAGCAGACACACAAAGGAACTGATGAAACAGGCAGGAGAATTTGGTTCACCAGCCTGAGTCGAACATGAACCGCGGGGCCGCTCACTCAATGAATATCAGTGAGAGAGAGAGAGAGAATGAGAGCGAGAGAGAGGAAAAGTGCATGCAATTTAATTAAGGGTAACCGCTCGTAACAGCGGGACTGAATAACTGGTTCAGATCACTCAACAAAACAAACATAACCCCAAAAGAAAACTAAATACAAATCTCCCAATTCGAAACAGCAAACAGCGAGCAGAGTTTAACATACAAATATACTCAAAACATCAGCATTTAGAATCAAAAATACGATTTAGTTTCACAAGAAAAATCACAGTTTCTAAACTAAATCTGCCCAGATATCAAGCCTTTCTTGGGAAATCCTGTGTGATTTCAGTAGGGTTGTCTGTTGGAATTCCTGTTGCATTGAGCGGTCAGGAGAAACGGTCTGGATGGTCCCTTGTCTTACGCTCGTCAGCGAAAAGACGCGTCTCTGCTTTATTCTTCGGATCCAGCGATGGAGAAGAATGCAGAAGGTAGTCAACGTTGAATGAAAAAGAGGGAGAAGGGAAACTGGTCGCCTTTCCGTTTTTCAAAATAAATTCACTGTTGCTTTACAGTGAAACTGAACCGGTTGTTATAAGTATACTATAAGACTTGAACAAAGCTATGTTAATCTTACTTTACCGTGGCCAAATGGTGAGGTTAGAAAAACGGGGTCTCTTTGTCCTCAGTCCAAATGGAGGGAAAACTCCTTCAGTACGTGCACAGTACAGATGTCCCTTAACAGCCAGGCAGAGCTTAGCACAAAGAGGCCGAACTACATCTGTCCACTGGTTTTATTGACAAGATGACGTCATCAGTCATAGGCCACTTTCGACCAATGGCATTGAGACTGGGTCCATGGGCAGGACTTCGCATCCAGTTGTGAATTTGTTAAGGATCCTGGGAAACTGAGTTCAATGTCTCTCCTTTGATTATAGAACAAAGGGCCATGCAGTCTCTGCTGCCATTTTGAGTGGGCCAAGGCCCTACAGGGCTCTTGTTATACAGTATCTAGACTGGACTATTACAAAGCTCATATGGCAGGACTTCCTGCATGCACTGCCAAACTTCTGCACATGATCCAGAACTTGGCGGCACGTTCTGTCTTCAACGAGCCAAAGAGAGCACACATCATGCCTCTATTTATTTCACTTCACTTGCTTCCAATTGCTGCTCACATCAAGTTAGCATTGATGCTTGCATATAGCACAGCCACTGGCAACTAACTTTTGCAACTTTATGTTCCCTCTAGAAGCCTGTAATCAGTAAGCGGCACCTCGTGTTACCAACTCAAAATCACTTTCCCATACTTTCACTTCCACCGTTCCTTGTTGGTGAAATGAACATCTCACTCCACCCGAACAGCCGATTTCCTTGCAACTTCCAAGAAACGTTTAAAGACACATCTCCTCTGTGAGCACTTGACAATGCACTAACTCTCTCTTAAAATAATATTACAAAAAAATCTTAAACCATTCTTTCTCCACTGTCTCTAACTATCCTCTCTGCTTGTACTTTTGAGCAAATTTTAAACTTTGTATTGTGGCACTTCTAATATTATTGCCTCCTAAGGATAAGCTTATGCTGTATTCCTCGTTTGTGAGTCACTTGGGATGAAAGCATTTGCTAAATAAAATGTAAAATCGTGCTTTACAAAGTCTTCCAACACCTCATTGATAGAAAACATGTTCTTCAATGAATGTGATTCTATTTTACAGTGAAATGTGGCTTTAAACAACAGTATTGATTCAGAGGTGGATTTGACACTTTCAAAAACCCACCTCGCTGGCCCAATGTCAGTATCCAGTGGAATGGTGAAGGTATCTGTGCGTTCGTCTTTTCGTGCACGTGTGGTTGTACGTCATAAACTGTTTTATTTAGGACCGAATATGACTTCATTAATAATATAATGCCAGCTTAGCTGGGATATGTGAAAAAAAGAATTTCACTGTATATGTGCAAATGTATAATGTGTGAAAAAAAAATAATTAAAAAAAAAATACAAAATTATTAATTTGATCTGACCAACTGTATTAGACCCAAAGGCATAGGTTTGGTTTAAAAGTTGGTCGAGACATATTACCAGGTTAATATTCTAAATGTTGGTATTCAGAAAATGTGAGGAAAAAGTCAGTCTAGTAATATGGGCGAAATAACATTATATCTTAATATAACATGTCTCATTCCCTATTTCTTTGCCTCCTCATATTAAATATTAACCTGAATGTTTTGGTTTAGATCTGACCACTGGCTGCATGATATGGAGGGGCAATGCCATATGTTGTAAACTTGTTTGATAATGTAGCAGTGATATGCAATGCCATAAACATAAGATTAATGTTTCAAAATCAAGTTCAGTTGTTTTCAACAAGATCTACAGTACATCGAGAAAATTATATCATGAAGTGACATTCTGTAAAATGTATTATTCAGCATTAGATTTTAATTTGTTTAAACAAATGGTGGGCTAAAATAAGTTAAATGTGCAAAGTGACAAAGATGAACAAATTATGGGGAAAATGGAGCATTGACACCACTTTACATTTTTTTCATAGGAACACACATACCAGAAGCATGCTTTCTGCTCATTAAATCTTTATAAACTTTATTGATAAATGCATTCAAATTATAGCCTACCGCAAGTTAATTTGCGATATATAGCTAAAATCTATATATATTGCAGCCCAACTGACTCTAACATTTTTAATTTGGGATGGCAATAATTTCCAGTTACACTTGTGTTTTAAATCCTGCACGTTCATTCCACCCCACTTTACCTGACATAGTCACTCAAATTCAAAGGTGTCTTCCTCAAGCGGACATAAAAGCAGAATCCTCCTTTGGGCCTGTGGAGGTGGGGGCATGGTTGAGCGTTTGTCTGGAGAGAGAGAGCAGTAAGTGTTCACACCAGAAATGCTGGGGAGAGCTATAAAGAGGGAGAGAACATCAGAGGCGGGAAGAGAGAGAGACTGGGCAAGCATGTTCTGTGTGTGTGTGTGTGTCTACGTGTTAATGTGTTTTGAAGACTTTGCTGGAAAGCAGTATTTGATGTAATTTACATTTAAAATGGATCTTTGTTTGTTGTAAATAAATCCCACGTGAAATTGTTCTGCTGACTCCTGCTTCCACCTTCCTCACAACCACAAACCGTGTTACAGGGCTGTATGCAAAACTCAGGTGTTTTTTACTTAGACAGGAAACACAGTGTATGCTTGTTTAAATGTATTAATTTCAAGGATTGGACCTAAGATACAAATGGAAATCCATCCATGTGATCTACAGAAAATTATCTGTAAAAATCTCAATATGGTAATCACTAACGACTGTGATTGGTCCATCCTGAACAGTGCTGAGAAAAGTAACAGGTGCCATGTGATGCCGTTTATGTGCTGTTAAGACGAGGTCTGTTGTGGTTTTTGCTTGGGGACTTGCTTGCTGTTGTGTTTGCATAAGTAATGAGGCCGGTCTGTGGGTTATCATTAACATTTAAAAGTAATTGGGGAGTATAGTTATGTTTCAAGTTCTGTTTAATTTTACCCTGGGTGAGAGTTGTGTTCCTTTGAGTTTCAGTATACTGTATGTGATCTTGTTTAAATCATTAGAAGAAACCCTCACTGATTGCCAGAACAATGTGTAATTGTGAGAAGTGATGCTCATCAGTATTGGGTGGAGGTGTAGTGTGAATTTTCTCCTAACAGATTGTTTATTCCCATAAAATGCTTGCGTTGCAGTATTGTCTATGTTGCATAGATGCCTAAATGTTGACTGGAACGTATCCGATTTTCTGAAAGTTGGAATGGATATATAACTACCATTCCTACCTAAATCTACGCCTATGATTAGACCTCGAATTTAGGTTGAGATTCTTGATTATTCTAGTCGATTATATACTTTTAAATTGCACTCGTTCATTCCGATTCCTGTTAACTGAGTCTGTGTGCCGGCTGTGTTCATGTGATCTTTTAACAAACTGGTCAGTTTTGAATCATTATCCAAAGTCACTCCCTGCGTACTTTTGTCTGAATAGTAGCTTTGTTAAGTCCCCCTATATCTGAATACACTTAATTACAGTAACACTTTTCTCAGTCAGAGGGAGTGACTAATGCCATCTGTTTAAGCAGACCAGTGCTACCATATCCAGATAGTATTTTTGATTAGTCCCCATATTTTCCTATATACCCTTAACTGGAACAATATTAGTAATCAGAGGTAATGATTAACACTATTTAGATGGGTCATTCACCATTCAACATTAACCCTGTTATATTAAAGTCCCTACAGTCTAGGTACACTTAGTTAATGCCAAATAGTTAGTCAGAAAGCTAAGGCTCTAGAAACGTGCCCAATGCTCCGTTAACACTGGGCCGTTAGTGTGTACTAACTCTGATAGCAGATTTGCGGCAACTAGGATTTAACATAATCTACTAAAGGAGAAGAATTTCAGAATAAAACCAAGTTTAACAATTTATTAGTCAGGTAAATATGTATCATGCCAATTACATAATCAATTTAGAAATAATCAATACAAAACATCCAATGCTCAAAGATGAATCTTAAAAGTAACATTTGCATACATGACTTCAGCAAAGTACACAGTGTTGGCACTACAGGGATGTCTGGCTTCAATGTAAATGGTAAACAAATGGAATTTTGGAATTAATTGATTCAGTGACCCAGGAGGGAGTAATTTACATTGAAGACACACCCATAGCAGAGGCATAATATCTCTAAATAACAATGAGCAAATCTGCTGCTGTGGGATTGAGACTATAGTACCAGTCGCACTGAGACCTTTTAAATGATACTAAACATGAATATTAAAATCCCTTGCATTCACAAAGAACATTATATTTTTATACATTCTAAGTGATTTTGGTCTAAAGAGAATGGAGTGGAGGAGAGGGGGTAGTGGGAGAGAAGAGAAATATGTTAAGAGGGAACCAACCAGAGAGAAAGGCACTTCTCATTCATTCACTCTGTGGGATTTGTCATCTCTGGTAAAGTAAATTGTGTGATAGTGTCTGTGTGCCTGTTCTATCAGAAAGACCTGCAGACTTGGTAAAGTTGACATGACATTTATTTGATGAAATGATAGTGAATCACAGAATATTTTCTCTTTTGGCGTAAGCCCTGTATGGCATTCCGATGAGACTGCTACTCGAACCATCGGATCCTGCCGGAGATAGGAGGCAGGGAGCGAGGAGCCTGTCCCCGTGCAGGGGTGCGTTTCCCGTACAGCAACGTAACTCACTGCTTAACCACCATAGAACGATGCATCGTTAAAGAAACTAACTAGATAGTCACTACTGTTTCCCGAAACCCTAGTAACTATGTCGCACATCCATTGTTCGAACCATGTTGGTTCAACAATGCGGAGCTGTCGTTAATGACGTTACTCGGGGGGTGGAGTAATAACTTCTGCAGAGATCTAATGGATATCAAATTATAACAGCTCATTTACATGGACAGAAAGCAGTGTATTGTGAAAAAAACAGCTTGAGACACGAAATAGACATCTACGTTTATTTGCACTTTGTAAGTGGCGTACTCTTTACTACAGTATACAAGCGGTTCGGTCAGTAAGCAGCTCCATAGCAACGTTATTTCCCCGCAACGATGCTGTAAATAACGAACATGGCTGATGACTACTTCTGTTATTTTCTGCTCTCCGTTGTTTCGCTTTATTTTCACATTCCCCTCTGTTGCTGGTGTGTTTGTTTTTGTCGCGACCTCTTGCAGCAATAGTGGGGTTTCCCCTCTTACATCACTTTATCGCACTTGAGTGTACATGCACTTTTCAAAATCCAATAAGAACGCCCCTTTTATTCTTGGCACAATGAAAGATATAGAATTAAATATATATGGAGTGAAAGATACAGACTGGGTCTGGCAAATGGGGCTCTGGTGAAGCTGTGTGGTGCTGCATGGCAACAAACATACGATTTTCAAGTTGCTTTTCATTGACATAAGTTAAAACCCTTCACAATCTGAATTTAAATACAACATATAATATCCGATTTGATGACCTGTGGCAGCGGGGGCGTGGTCAAGCGTCTCTCTGGAGAGAGAGAGAAAGCGGTAAGGGCGCTTACACCTGAGCTAAATTATGTCTAACACCTGTCTCTAATTTCAGTGAGCACGGGGAGAGCAGCATAAAAAGAGCCACACCGCAAGTAGACGAGAGAGAGAGAGAGCGAGCCTGGGTACCGGAGATCATATTGTGAAGCCGAGATTAGTGTGGTTATTAAAAAAAAAACAAAAAAAAAACAAAAAAAAAAACCTTACCTGTGAGTAGAACACCCTGTCTCCCGTGTCCTCAAAGACTGTCCATTACATGACCAAAAAGTTTTTATTTTGTATTTATTTATTTATTTTATTATTTTTTTTTTGGTCATGTAGTGAATTTTATTTTTTTTAAAAACATGTGTTTTGAGTTAGTGCTTTTCTAATACACTGGGAATTCATCCAATAGTTTAACATGTAAAAATGAGCACATAATAGGTGATATTTGTGGCTTTGTGCATCACAGTAGCATTGGAATGCCAGATCAAATGTAAGCAATTATTGTGTGAATCATGTCATGCTATGTCATTAATTCATTATCAACTGCCAGCATAATGTCATTAATAAATTATATACTATAAGTGTGATTAAGAATCTTATATATGGAATGAAATACAAACCTTTATTGTTTTTCAGTTGAGATGACCCACCATCACATACACTACAACAGTCAAGTAACTAAAAGTTTATATGTAAAGATTCTCAATACACAAGATAATAGCCATGATAATGTAAGCCAAACATAGCACAAAACATTATTTAAATCCTCAGACAATTCTAAAGAGGCCTTCTCATTTTTCCCAAGCCACAGCATGAAAGCAGCCTATTTTAAAACCAAAAACCCATTAACAGATGAATACAATCATTTGATAATCAAATTAAGCTGTGCCCTATTACTGTCACAAATCATTGATGAAATACTCACATTTAGCTAGTTAATTTAGATGATTATTAGCCACCAAGGTGTTTCTATCCATTCCTCAGGTGCATCAATAGCAGGTGTGTTAATGACTCTCCTAATAAATATAGTATGTATGTGTGTATCAAATGCTCAATAATGGCAGCTTTACAAAGAATCCTACAGCTTGAGCACAGAAGGCGACACAGAAGTCAGGTAGTGTATATAAATGCCTAAATAAGGACAAATTTCTCCCCACTTGACTCTGTCTAATGACAACATCATAAGAAAATTCCAGATTCCAAGGACCAAGATCCTTGTGAAACCACACCTTCAAAAAGGGCCACAAGAAGAAACTATGCCTTAAGTCCAGCAGTGCAGTTCTTAGCTGCACTGCATTATTGTGCTGTGGGAAATTTTTTACAGCTTATGAACACCATGCTGACTTTCCCCAAAATACCTCAAAAAATCCAGTCATAACATTGCAGTCACGGAAATTTGTTCAACTTCTTGAGGAGGAAGAGGGGGTCATGCTGGTGCTGCTGATGATGATGCTGCTGCTACTGATGATGATGATGATCCACTGAACCCACATCAAGATAGAATGCATCCTGCAGGAGCAGAAGTCAGAGAACATTTAATTTAACATTTCAGAAAATGTTTGGTTTTTTTAATTTTTAAAAAGTTTACTTACTGTATTTTCTGTTATTTCATTTGATTGACATAACTTGTGTTAATAAACAGTGTAATTTCCTACCTTGGTCTATGTCCTCCCACCCTTACTGGGACCAGGGAAATGCCTTGCCTAACTCGCTGGAAGGTCACGATGTGGTCGAGCGCTAGCTGTGAGGCACGCAGCAGCCTGCCCGTGTCCGCTCCTCCGTACTTAGCAACACAGTTCAGCGCCTGTGGCGTTTCGTATTGGAACCCCTAGTGTCACTACTTTGATACAACGTCAAGTGAGTGACAGACAGGGAAAGTCTTGGTTACTAATAAAACCTCTGTTCCCTGATGGAGGGAAAGAGGCGTTGTGTCCCTCCTGCCACGGTGCTGAACCGACCGCTGACATTGCCGGGACTCTCTCGGCTCCTCCGCACAACTTTGAATGAGTGGTGTACGCCATCTCCTTTTATACCCGTATGTCCAGGGTGGAGCGTGGCATGCAAATTCCACTTGCCAATTTTAATTGGCCTTTTCTGAATAAAGCAAAAGTGATTGGGGCTGTCAAGAGTGAACCCCTAGTGTCACTACATCGACACAATGTCTCGTTCCCTCCATCAGGGAACAGAGGTTACATCAGTAACCAAGATGTTATGCCAGTATCCATTATCTAAATTTGTCAATATGTCAATTTTTCAGCATTTTTGAGTAATATGGTCATTGTAGAGAGAATATTAATGTAGTGTGATGAGGGTCCACATTTTTTGCCAATTGGGGGGGGGGGGGGGGTTAATTCATTAATTTATATAGAAGAAATAATTAAATGTTCCTCCTAACGACTTGTTAAACTAACAAAAAAGGCAACTGATCTATGAATTCTTCACAGCTAGTGTAGCTTTTCACCAAGATGCCTTCACCTAAAAGGAGCAGCTCTGAAACTGGAACCAGTCTATATACAGCTTCCTTCAAAGTTCTTTAAATAATCTGTCTGGTTCCTACATGTTCCAGTTGCCTCATTCCATGGGAATACACCCCCATATCTCAAACCAATTCAAAGAGCTCTGTGTTTCCCAGTGGTTCAGCTTCTGTATGATCCACGCCTATACCATCCCAACTCTCATCAGTCTTTGAAGGAACAGTGATGGACTCCAATTCAGGATATTTTTGTCCCAGACCTGATCAGAGTCTTCAGTATGGAATGTTAGGGAATGCTGTTCTTAGGAGGAGGGTCTTGCATTTACGTTGCTAGGTTATCCTGCCACATCACCTCTCTTAGACTGTGGTAATGTGATGGGCCACCAGATCTAATGTTGCTTAAGGTCTCTTGGTTTTTTATAATTGTGTGGGTCACCTAGCCCTGCAATAAGTAGATTCTGTCTGGTCAACATGATCAATGGGAAGTCTGCATGTTGCTACCAAATGTTTCATTACCCTGACATCAGCCACAACAAGTGCCATGTCCCATCAGACATTTTTGCATCAGTTCAAATGTGTTTACCATCTCCTTTGTCGCGACTGCAGGGGAAAAGCGTGTGAAATCCGGGTTCTCGTCCTGCGTTGAAATCAGGAAGTACATTGTGTTCGCATCGCAATCAGTAACGAACGTGATTCAGAAGTTTAATTTTCCCTTTATGAATATATTTTTACACCACTGACGGTTAGGTTTAGGGTTGGGATTTGGGGGTAGACTTAATAAAATATGCATTCCTCTTCACTGTATTATATTATTTACAATTAAATACAGCTCACTTTAACACTCACTTTTTGGCTCACCTCTGTGGACATTTCACCCACGCTTTACCGCCATGTTTTTTCCTCTGGCACAGAAAACTCAGTCCACTATGATCGATCAAGAGGATCAGCAGCCGGGACTGTTGGGTAATAGTCTGCTGTGAAGCTCGCACTGATGCGGGCTCAGCCAAAGGGCACATTGAGGGTGCAAAGGGAGCACTCGTGAGCACCTTTCTGAGCGCTTAAATGTCAAATGGGACACACTACGGTCTCGTGGACTTCGTGGGAATGCACAAATGAAGGCCACGAGACTGCAAATCCACATCAAGTGTGCCATTTGGGATAGGGCCTGTGTGTGTTTCAGCTCAATGGCAACCATTAATTAAGCAGAGTGAATCCTTCTGGACTGGATTATTGATCTGCACAGGAAGTTATACATTTGCCCATGTATATGTATCTGTGTGTGAATGATAGTTGATGGGCTTTTAATGTGTTAGTGATGTTATTTATAGTATAGACATAAATGTGTATGTGTGTGCTAATACTAACAGCTACAGTATAACAGCATTCTCTTGACACATTCATCTTATTTATAGAATTCTGACATGTTATGTGTGTCACTGCAAAGATTACTTGAAGTTAAACTTTTTTATTCACAAATAAAAAATGACTGCCATTTATTTATTGTAGTATAAGTAAATAATAATGCATATAAAATATAAATGCAAGCAAAAATTACAGGGCGAAGCACACTAATGGCAACAATGGCAATAATATTTGATTGCCAGAAATGATCACCAGATTTGTATTAATCTAGTTGCTTTAAAAGCCATAAATAGAAATATTTTAAAAATATATAAAACTGCTTATAAATTTTGACCAATAGGTGGTGCTGTCAACAAATTGTTATGGTATTGCCAGGGCATGGTAGCAATGTCATGCAAAGTTTCATGTCAATTGCTGGGATACAGCCTTAGATGTTATTTAGCATCTTGCCATCAAATTCAGTGATATGTTACATGAGAATGGTTTTGTCTATCAAAATGCTTTTAATAACCTTTTGCTAGAATGGCTTGAAGATGATCTGACCCAAATTTGGGGGAAATCTGAAAATTTCAAAGGAGGTTTTCAATAAAATTCAAAATGGCAGACAGGAAGTATGGCCAACCATTGCAAAATTGATATAATTGTTCTTAGTTTCATGACAATATGCCAATTTAATCAAAAGTTATAAGCATTTTTATAAGCATTTATATTTTTGACCACTAGGTGGCACTTGCCCTAAACTTCACAGATACCTTCAAATGCATGTGTCCTATTGCCCATGACACATACCAAGTTTCGTCTCAATACACCAATGCATTTGTGACACAATAAATGCCACGCAAACACTGGGTATCATTCGATATTGTTAACTAAATAAAATTCGAGTTTACTGTAGTCTGCTGTAAATGGTTCTAAAGATTTGGATGGCCATCATTATTTTAAAGCTATAAAACATTGTTAGATGTTGATTGAACATTCATTAGTGCTATCTAGAACCATTAAATATGAATGACAGTTAACCTGAGCTCTTCTCTCTGCAGGTGCGGATATTCCCTTACCTGATTGGTCGGGAGTCTTCCTTTGCTGATAACCTGAAATGGATGGCCTGCGCTAACAAAGGTTAGACTTACTCAGTACCCGTTCCTAATGCTCTCTGTAAACAATTAATTAAACTATTAATGAACTTTGAATAAATTCTGATCTGCACACATGTATAGTGAAAATTATACAACAGTTAGTTTTGGTCCTCTAATCTGATTGGACAAAGGCATTCCAAAAGTGCTGAAAAAGGAGTCATAACAGCACTGGAACGCTTTACTGTTTGTATCACTTTGCTTGAGGTTATGACATTATAAACCAGAGTAATGAGAGATTTTGATTAATCCCTGGAAAATTTACATTTACGTAAAATTACACATTTACAGTGTCTTTTTTGTTATGAGTGAGTTTCCGGTGAGAGAGAGAGTGCATTGTCTGTCAGTGAGTGGATTTACTCAGACAGAATATTGGCATTGTCTCTCATGCTGCCTTCACATGCTATCGGAATTATCATACAAGTTTTCTTGGAAGATAAACATGAATGCCCCCTCAAGTCGTAATTATGAGTGGAAAATGGGGATATATTTTGGCCCTGTTCCAAACGGTACCCTTGTGGTCCTCTTCTGAGTCCAGATTTTGGTGACATAAGCAAGTGCAAACCGATGGGTCGCTAGTAAGCAAGGCCATGAGGGTGCATGAGTTATAGAAGTGTGCATTTGAGACAGACTTCCAGACTTCAATCAGATGATGCATTTTTATACATTATGTTTTTCTTATGTAACACTAGGCCACCCTTTCTGAATTAGGAGTGAAAGGCAGCCTCCTTTAATGGACTTGAGCCATGGGCCAATCAACGAAAGATGAACAACATTATAAAAAACTATACTATTTATTCATAAAAATGAATAAAATGAATGCAAACAATCAATCTATATGCAAATCTGAATAAATGTATTAATAAACAAAACTTAATGGTATAAAAGCCATTTGTTTTGATCAACACATCTTTCCACTCCCTTAAGGATATTAAAAGCTAGCCAATAACTCCACAGCACAGCAAACCTCAGCTTACCTGTACGGATCTCTTTTGAAAGAGGGAAAATTAAACAGGTGAAATTATACACAGAAATACCACACAGCAAAGCAAAACAAATTAAGCACAAAATGCAGCCGCAAATGCAAACCCCCAAATAAAACAAAATCTCACAGCGAACATAAGCCCCCTAATACCTTAGCTGCGCACATGCATGGGAGGCTAGGGAAAATGAAATTGGCTAGCAACACAGAGCTGGGAAATGATAGGCAAGACACACATGCAAAGCCAAAAGACTGTCCTGTTAACAGTCCTGTTCAAAGCAAACATGAACTTATACCACACTGGAGGCATACAAGCGCACACATACTACTATACTGGCTAGCTAGAAAAAAAAAATCAACTCAATTTAAGAAAAAAATTTAAAAAATAAATAAAATAAACAAAGACATAATTAACATTTAAAAACTGCACAAATGCAAACAAACAAACACTACAAAAACATCATTCCCAAGCACTTACATTAAAGGAATAGTTCACCCAGAAATGAAAATTTGCTGATAATTAACTCACCCTCAGGCCATCCAAGATGTATCTGAGTTTCTTTCTTCATCAACACAGAATTTAAGACTTTTAGGATTTCATTTCAGGCCTCCTCCTCTAAACAATGCAAGTGAATGTCCTCCATTTTTTGACTGTCCAAAATGCATATTTAGGGTGCACCAAAATAATCCACATGACTCCAGTCGACAAATAAAGTTCTTCTGAATGCAAACGATCGATTATTTTTAGAAACAAAACAGTACTTATATACTTTTTAACTACAAATGTTCGCTTCCATACATCTCTGTGACGTGTGCTCATGAGAGGGATGACGTAAGCTGGTTGGTATGGTCACGCGTCACGTGGAGGAGGAGTCAGGAAATGTGTCAATGGCTGTGTCTCGTCCTTTGAAGGCTGCAGTATACCGAGTGTCCTCCTTTAAACAAGTCTTGTTTAAACGAGACGGCATTCGTAAGACAAACAGAAACAGAACAAATCATGGTTGCTATGACAGCACACCACTCTTTGGACTCAAGATGGCACCGAGTATGGCTGCTGCGTTGCAAGTTCCGACACAACATTGTAGTGTTTTGTTTGTTTTGTTTACAATTCTTATGTTTTTTGTCTTGGATGTTGTCTGCCTTATTGTCTACGACAGACAAACGCTTTTGGACATTGGTTCTGCAATTACACACCATAAACCGGACTTCAAATTCCTCAATGCCGACCCGCTGTTTACAAACACACCAGCGGAGCCCTTTGTCTCGGCAGCCCGGCCGCGAAAACGCAAAAGGAAAAGGGGGAATAGAGCCGGCGTTCTCATCAGAGTAAGACGTCATGCAAATCGACCCCCGCTACCCAGTATTCTACTGGCAAATGTTCAGTCTCTGGACAACAAGTTCTGCGAGCTGAGAGCATGGATCTCTTTCCAACGAGAGACGAGGGACTGCTACATTATCTGCCTTACGGAACTTGGCTGTCTGCTGAGATTCCAAATTCAGCCATTGAACCCCGCGGGGTTCTCCGTGCACCAAGCGGACAGAGTGAAAGACCTCTCAGGTAAAAGCAGAGGTGGTGGTGTATGTTTTATGATCAACAAATCCTGGTGTGATCAGAGGAACGTACATTCTATCAAGTCTTTCTGCTCTCCTGATCTGGAATTTCTCATACTTCTGTGTCGACCATTCTGGCTACCGAGGGAATTCACAGCGGTCATTATCACTGCTGTGTACATCCCGCCACAAGCCGACACAGACCGGGCACTCAAGGAACTGTATGGGATTATAAGCAAGCAGGAAACCGCGCACCTTGAGGCCGCGTTCATTGTGACCGGGGACTTTAATAAAGCCAGTTTAAAATCAGTCGCACCAAAATACCACCAACACATTAGTTTTAACACACGAGGGGACCAGGTTTTGGACCATTGCTACTCTCCCTTCCGGGACAGCTAAAAATCCCTCCCCGCCCACCATTTGGCAAATCGCACCACTCTTCCATTCTGCTTCTGCCCGCTTACAGGCAGAAACTGAAACAGGAAGCACCCACCCTCAGAAAGATCCAGTGCTGGTCGGACCAATCAGACTCTATGCTACAAGACTGTTTTGATCACGCGGACTGGGAGATGTTCCGGTCCGCCTCTTATAACGATATCAAGCTTTACGCTGATAGCGTAACGTGTTTCATCAGAAAGTGCGTAGAGGACGTCGTTCCGACCAGAACAATACGGATCTACCCGAACCAGAAACCTTGGATTAAAAGCGATGTTCACGCGACACGATGCGCGGACCTCCGCTTTTAATTCCGGGAACGCGGAGGAGCGGACAAGCCAGTTATGCCCAGAACTGCAAAACATCATTACAGGAACAAGATATAAGGACAGTTCAACACCACCAACTCTAGAAGCATGTGGCAGGGAATTAATATCATCACAGACTTTAAATGGAATAAAAACTCCGCCGTGAACATCGCTGCCTCTCACCCGGATGAGCTAAATACTTTTTATGCTCGTTTCGAGGGAAATAACACCGCCCTCGCAGAGAGAGCTCTCGCGGCCGAAGCTACAGATTTAGTTCACTCTCCGTCTCTGTAGCGGATGTAACCCGATCCTTCCGATGGGTGAATATCCGCAAAGCCGCGGGTCCAGACGGCATTCCGGGCTGTGTCATCAGAGCGTGTGTGAATCAACTGGCTGGTGTTTTTACAGATATTTTCAACCTTTCCCTCTCTTTGTCTGTAGTCCCCACATGCTTTAAAACATCCACTATTATGCCTGTTCCAAAGCAATCCAAAATCACTTGCTTAAATGACTGGCGTCCTATTGCTCTGACCCCCATCATCAGCAAATGCTTTGAGAGACTAATCAGAGATTACATCTGCTCTGCGCTGCCTCCATCACTAGACCCATTGCAGTTTGCTTACCGCAACAACCGCTCCACTGATGATGCCATTGCATCTACAATACACACTGCTCTCTCCCACCTGGAAAAAAAGAACAGTTATGTGAGAATGTTGTTTGTAGACTACAGCTCAGCATTTAACACCATAGTGCCCTCCAAGCTTGATGTGAAACTCCGGGCTCTGGGCTTAAACAGCTCACTGTGCAGCTGGATCCTGGACTTCCTGTCAAGCAGACGCCAAGTGGTTAGAATGGGCAGCAACATCTCCTCATCACTGACCCTCAACACTAGAGCCCCGCAGGGCTTTGTTCTCAGCCCACTCCTGTATTCCCTGTACACACATGACTGTGTGGCAACACACAGCTCCAATGCCATCATTAAGTTTGCTGATGATACGACAGTGGTAGGTCTGATCACTGACAATGATGAAACAGCCTAGTGTCAGGAGCACAACCTCTCCCTCAACGTCAGTAAGACAAAGGAGCTTGTGGTGGACTTCAGGAGAAGAGATAGAGAACACAATCCCATTACCATCAATGGAGCACCAGTGGAGAGAGTCAGCAACTTCAAGTTCCTGGGTGTCCGCATCACTGAGGAACTCACATGGTCCATCCACACTGAAGCCATTGTGAAGAAGGCCTATCAGCACCTCTTCTTCCTGAGACGGCTGAGGAAGTTTGGAATGAACCTCCACATCCTCACACGGTTCTACACCTGCACTGTAGAGAGCATCCTGACTGGCTGCATCTCTGCCTGGTACGGCAATAGCACCGCCCACAACCGCAAAGCCCTCCAAAGGGTGGTGCGAACTGCCAGACACATCATCGGAGGTGAGCTTCCCTCCCTCCAGGACATATATACCAGGCGGTGTGTGAAAAAAGCTCGGAGGATCATCAGAGACTCCAGCCACCCAGGCCATGGGCTGTTCTCACTGCTACCATCAGGCAGGTGGTATTGCAGCATCAGGACCCGCACCAGCCGACTTTATGATAGCTTCTTCCCCCAAGCAATCAGACTTTTGAACTCTTGATCTCCCACGATCAAAATACATCAGCACTGCACTTTATTACTCTTATATCTCACACCAGACTGTCATAAATTATATTATTATTATATTATATTCTCTCTTAACAACACACTGGCAACTTACTATCAACCGACAGCCTGAATGTCAATACAGTACAATACAACCTACTGTACATTTTATATATACTATATATACTTTTTTATTGTATAATGTGTATTCTATATTGTGTGTATTGTATACTGTACATTGTATGTTATTATTTGTATATTGTGTTGTGTGTAATTATGTGTATATTAGATTTTAGATTGTGTTGTAAATCTGATGTTTATTGTAAACTGGTATATGTCCCATCACTGTCACGACTACTATGTTGCTCGGAACTGCACCCAAGAATTTCACACACTATTGCACTTGTGTATATGGTTGTGTGACAATAAAACTGATTTGATTTGATTTTGATTTAACAAGCGCAAGCACTTTGAGTGAGAAGGGAACAAAGTCCCTCTGGAAGGGAATGTATGAGGTACATTTTAGGAGAGTTATAATGATGTAAAGAGAATAGAAAATAGATTTTACAAGTGTATTTTTAATCTAATACTTTATTTTAATTATAAATTAATATAATTATACATATTATATACTCTGCACCCATCTACTGAGGTATTTCAACTTGGGAATTAACATTACTTGCGTAATTTTTTTAGACATTTCCGTTGAAGCAAAGAATTGTGGGTTATGAGTGCCCATGAAGGATACACCTCATGCATCCTCCGAATTCCCGTGAAAGAAGGTCACATTCGAAGGCTGCATTCGAAGTGTCCTACTCACTTTTCTGAAACGAGACAGCCTCGATGATGTATGAGGCCGACAAATGCGACCATTGTTTACAAGGGAAACGTTTGCCGTTCACAAACCAAAACAGTCCAAAACAATTTCAAAACAATATAAAATAAAATAAAAATTATTTCCAAATAATAATAATTAAAAAAAACGATGTAAACAATGACGCGCTTCCTGACTCCTCCTCAACATGATGCGTGACCTTACCAACGAGCTTACGTCATCCCTCTCATGAGCACACGTCACAGAGATGTACAGAAGTGAACATTTGTAGTTAAAAAGTATATAAGTATTGTTTTGTTTCTAAAAATAATCAATCGTTTGCATTCAGAAGAACTTTATTTGTCGACTTGAGTCATGTGGATTATTTTGATGCACCCTAAATATGCATTTTGGACCATCAAAAAATGGAGTACATTCATTTGCATTGTTTAGAGGAGGAGGCCTGAAATGAAATCCTAAAAGTCTTATATTCTGTTTTGATGAAGAAAGAAACTCAGATACATCTTGGATGGCCTGAGGGTGAGTAAATTATCAGCAAATTTTCATTTTTGGGTGAACTATTCCTTTAATAACTCAGACTCATGGTTACCAACTACATTACATTATTAAAAAAAAAAAAAGACTTTCATTCAATTTAAGTGATTTAATTTTAATTAAAATGTTTATATCATTCTACTCACTATACAAACATCTATGATTACCCTCACTGGTTGCTATCTGGCATATTGAACCCTCCACATCTACACCTGCATCTGTATCTAAAATAACACAACAATACTGATGGTGAGCAAATGTATTCAAAAGAAAGAACAAAAAACATTTGTTTGGTCTACCTCCATCTTCCCGGGCATATACGCACACAAACACACAAAGGGCCTCTGTTTGCCGGTGTCATGTTCAAATGGGTCCACCCGTCCCCATCTGACGTCATAGTGATTCCATTGGCTCATAGAACTTTTACTGGGTACTGCATTCACTGCCTGAGTAGAAATCCTACAAAAAACTTTTGTGATGTATGTTGATAAAATTTGTAAATATGACATTTAATGACTTTTAAATCATATGTTACACATAATATAGTATATAACTAGGGATGTACCAATACTGATACTGGTATCAGAATAGGGTCCAATACCACACTCATGTACTTGTTCTCGTGCTCGTAAAAATGCTCTGATATCAAAAACCGATGCCATCTGATGTACGAATGTCATTCCGTAAACATTCAGCGCACAGATTATTTAGCCGCAAAATCTGTGATTTAATGAGATAAACATATAGTTTGCGTGAGCTGTGCACTTCAAATGTGTGGAGAGGAGACAGTGTTCTGGCAACTCCATCTGCACTTTCCTTTTAAAGCTCCTCATTGGCTCATCACGGAAAACATCATCATGAGCATTGCACGCTCTGTTTGTAGCAGATGACAGCAAACAGAGTGCTCAAGGCACATACAGAGTACATACATATTTAATTGAAAGAATGAATCAATGAATGAACGAACATTACATTTATATAGCGCTTTTCTGACACTACACTCGAAGCACTTTACCAACATGCATATTTCCTGCGAGATCATGATGATGATGAGATAATGACAGTGGGTCTCCACTGCACGTGATGTCCAATCAAGGTACTGAAGCTAAACCATTTGAGATATGGTAGCATATCCAGCATATCATGTTTCTTCATATGTGGTATTATCTTATTTTATCTTGGTGTTTTAGAAGGTGTTTTGTCTCATACTGTACCATGAGGATCTTTTTATATTATGTTCCAGTGATGTTTGCTGATAGCAACAGTTCTTGGCTAGTGAAATGTTTTGGTCGAGTGCTGTGTTTTCTACAGGGTCACACACTGAGTGAGCCATTAACTTTCTGATGTAGAATTACCATTTAAACTAAAGCTGTCATGCACTAAATTCAAAGAAAAAAAATAATTATAAGTGTCTGCACACTTGATTTTTTAGCAGCATTTCAACCATACAGTACAGCTTAACCAGGCAAACCGTAATACAGAATGAACCCCAGTTATATATAGATAGATAATGACATTATCAAATTACAAAATATCAATTATTTGGTCAGAGGAAGTTTTTTTGTTTTGTTATTTTTTTATCCTCAGAGTATACATAATAATGGATTCACACTTATACAATATTACAACAATTATATGTTTAAAATGTAGAGGTTTATGAGATATTCAAGAACACTGAAAAAGGTATTTAAAACCATGATAGTTAGAATCATCATTACAAAAAATTAACCTCCCCGAAAATATCATTAAAAATCACAAAAATGGCTTAATATCAAATTCTTCATTGAGACCTTGTGGTGACATAGTATATTTTAAGGTATATATCCATTAACATTCACGTTGCAGAAGTTTTTTTTTATCCAGATGAATGAATTCAATATTATGTATACTCTGAGAAAAAGGGGGAAAAAAGAAAAAAACTTCCTGTGACTTGATAAATAATTTGTAATTTGATGATGTCATTATCTGTCACTATACAGTAACTGTGGTTCATTCTGTATTGGGGTTTGCCTGATGAAGACTGTCGAAATGTTGCTTTTTGGAGTCAATAAATAACTTTTTGGAGCTATAACAACAGTTTGCAGATACGTATAATTATTTTTCCTTATTCACTTCATTGTGTCTTACAACCCAAGTTGAGCCCAGGTGCATGTGCATACACCCATTTTTCTTTATTTGTCCATGCACTAAATTCAAACTCATGACAGCAGGAAATAATATCAATGAAGCTTTTTCATTTACTCTTTAAACACACACACACACACACACACACACAAATAATAATTAAAAATAATATTTTTCTGTGTTGTCAGGTTATTTTACTCAGATCTCGACATTGGCAGATGTTCAGGAGAATGTGATGGAATACCTGCATGTGCTCAGTCGACCGAAGGTCATCGATCGAGAGCATGACATGGTGTGGACAGAGGCTTATGTCGACAGCACAGTCAGTGAACCATTCATGTATTGGATATTTGTAATTTCATCATTTGAAGATGGGAGGGGGGATTCTAACTTACTGGATAACATGGATTCATTTTTAAAATTACCATCAAACTTAAAATGTATGCTTCCTAACTTAACAACCAGTTTCTATATTCTCATTTGCCAACTTTTAAGGCATCATTAAATAGTGAAATCACAATATGCAATGCAGAAATGTACTCATTCGCAATAATAATTAAACCACAACTGAAACAGAGCTCTCATTGCTGTATTGCCAACATCTGCTGATTTTGTTCTCAATTATGAATGATCTGATATTTATCCAAACGTCTTTTGACCTCCATGTCCTGAACATTACAATATTTGTTGTTATACCAAAGAGAACAAGCAGATCAAAACGAACAGAATTATCCAAATGCCTGGTTAGCCTTATTAAGCTCTTTTATTCTACCTAGCCTTTAGAAGCCTTTAGCCATAACACTACTTCAGATTCAGGCACTGCTTAAAATCTATGTAGACAAGTAGAATTTTGTTTAAGGAGGAAAGGGAGACTCAAAAAACTGGGATATGAAAATAATTGACAGTAAAAAAAACAAAAAAAAACTAAATAAATATTACAAAATATGTGATCAAAAGGTTTATACAGAGTTCAGACAAGTGCTTCGTAAGCTACTTAAAAAGATGAAATTATTAATTCTAAAAAATTAGAATCAGATTACTTTACAGATTACTTCATCAAAAGTGTAATCACTTTAATGAATCCTTCTAAGTTACTTTCTAAAATCCCTACTAACACTTTTTACATAAACGTTTTTGTTTTTCCACTCAACAAATTCAAAAACATATTTGTATTTCCTGCTAGTCCATTGTTGCATGCAAGCTAGACACCATGAAGAACATGTTTTTTACCCCCTCTTACATTGACTTGTTAGGGGGCACACACCCTTTAGCTCTCACAGTATTAATGGGTGTAATTCATGTTTTAACTATATTCTACTTTAACCCTCAGGGGTTGACGGACGCGCTGGCGCGTCCTGCTGCCATTTTTCCTCATAACAGCGGAAACAACTTAAAATACTCCATCATTTTTGGGCATACAGATAAGTGTAAGACATCATAAGAAACTATAAAGGGTCTTCTTTTATTTGTGTACACTTACAATAACAACAAAACCTTGTGCTTTTGTAAAATAAAGAAAATAAACAGAGAGCATTCAGCCATCTCTGTCTCCGCAAGCATCCTTCTGAAACACGTCACAAAAATGAACTGAAACTCTGCGAATACTTATCAAACAAACATGAAACCAATGTCTAAAGAAAGCTTAAAATGTCTACTTTTAAATAAAACAATTCAAATTTAAAGCAAATATTCTCCTGCAATGTAATCTTTATGAAACAAAGCGCTGTACAGTTTCTCCTGGCTCAGCTAATTATCCCTAATGTGATAACACCCACCAGCAGAGCATGCTATTCATACGGTAATGTGCTGAGGCGAACTATGCAAATGGTAAACACCCCCGAGGCAAGTTTTATATATATATTAAAATGCAATTTATTCCTGTGATGTAAAGCTGAATTCAGGGGAGGGGTCTTTGTCTCCTCAGTTGTGAATTACATAAATATTCATGATCATCCACGCCTCCTCGCATATGGCCTTTCTAACACTAAAAGTGTCTTACAAAAGTTAAATGACTATATTGTTTTGTATGAATGAGTGATCAGGATGGTTTTCACATCATTTTGTAGCAAAAACTCTAGGCCACAAGATCCAAGATCTCAAAAGTCTTGTGAACAAATGTTTAGTATGTGTTATATGGCCTTATTTCAGTGACTTAATTTTTTTGTTTTTTCAAAAACCACGCATAAACGTTATTTTCTCAAAAATACAAACATGTACATACATGTTGCTCACATATTATTGTAGCCCAGTTTGTGCTGAATACAGTGTTATCAGACTTTAGCCATTAATATGTTTTTAAGCAACTGAAAAAAGCACAAATGTCAAGGCATGTCAAAACTTCTCCAGGGCTCAAAAACACCCTCAGACCCCAGAGGGTTAATGTGTAAATGTGTAACCCAAATAATGTAAACGTAACAGTTATCTGCAGCCTGATCTCATGAAAATTATGTGATTTTGGCAACATTTTTGCACGAAAACAATACATCATTCATTACATCCATCATCACGGCAGTTTCATCAGGATCAGAATCAGCTTTATTGCCAAGGAATTTCAAAGGAATTTGTCTTGGTGACAGGACAGTGTACAACAATACAAAAACAATACAAAAACAGCAGCAAGACATAGATAATAATAAAAAATAATTATACACATACGTACAGTCACACACATACATACATACACATGGGTAGTGCAAATCTAATACAATCTGTTATGTACAGTGCAAATACAAATTTGTTATACACAGTGCCAATTTTATTTTTATTTTTTCAGAGGAATGAAATGGCAGAAGAGGTTGGATGTGTTGGATAAATATAAGAAAGACTAAACAGTGTATTGCACATAGTTATTGCTCAATGGGGCAATTTAACTGTTCATGAGATGGATAGCCTGAGGGAAAAAACTGTTCCTGTGCCTGACGGTTCTGGTGCTCAGAGCTCTGAAGCGTCGGCCAGAAGGCAACAGTTCAAAAAGGTAGTGGGCAGGGTGAGTGGGGTCCCGAGTTATTTTTCCAGCCTTTTTCCTCACTCTGGAAGTGTATTATTCTTGAAGGGGGGGGCAACCAATAATCCTCTCAGCAGTCCGAACTGTCCTTTGTAGTCTTCTGATGTCTGATTTCGTAGCTGAACCAAACCAGACAGTTACTGAAGTGCAGAGGACAGACTCAATGACTGCTGAGTAAAACCGTATCAGCAGCGCCTGTGGCAGGTTGAATTTCCTCAGCTGGCAAAGGAAGTACAACCTCTGCTGGGCCTTTTTCACAATAGATTCAATGTGGGTCTCCCACTTCAGGTCCTGTGAGATGGTAGTGCCGAGGAACCTGAATGACTCCACTGCTGCCACAGAGCTGTTTAGGATGGTGAGGGGGGTCAGTGTTGGGGAGTTTCTCCTAAAGTCCACAATGATCTCCACTGTTTTGAGTGTGTTCAGCTCAAGGTTGTTTTGACTGCACCAGACAGCCAGCTGTTCAACCTCCCTTCTGTATGCAGACTCATCATCATCTCGGATGAGGCTTATGACAGTGGTGTTGTCTGCAAACTTCAGGAGCTTGACAGAGGGGTCCTTGGTTATGCAGTCATTGGTGTAGAGGGAGAAGAGTAGTGGGGAGAGCACACATCCCTGGGGGGCACCAGTGCTGATTGTACAGATGCTAAAAGTGAGTTTCCCCTGTCTCATAAGCTGCTGCCTGTCTGTCAGAAAGCTGGTAATCCACTGACAGATAGACATGGGAACAGAGAGTTGGTGTAATTTATTCTGGAGTATAGCTGGGATGATGGTGTTGAAAGCTGAACCGAAGTCCACAAAAAGGATCCTTACATATGTCCCTGGTCTGTCCAGATGTTGTAGGATATGATGCAATCCTATGTTGACTGCATCATCCACAGACCTGTTTGCTCGATAAGCAAATTGAAGGGGATCTAGAAAGGATCCAGTGATGTTCTTCAGGTGGGCCAACACCAGTCTCTCAAATGATTTCGTGACCACAGACGTCAGGGTGACAGGTCTGTAGTCATTAAGTCCTGTGATTTTTGGTTTCTTTGGGACAGGAATAATGATTGAGCGTTTGAAGCAGCATGGGACTTCACACTGCTCCAGTGATCTATTGAAGATCTGTGTGGAGATGGGGGGCCAGCTGGTTAGCACAGGATCTAAGACATGCTGGTGAGACGCCATCTGAGCCTGAAGCCTTCCTCGTCTTTTGTTTCCGAAAGACGCGGCTCACATCATCTTCACAGATCTTAAGTGCAGGTTGAGTAGCAGGAGGAGGGAGGAGGGGGGTTGTGTGAAATGAAGGTCAGAGTGGGTGTGGGGTGTGAGATTGGGCCTTTCAATTTGGGCCTTTCAAATCTGCAGTAGAACACTGCAGTAGAACAGTAGAACACATTCAGGTCGTCAGCCAGTTGTTGGTTCCCTACAGGGTTGGGGGTAGGAGTCCTGTAATTTGTGAGTTGTTTCATGCCACTCCACACTGATGCAGGGTCATTAGCTGAAAATTTTTTTCAGCTTCCCAGAGCATCTTCTTTTAGCCACTCTGATTTCCATGTTCAGTGTGTTCCTGGCCTGATTGTACAAGACTTTATCCCCACCCCTGTAAGCATCCTCTTTGTTTGGTGCGATATACACACTCACCAGAATAAACGAATAAAACTCGCGAGTAGAAAGGCTTACAGTTAATAAAGAGCGCTTCCAAATTAGGACAGCATGTCCTCTTTAACGTTGTTACATCTGTACACCAACTTTCATTGATATAAAAGCATGTTCCACCACCTCACATTTTCCCCATTAACTCCGCGATGCGATCCGCTCTGAACAGCTGAAAGCCCGGCAAATGTAACGCGCTGTCCGGAATGGCTTCACTCAGCCAGGTTTCTGTGAAGCACAAGGCAGCAGAGGTTGAAAAGTCCTTGTTTGTGCGGGTGAGGAGATGTAGTTCGTCCGTTTTGTGAGGAAGAGAGTGGAGATTCGCTAAGTGAATTCTCGGCAGCGCTGTTCGAAATCCGCGCAGACGGAGTCTGACCAGCGCACCGCCTTGTCTCCCTCACCTGCGTCTCTTGAAAAGCAGAGCTGCGCCTCCAACTAAAATGTCTAGCAAAATGTCTGAATATTCGAAAACCGGGAAAAGATTGTCCGGTATATGCTGTCAAATGTTCAGCAGTTTGTCTCTGTTAAAACTGACTGGAAAAAGATTACTAAACATAGGATAAACAAACAAGTTAAATGTTCTCCCAAATAGATGAGCACTGAACAATGAACACTGCAACGGTGCAGCCCAAAATTATAAAATTAAATTAAACACTGAATAATAATTAAAAAAAAACAGTAACCGAAATGTCAAGAATTAATAAGTATTCATCCCCCTATTTTAATACTTGGTTGAACCACCTTTTGCAGCTATTACAGCCATCGGTCTTTTTGGATAAGTCTCTATCAACATTTCACAGTGTGATGGAGCAAAATTAGCCCATTCCTCCATGAAAAATTGCTCAAGCTGTACCCAGTTAGTTGGGGATTGGTGATGGACTGCAATTTTGAGGTCTCTCCACAGATATTAAATAGGGTTGAATTATTATACTGGTCCTTGTCTGCAGATAAATCTTTGCAGTGCATTAATACAAGAATTTAGTATCTAGTGAACTTGCTACTTCTAGATGAACAGCACGAATTATTAAGAAAGTATAGATTACACCATATCTTTTCACCATACTGTGGCCTCTTTTTATCTCTAAGGGCCCGAAGAAATCAATACCCACATGCATAAATGGGGGCAAGTCTGAATCTTCACATAATGATGAAATATGATGCATTATATTTTGATTATGCAATCTTTTGTACATTTTGTAACAGATTTAACAGCCTATAACAATGAATAGACGGTACACTGGAACAACAAGATGCAATGCAGCAGCCAAAGACGTTTGTCAGACATTTTATTATATATACAGTTATATACATGTCATTGCCCCTGACCAAAATGCCCATCCCTAGTATGTAGCAAACTATTGCTTGTTCGGCTCTTTCCAGCTCTTTCACTGAGAAAACCTTCTTTGAGGATTTGTGGTAAATTACATTATTGTGAACTAATGGAGGTGCAGCATATTTTACTCTAACCTTTAGGATGTCTTTTAATTTGAGCATCCATGCTACTGCTCTTTTCAAACTATTCTATTGTGAGTAATATCCAATAAATATACTTGTGGGGTTCTCTTCCACAGAGCTTGTTTTCACTAGAAGGCTCATGGATAATTTGATTTCAGGATCATCAGTAAAAAAAGTTGTCCTTCTATATTTTAGGCCAAAATCTTTAATCTTTCCATAAGAAATCTGGACCGTTCAGCCAGTGTTTGGAAGCCAAGAATGAGTTTACTGGTTTTCCCATGAAGTCACATATTTCCATTGCTTCTTTTCTTTTAGATCTCTGATAGTTTTTGATGATTTGCTACATAGGTATGGAACCTAGTGTGGTAATTACTGATATACTGCAATACTGACTGGCTATCAGCCCACAACACTGAATTTTCCAATTGCATTGGCAATTCACTTTTCATGCGTGGTGCTAATTGTGGCATGGGGGGCGTAGTCATGTGTTGGGCTGCGGGAGAGGGAGAGAGGTAAGGCTAGTCACCTGGCTCATAATTATTTCTAACACCTGTCTCTCATTATAGTGATAGCAGAGGAAAGCTTAAAAGGCACGCCGAAGCATCAGAGGGGAGTGTTCACCAAGCATGACAGCCCGTACTCAGAGAGAGACAGGTGTTAGAAATAATTATAAGCCAGGTGACGAGCCTTACCGCTCTCCCTCTCCCACAGACTGACACATGGCCACGCCCCCCATGCCGCACTAATGTAACTGCCTGTAGTTCCAATCTTGGAATGGTTGTTCATTTCAGTGGAGTTACACTGGCTTTTCTCATGACAAAACTTACATGTATTTCATTCTTGTCATTGATGTATCTTAGGTAAATTACTATGGTTCTCAACTGGTTTTGCTTCAGCACCCAGATTTTACATTGGAAATCAAGTGGCGACCCACCATAGTAAAAACGTAACCTGTAATTAATGTATCCTGAGTCGCATTTCCTTTTATGTTGCACAGTTTTGTTCATGGTTTTCAAGTACAAGGACATGCATCAAGTGACATTATTTTTGTTGTTGACATCAAAAACAAAATCGACAGGAAGTTTTCTCTCCCCCCTTTTACAAATTGAAGAGCATATTTACTTATATGAACCCATTATTATCTCGTTTGTTTCCTAATTTCAGACATAATTCAAACAGACCATACATATTACACAGGATGAAAGGCTCCTCATAACCATGGTTAGGTCAGTGTAGCTAGTCTTAAATAATAGTAATAATAATAATATTTTATAATAGTTATGAAAAAATAAATACTAGCTAAACCACATCTTGAAACTTTAACTACAACTGCCACTGTTGATATAAAATGAGGTCTAATAGATTCTAACTTTAGATTATTTCATATGAAACTATAACATTTAGTCAAAATATAACAGTTACTTTTACTCATGTAAAATCATGAATTGTTTTTGTAAATGTGATGATGTATATTGAAAGAAAATTAGTACATCAGTGTTGCTCTTTTCTTCCCCAGTGCTGTTTGGCATGTCAGGGCTGCCTAATGTTTGAGAGGTTCGACTTGACTTCCTCCGTAACACTTTAAACTAGAAAAGTCTCACTCGAATTGAAATTGGTCACATCAGTTTTGAGGTCTGTGCTCTGCAAATAGAGTGAAGCTCGGTTGTTGCACGCATGCGCCAGAGAGCTGATTCCGTTACCCTCGTGCGAAAGTGCAGATGAGAAGCCTTTAGCTGATTGCGAGATTATCATTAAATCTGCCACGGCAGTCCTAAATAGGCTATCACATGGGCGGTCGCCGAAATATCTTCAATGGGAGAACCATGGCATTGTTCTTTCTCTGCTGTCCACGACCCAGTCCGAATAGACCTGAAACCCACTTTTGTGTCGCGACCCACCAGTTGAGAAACACTGGTCTAAATCCTCCTTTTGCACAAACTTCAGTGAGTTCCTTGCACAATTTCTTTGCCTGACTTTCCGTAGTGACTGATTTTAAGCAATCATCTACATTGAAATTGTGCATAATTGTAGTAATTGTCTATTTTTCATAACTTTCTTGGTTGTCTTGAGTAGTTCTCTGCAGAGCAAAAGTTTGCACAGCTGGGTGAAGAAATAGCACCGAATAGATGTACTGCACCTTCATCCTAAAACCTTGTAAATCCTGGAATAGGCCTCTGTCGGGCCACCACAAGAATCTCAGGAAGTTCGTGTGTTCCTGGTGCACTCTAACCTGGTGAAACATTGCTTATATACCTGCTGAGAAAGCAATGTTTTCTTGATGGAACCTTAACAGCACGCCAATTAGATTATTGGTTAAGTAAGGTCCATGCAGCAATTCTTTATTGAGGGACGTATTTCTAAAAAAGGATGTACAGCCAAATACTACACGCATGGTGTCCTTGCGCTTGTGATAAACAGCATGATGTGGTATATACCAGGTGTTTCCATCTTTAGCTTGCATTTAATATGTGGGAACTCTTTCTGCATAATCTGTCTCAATCATTTTCCTGATGAAATTATTGTATTCTTGGTAGTAATTGGCATTGCTATGACATTCTTTCAAGAGACCTAATGCTTGTTGAATTGCTGCTTCTCTGTTATTTAGTGTTTCTACATTGTCCTCTGGAAAGTAAGTGGTTAATGATAATGTCCACTACTGTGAGTTATTTGACTTGAGACTATTTTCATGAATTTTTTTTACATCTTGTGACATCTCAATCCGCTCATTTTAGTCAGTCTCAGGAAAGTCTTGGTTGTACTGTTGTACAAGTAACTCTTTGATGTTTTCTACAGATATTCTATTTACATTTACCTTAGTTTGGTTCTCCATATTTGCATTTTTGTTTCCGTCATTCAGTTCTCCCAATGTATATTAAACAAAGCAGGTTTGCACATCCAAAGTGCTCTTCTAATGCAGCAGTGTCTTTACAAGCTTGTCAAGTTTTTAGAAAACTCTCTGAGTGAATTTCTGACTCACCACCCATGATTCGGCCATGGGAGGCTCAATTGCGACAGTCCCTCAGAGATCCATTCGTCCTCAGTAATCAGTCCAGTTTTTGTTGTGTATTCCAAGCAGTTTTTCAGCTTACGGCCAATAACAAAGTTCCAGAAGCAGCAGTCACAACTTGCTTTCCTTTTCTCTTTTTTATTCTCTTTGCAAGCTCTATAAAATAAATAGACTTTTAAAGGGTAATCCAAAATTGCATTCCATGTGGTTGAAAAACTGTTTGCTTCACGCTGACACGTGACCTCACTTCCTTTATACCATACAGCATATGGCTCCCTAGGTGCAGTGACCGGTATGCACACTAGGGGTGCTATGATAACAAGATAACAATTTCTTTGGTTTATAATAAATAATTATTAAATGAAGAAAAATAAATAATAATTCACAAAGGCTCCAACATCTGTGTTGCTCTGGCTTTGTGCTTTGGGTCATTGTCCTGTTGTAACACAGACTTCCTCCCAATTTTACACTTTCTGGCAGAGGGGAGTAGGTTCTTATGCTAAATCTCTCTGTATTTTGCAGCTTTCATTATCCCATCTATCTTCCCTATATTGTCAGTCCCTGCTGCTGAAAAGCACCCCCATAACATGATGCTACCACCAGCGGGTTTCACAGTAGGGATGGTACTTCTTTTGGTTGGTGCCAGATGGGCTATTTTGAGTATTTCTGTAACTGATGATCTCCTGGAATTTCATGTACATCAGTCTCTAGAGTTTACTCAGAATGGTGCCAAGAACAAAAAACATCCAGTGAGCGGCAGTTCTGCGGATGGAAACACCTTCTTGATGAAAGAGGTCAACGGAGAATGGCTAGACTGGTTAGAGCTGACAGTAGGGCTACGTTAACTCAGATAACATCAAGCTAGTTGAACAAACTCAGGGTTGCAAGATTGGTTTTGAATTGACAAAACCAAACCAATCCAATCAGGCTTAACTGGTACCATGATGCTGCTCATCAACTTTCTCTGTCAACTCAGGCTTTGATCCTGAGTTTAAGATTAGTTAACGTGCGTATTCACACGAATGAGTAAAATTTGCAGATAACAGTCAATCGCGTGAAACATGGAGAGAGAGAGAGAGAGAGAGAGAGGGAGTTAATTAATTGCGTCAGCGATGTCCCTGCTGATTGGTTCAGCATCTGTTACCCAGAACAAAACCTGCTACGGAGCAGGTTAGCCATGTTGCGTAAGATACTATGTAGTTTAGTTTACCAGTGTTCATCACCAATTTACCTGGCTAGCCACCTAAACTGGCTTCATTGTATAGGTCCCTGAACAGCATCTCAGAATGCACAACACGTCGAAATTTACGGCAGAACTCACAGGTGAAGCAAATAATGTTGATCATCTCCTAACAAGACCACATGTCAAGGTCTGGGTAGATTATGTGGTAAGTGAACAATCAGTTTTCTTAGTCAATATGTTGAATGCGGAGAAATGGGCAGGAGTAAAGACCTGATCAACTTTGACAAGGGCCAAATTGTTATGGTCAGACAACTGGGTCAGAGCATCTCTGAAATGGCAAGGCTTGTGGGGTGCTCCCGGTCAGCATTGGTGAGTACCTACCAACAGTGGTCTGAGGAGAGACAAACCACAAACCAGCAACAGTGTGTTGGGCCCCCAAGGCTCATCGATGCGTGATGTCAATGAAGGCTATCCTATCTGGTCTGAATCGACAAAAGGTCTACTGTGGCAAAAGTCACAGAAAGTTTGAATGATGGTAATCGCACCCTGCTGCACACTCTGCTCACGTACGAAGCAGAGTGCCCATGATGACCCACCATTAAAAGCACCTACAATGGGCACGCAAGCATCGGAACTGGACCTCGGAGCAGTGGAAGAAGGTGCCTGGTCCAATGAGTCCTGTTTTCTTTTACGTCACGTGGATGGGCAATGTACATATGTGCCATTTACCTGGAGAAGTGATGGCACCAGGATGAACTGTGGTAAGATGACAAGCCTGTGGAGGGAGTGTGATGCTCTGGGCAATGTTCTGCAGGGAAACCCTGGGTCCGGCCAGTCAATTTGACACGTGCCACCTACCTAAACATTGTTGCAGACCAGGTACACCCCTTCATGGCAATGGTAATGGCCTCTTCAGCAGGATAATGCACCCTGCCAAACTGCACACATTGTTCAGTAATGGTTTAAGGAACATAATGAAGAGTTCAAGGTGTTGCCCTGGCCTCCAAATTCCCCAGATCTCAATCCGATTGAGCATCTGTGGGATATCCTGGACCAACAAGTCCGATCCATGGCGGCTCAACTTTTCAACTTACAGGACTTGAAGGATTCTGCTGCTAATTTCTTGGTGCCAGATACCACAGGACAACTTCAGGGGTCTTGTACAGTCCATGCCTTGGCAGATCTGTGCTGTTTTAGCGGCACGTGGAGGACCAACAGAATATTAGGCAGGTGGCCATAATGTTTTGGCTCATCAGTGTATATAGGACTGACATATGCTTTATATATGTATATATATTTTAATATACAGTAAATTGTAGCAGACAACTTGCTTCATATATTCAGTTTAGCAACAGTTCAAGGGCTCACTTTATATTTATCATTCCTTATCATTTATATTATAACTTTATGATTTTGGCTGTGCAGCAATTGTAGTAATTGGACAGCCTACATTTAGGTTTAAAAATATTTTATATATTTAAAAATATTTATTTTTAGAGACTTACGTGAGCTCTGTGATCTGATCGTTCACCTTATGAACTAATGCACGTTTTTAATGCATTTTACCCGCTCAAGTGTCAAGCGTTGGACCCACTTAGGACCCCTACCCCTGTTGCTCGTGTTCTGCTGCCTGCAAAACAGTGTTGTACTATTCAGTATATATAAATCACCTTAACACTGTGTGGATAAAAAGCGTCAGTTAAAAAAAAAAAGAAAAAATATATGCAAATGAAATATATTTCTCCAGAAGGGCATCTCAGCAAAGGAGGGCAAAGGGTTAGTTGCTACGGCCACTGTAGCCACCCCCCAGTGCAAGTTCCTGAGCTGGTGTGTGGTAGGTGTTCTGGCGCACTATGGCTGCCGTTGCATCATCCAGGTGGACGATGCAAATTGGTGGTGGTTGAGTAGATTTCCCAGCGATTTGAGTGCCTAGAAAGTGCTATATAAATTATTATTATTTTTTTTTAATTGTGTGAGGAACAGAGCAAAAAGCACAAGTTTACGTCATACATACAATGAGCCACATTAAAGTTATTTTGCAAAAATGGAGGTATAGTAATGTGATTCTATGAGACCTGGTTGGTAATCTGATTACAAGAATTTAAATGTAATGCATTAGACTACTTTTCCCCCCAAAAGTATTTAGATTACAGTAACGATTTACTTTGTAATAAGATTACATCTAATAGCTGTAACTGCACATGCACCTCTCCAAAACATTTACAATGCGTTGTGTTAACGCAGACGACAAAAGCTGTGATTGGTCGGCTTTGTAACAAGAGACCATTCCCCAGGATGACAAAAAACATATCTGAGGTAGCGGCACATTTTCTCCAGCATTATTTTAATATCTATGCATTGTATCAACTGATCAGTGATTGTGTCACCGTGATTGGACTCGCTACGTTTTTCTGGAGCATTTGCTGTTTTTATATACTGTTTATGTTTTAAATTTCAAGTAACAAGTGAAAATGTAACAAAAGAGACATCTATTTTCTTCTTCTACTTCTTCTAACACTTATAATTTGTCAACAAATGAAAGAGCCTCTGTTAATATTTGGTTATATTGCCTATATGCATTGTAAAGTCCAGCTTATACATTTTAAATAGACAACCATTTTGCATTGGTCAAGCGTTTATTTATTTCTAAATTTAATGAGGATTTAAAATAAATACATTTAAAAAATCAGCATAGGGCACCAGCGAATGCCAAAATATGTATTTATTATTATTTAAGCAACTCAAGAGCAAGCATAAAGTATGACTAATTTACTTTCAATTTGCATTGCAGGCAACAAGTATAATAAATTATATTCTATGTACCTTAATACAGCATACTTTGATTAACTCATTTTTAATGCTACAATAATTTAATACTTTTAAATCCACGAATGGCATTGCTTTTGTTTATTTATGACATATAAAACTATTTCAGAATTGAAGACATTTTCTGTACAGAACTATGCAAACACACCAATGCAGAACTATAAATGCAAACCACAGAGTTAGTCACTACACAGAGCCTACCTCGCAGATTCAACGCAGAAGTATAAATCGGCCTTTATACCTAACGTGGTCCCACAGTCATGAAAAAACTGGAAATATATAGTTAGTTGTACAACTGTGATTTCCAGGCCAGGAAAGTCATGGAAATGTATTTAGTCAAAATAGTTTTTCTCTAGATTTCCTCTGCTTTAAAATAATTTATCATCTAGATATGACTTTCTGTGAGTGCATGTGTTGAGTAAAACACAAGCCAACATGAAACATCAGACTGTCCATAAATGAGACATCTTATTGGAGACATTTGTAACAAACACTAATAAGTATAATTGTTAATCTATTAATTGCAAAGATTGGTACCTGACACAGGCATTGAAGTCCACCCAGCAATCTCTATAAAATTATTTCTGAAAGACTGGAAAGGAAAAATCATGGAGGAGCATATTCTAGAAGTAGCTATAATGTTGTTTCCTATCTGTCACTCACTCGACGTTGTGTCGATGTAGTGACACTAGGGGTCACTCTTGGGAGCCCCAAACACCTCTGATTTTGAAAAAAGGCCAATGGGAATTGGCGAGTGAAATTTGCATGCCACTCCCCCGGACATACGGGTATAAAAGGAGCTGGCTCACAACCACTCATTCAGATTTTCTCTTTGGAGCCGAGCGGTTGCATTCAGTGCACTGAATTCAATCTCCCTACTGTTCACCTCAAACTGCTGGATCTACGGCGCATTTCAGTGGCTTCTCCCCCTCTGCACCCGTGGAGTGCAGAGATCGCCCCTGGGCGCTTCGGCAGAAAAAAAAAAAAAAAAAGAGTATATTCTAAAAGAGTATATTTCCTAGCTAGAAGAGTGGCACTCACGGAATGTCTTTTTAAAGATGCCCTTCCGTTTGTGTATTATTCCTGGTTGCGGTCATTATCTCTCCGCTTCTGACGGCCACGATTGCTGTCTTACGTGTCTGGGCGCTGCACACATGGAGACATCGTTCGTGGATGGGTCATGTCCTCATTGTGAGAACATGACTATGGCAACGTTGCGGTCGCGGCTTTCCTTTGTAAGAGGTCAAGCCACCCCAGCGGCTCCCCGCCTCGGTCCTTCTACCTATGGGTATGAGGCCGCATCGGTTGGCACTGGGGGCGATTTGGGGACTTCAATGGGAGCACCTCCGCCGGGTAACCCCCCACGGACCTCCCATTCCTCAGCACGCTCGCTTGCCCTGATCGGGCTCTCGGATGAGACCGCCGGCTCATCTCAGGGCGAGTTTCGACCTCTTATTCGGAGCCCGGGATGACGATGAGCTCTCGATCGCAGCATCAGAGAGCGGGTTCGTCCAGTCTGACGTGGAGGCTTCGGCTGGGCTTCCACCTTCGGGTATGGTCGCCCAGTCTCAGGACGACGTGGAGCTGATGGACATGCTTTCCCAGGCAGCCGCGAGTGTCGGGTTAGAGTGGAACCCTCCACTCTCCCCTGAACCCTCACGTCTCGATGATTGGTTCCTGGGCCCAGAGCGCCACTCACGGCTGTGCCCTGCCCCGGTCCCTTTCTTCCCGGAGGTGCAAGAGGAGCTGACGAGATCGTGGGGGCCACCTTTTACTACCCGATCCCAGTCTTTCAGCTCCCCTGCTCTCACTACCCTCGATGGTGGGTCAGCCAGGGGGTATTTGGTGATCCCCCAGGTGGATAAGGCGCTCGTGGTGCACTTGTGCCCGCAAAGTACTGCCACCTGGCGCAGGCGCCCGAAGCTCCCATCCAGGGCCTGTAGGTTTACGTTGTCTCTGACGGCTAAGGCCTACGGTGCCGCTAGACAAGCCACCTCCTCCCTGCACACCATGGCTCTCCTGCAGGTACACTAAGCCAAGGCGCTAAAAGAGCTGCATGAGGGTAGTTCTGACCTGGGATTGATGCAGAAACTGTGCTCGACGACCGACCTCGCTCTCCACGCAATGAAGGTCACGGCGCGGTCTCTCAGGCAGGCGATGTCCACCCTGGTGGTCCAGGAGCGCCACCTTTGGCTCAACCTGGTCGAGATTAGAGAGGCTGACAAGGCGCGGTTCCTTGACGCCCCCATTTCCCAGGTTGGCCTATTCGGCAACACCGTCAAGGACTTTGCCCAGCAGTTCTTGGCAGTGAAGCAGCAGATGGAGGCTATTCAACACATCCTGCCCCGGCGCAGCTCAAGACCGCACACCCCGTCTGCTCGTCGCCAAGGGCGTCCTCCTGAAGCAACAACACCGGCTCTGCCGCAGCACACCCCCACGGCCTGGCCCCGGCATGGAGCCCACTGCAGGAAACAGATGTCACCCATCTCATGGCCGGCCACCAAGAACCCGAGGAAGGCTTCGAAGCACCTCTGAGACGGGCGACCCAGGGACGAGGAGACCCGCTACTCTGGAGCTGGTGGACAGACCACTCCATCCCCCGGTGGAGGGCCGGGAGGAGAATCTTTTGTTCCATTTTATTTTGCCGCATGCCCAAGAGGCTGTGGTACCCAAAAGTTCAACAAAAGAGCAGTTTTCTTGTTCCCTGGGTCACATATCCGGTGCGCACGGCCGTCATCATGACCGCTATCCACCGTCCCATTTCGGCAGGTTTGGTACTCCAGCGGCTGGCCCCCCACCCCTGCGCGCCCAGCTGTGGCACGAACATGCCCACACCGGGTTGGTTCTGATGGACTGCGGGGATGATATTCCTCCTCCGCCCTCCCCGGCCAATCTTATGGTGGGTATAAGGAGCCAGGTAAGTGCTTCAATATCCCTGGACTCAGCACAGCCACGGGGCTCGAGCCCCCTCGACGTGGCGCCTCAGGCTCTGCCCCACCACGAGTCCCCACCCACCGGTACGGCCAATGTGATTCTTGGTCCTCCTCGCCCGGAGTTTGGATGCGTGGCTTGCGCTCTCCAACCCGTCGGGATGGCTGACCCAGATCATCCGACTCAGCTACTTGAATCAGTTCGCCAGGTGCCCGCCCAGGTTCAGCAGCGTCCGCTTCACTTTGGTGAAGGGCGAGAACGCCGCTACCTTGCGTGCAGAGATCGCTACCCTTCTACGGAAGGGTACGATAGAGCCTGTCCCTCTGGCCGAGATGAAGAAGGGGTTTTACAGCCCCTACTTCATCGTACCGAAGAAAGGCGGTGGGTTGAGGCCAATCTTATTAAATTTAAATAAAGCGTAATGTGTGATGGTGTGGACTTTTTAATATTGAATGTATTGAGTGTTTTTAATATAAAAACTGAATTCTTTTGCTAAATCAAGCTTTTAAATAAATAATAACCCGTTGCGCCATTAAACATAGGTAGGATGTAACTTTACGTAACCTTTAGTATAAACTAAATATTTATGGAAGCCTCCGACCAGAAGTAATGGTTGGAATAAAAAGCAGACTGATTTAATGACTTCAATGAGCTTATGTTTTGCATTACATACTTCAATCCTTTAGACATACAGTATATGATGATGTTGATATTTACACTTGTTTACATTTATGAGAGAGTACATTATGTAAAACATTTACTTCTTAGCGGCTCCTCAGTATGAAACCGATCTAATGGTGCACTTTCCTGTGCACATCGCCCGGTGTAAGGTTTCAACACATACAAAATATATAGGATATTAAAATGAATAAATGTCAATTTTTCCAGCCAGTTGAATTAGTATTTATGTATTGCCCCTTATTAATTTTAGATATGGTTCCTGAATAATGTTATGTACATAGCCTAGGTTAAATATGCTATTTATTAAATCTACTTTTATTACATATCATATTTCAATTTGGATATAATTTATTACAGATGACAGTTATGCGAGCAAACAAGATTTGAACATCAACCATAACGAGATAAAACTGAAATGCATGGCTTTTTAACCCTTTGTGTACAAATTTGAAGGCTGCTTATTGGATCAATACAGGTAAATATTATATTATGGGACTATGCATTACTTAACAGAGAGCTTATGAACTACCAGCTGAGTCTTACCTTAAGAACAGGTGGGGCAACCAAACTAAGCACTGACTTAGTTACAAACTAACTAGTAGTTACTCAGCCCTTAGTGTGAACTTTACATCCTAACTTATGCACAGCTGTTGCAACCCTACCCAGGTGGTGACAAAAGACCATTTTTGTGCGTTATGAGCCAGTAAAGTTTGAATTGAGTCAGCGCACGTCAGTTAGCAAACGTTTCTTTGAAGTCATGACCATTGACTCTCACTCCATGATCGCTTGGATTTCTACTACAACAACACAGCTGGGAAATACAGTTAAACTAACAGCATTAGCATTGAGGCTTTCCACAGCATAAAGACACAGATGGAAAAATCAAAAACATACTCAAGACACTTGGCAAATACCGAAGTTTCTGCGTTGTGAGGACATCTAATCAACATTGTGGAGGAGAGAACGGTTTCTATAGTGAATGACTCTTGCACACAGGCTACAGCGAAATAGGTAGGAATACCCCCCCAGATGACAATTTTTCCACAGAAAATAGTTTGTATTTGACCAAAATGACATTATCTTCAGCAAGCTGACTAACACACTACAGCATCTCTGCTTGAGAGTCGCGACATACACAGGTAACACACACACACACACAGACACACACATCCTTGTTTCTCCAGTAACTTGTTAGAACCAGCCCAAGCCGTTGTTACTAGTTCTAAAGTTACATTTTTGAATTAGTAACGGGGGCTTGTGCGCATCTTTTGAACTAGCAACAGCAGATTCTGATCCGTCGCATAAGAAAGTAATTCCAAGCACAACTGTGTTTTTGTGACAGTCCTTAGTTTTCCCTCTCTTTGTTTTTTTTTTTTTTTTACTTGTTCGTTGAACTGTTGTATATAAGCAATATTACACGAGCAAGAGTGCTGTATGGCCCAAAATCAGCACGGCTGTGATTACCTGCAGCACTGTGCTGATGTAAGGCCATACATCACTCTTGCTCATGTGATATTGCTTAAATATACATATGCACATTTGATTTGATTAATCACTATGCTGCACTGGCAGACATGTGCTCCACTGTTATCTCATTTCCATCTTAACTTCAGTCGAAGTTGTTCTCTAAAATGCTTTCATAATGTAATAGCAACAGCATTTGGGGAGAGCATTATGCTTTTTCAATTATTAAAAACAAACAAACAAACAAACAAACATATTGTAATTATAAATACCAAATTAATTAAAAATGTGTTTAAGTTCTTAGGGAAAAAGTGCAATGGATTTATCTGATTTTAACAATACATTATAAATTTCTAACCCAGTGTCTGGGTATGGAAGAAATTCTGGCAAATATAACATTTCAAAACTCATATAAAATAGAAATAAATAATTAAAGACACACTAAAAAGGTTTTAAATCTATTTCGATCTGTTCTTTAAAACTAGATTTTTTTTTTCTTGTTAAAATCCTCTAAACTTTTTAATAAGCTGTGTCTGAATTCGCCCCCTGTCCACTGTATTTTGCACTTTTTTGGGTGTTGGCCATTCTGTAGTAGTGTCCCTATATTTTTTCACTCCACACAGTGCACTCTGATTTCGAGTGTACATCCGATGATTTATTTCCCATAATCCACTGTGGGGAGGACTGATAAACAAGGAGTGGGAGCACATGTAGGGGGGAGAGAGAGGGAGAGAGAGAGAGAGAGAGCAAGCGAGCAAGAGATGCCAGTTTACAGCTACCTTCATTCCTGCAATGTTTTATTTCATGCTGACTTTTTTGTTTTAATTTTTGACAAATTATCTTGCATATCTTACTTTGGGCAGATGCGTGAAAGGCTTTCGCTGCAGATGGCACATGAGTGAATGAGCACTTGAGATTATTTGAGTAGATTTGATGCCTTTTGTAGACTAATTACAAAAAATAAAAATCACATGCCATGGTAGGTGGAGCTTCAGGTCCAATGGCAGTAAGAAGGTGTTTAGCAGCCAGTTATAAGATTTCCTAAAAGTTTGCCCAGGCGAACTGTTACGAACCACCTAAATGAACGCAAAAACACCTTCTTTTTTGCCAGATTGTGTTCTAAATTATGCCAAACCCTTTCGTTCTTCAATTTCATATGAAGTATATGGTGGCCTTTACAATCCTGTAATGAAAATGGAACAAACTCTTGTAGAAACCTTCTGAAAGCGATACACCCCTGTAGACACACACACACACTATATTGCCAAAAGTATTCGCTCATCTGCCTTTAGACGCATATGAACTTAAGTGACATCCCATTCTTAATCCATAGGGTTTAATATGACGTCGGCCCACCCTTTGCAGCTATAACAGCTTCAACTCTTCTGGGAAGGCTTTCCACAAGGTTTAGGAGTGTGTTTATGGGAATTTTTGACCATTCTTCCAGAAGCGCATTTGTGAAGTCAGACACTGATGTTGGACGAGAAGGCCTGGCTCGCAGTCTTCGCTCTAATTCATCCCAAAGGTGCTCTATCGGGTTGAGGTCAGGACTCTGTGCAGGCCAGTCAATTCTTCCACACCAAACTCGCTCATCCATGTCTTTATGGACCTTGCTTTGTGCACTGGTGCGCAGTCATGTTGGAACAGGAAGGGGCCATCCCCAAACTGTTCCCACAAAGTTGGGAGCATGGAATTGTCCAAAATCTCTTGGTATGCTGAAGCATTCAGAGTTCCTTTCACTGGAACCAAGGGGCCAAGCCCAGCTCCTGAAAAACAACCCCACACCATAATCCCCCCTCCACCAAACTTCACAGTTGGCACAATGCAGTCAGACAAGTACCGTTCTGCTGGCAACCGCCAAACCCAGACTCATCCATCAGATTGCCAGATGGAGAAGCGTGATTCGTCACTCCAGAGAACACGTCTCCACTGCTCTAGAGTCCAGTGGCGGCATGCTTTACACCACTGCATCCGACGCTTTGCATTGCACTTGGTGATGTATGGCTTGGATGCAGCTGCTCAGCCATGGAAACCCATTCCATGAAGCTCTCTACGCACTGTTCTTGAGCTATTCTGAAGGCCACATGAACTTTGGAGGTCTGTAGCGATTGACTCTGCAGAAAGTTGGCGACCTCTGCGCACTATGCGCCTCAGCATCCACTGACACCGCTCTGTCATTTTACGTGGCCTACCACTTCGTGGCTGAGTTGCTGTCATTCCCAATCGCTTCCACTTTGTTATAATACCACTGACAGTTGACTGTGGAATATTTAGTAGTGAGGAAATTTCACGACTGGACTTGTTGCACAGGTGGCATCCTATCACAGTACCACGCTGGAATTCACTGAGCTCCTGAGAGTGGCCCATTCTTTCACAAATGTTTGTAGAAGCAGTCTGCATGCCTAGGTGCTTCATTTTATACACCTGTGGCCATGGAAGTGATTGGAACACCTGAATTTAATTATTTGGATGGGTGAGCGAATACTTTTGGCAATATAGTGTATATAAGGAGCTGTAAAGATGACTGCAGGAACATCTGTAGAGAAAGCAGTGCAACATTTTTGTGAAATCTCAAATAAAAAATAGAGAAATACAACTGATAATGGCAGTAGGCTACTGTACTGTAATTTAAGCAGTTTTGGGACAATAATCTAAGATTATTGGTACAATAATTATTCAGTATTATCAGTTCAGTTCAGACTTTATTATAAGCTCAGAGGGCAATTTGAGCATGATAAAACATAAGAATGCATTGACAACAATAACTGCTTAAAATAACACAAGACATGAGCATCAAATGTATACTAAAAGGAACACGTTAAATTTAGGTAAAAGGAACACGTTAAATTTAATAACATAATTGCAGTGGGGATTATGGCGATTGTCATTTAGTCTGGGCAAACTGAAGCAGATGCCAGAGGTCCGGACAATAAACTCACTGGACAGTGGGTGGTTTTTGGTCTCCAAGGATAGCTCTGACTTTCTGCAAGACATATTCCTCAAAGACATTTGACAAGCTATTCTGTTTGCCCCTATGAATTTATACATTAAAAATGGCATTTAATAAATATGTGTTTGATGTTCAGATTTCTATACCGGCAGCGAATAGAAAATAAAAGTACAGACTCAATTTACAATGTGTAAAATATTGTCATAAGAAACCTACTGATATTAAAGGAGGTCAAGTCTCTTTAACAATAGAGGCACTGTTGGCCTCTTAAAGTAGTTGGTGTGCAGTGCCTCTGTGGTGAGATTGTCAGAATATCAGAAAAATGCTGTTTACTCTAAACTCTGTTAAATACAATAATAGTACAATAATTATAACTAGATAAAAAACGTTTGTCAAGACAAACTTTGATGTTGGTTTCAGAAAGCCTAGCCTGAAAGTTTGAAGTAGTTGAAAAAGCTTGAAGTTTGAAGGTTTTAAGTTTGAAGTAGTTACAAATTTAAGTAGTAGTTTTAAAAGTTCAAAGTTTAAAGATTATAAGAACATTTAGTCTATCAGATAGATAGATAGATATGTTCTGGTTAAGAGATATGTGTTTCTTGGTTGCTAGTGTAACCCCATCTGGTTGCTAGGCAATTAGCAAGGTGATACACAAAAGGCTCCTTTCTACCCTGAGTCTAATGAATGAAACCAGAAGTCTCTATATTGTTCTGGTGCAGAGATATGTGATTTGTTACTTGGTTGCCAGGGTAACCCCATCTAGTTGCTAGGCAGTTACCAAGGTGATACTCAAAAGGCTCCTTGCTACCCTGAGTTAAATGAAAGAAACCTGAAGTCTCTATGATATTCTGATCCGGAGATATACATCTAAGCTCATTTTAATGGAAGTCAATGGGTTTTGGTTGTTAGGGTGCACTAAATTGTTACTAGGGTGTGGCTATTGTCCAGCATGATATTTAAAGGCTTGCTGGTCTGAGTCAAATAAGCCAAAGTTGAATTCTCTACGATGTTGCGGTGCAGAGATATGTGTTTTGCTATACAGTTGTTAGGGTAAGTCCATCTGGTTGCTAGGAAGTTGCCATGGTGATCCTAAAAAGGCTGCTTGCTGGACTGAGTGTAATGAGACAAACCTGAAGACTCTATGATATTCTGATCCGGAGATATCCATCTAACCCATTTTGAATGGCAGTCAATGGGTTTTGGTTGCTAGGGTGCACTAAATAGTTGCTAGGTTGTATGCATTTGCTAGGGTGTTAAAGTGATAGAGTGAAAGAAAGAATAAAAAGAGTGGTGTGATGTAAAGATAGAAAAGAAAGTGATGGAGTGATATGTAGATAGATAGAAAGTATGTGTGGTAAATTAGATAGAGCAGCTAAAGGCATATTAAAGGCCTTCTGTGCGTCTGTATACTTTTGAATTTTTGACAGTTGGAGTTTGAATAGTCTGAACATTCCATCAGTGTAAGTGAATGGGGATTTTTCCGATGTTTGATCGTCCGCTGTGGGAAAACCGAAGTTCGATCAGTTAGAAAAGATATAGCACACTATTCGCGATTAGTCTGAAGGTCGGTGCCATGTTTGGTGCATGTAGCTTAAAAGCTCTAGGAGGAGTTAGAGTCAGAAATTTAATCTCAGAAGAAGAATAACTATAACTAGATAAAAAACTTTGTCAAGACAAACTTTGATGTTGGCTTCAGAAAGCCTAGCCCGAAAGTTTGAAGTAGTTGTAAAAGCTTGAAGTTTGAAGGTTTTAAGTTTGAAGTAGTTACAAGTTTAAGTAGTAGTTTTAAAAGTTCAGTTTAAAGATTATAAGACCACTCAGTATATCAGATAGATAGATAGATAGATATGTTCTGGTTCAGAGATATGTGATTTGTTACTTGGTTGCTAGGGTAACACCATCTGGTTGCTTGGCAGTTACCAAGGTGAAACTCAAAAGGCTCCTTGCTACCCTGAGTCCAATGAAAGCAACCCGAAGTATCTATGATGTTCTGGTGCAGAAATATGTGATTTGTTACTTGGTTGATAGGGTAACCCAATATGGTTGCTAGGCAGTTACCAAGGTGATACTCAAAAGGCTCCTTGCTACCCTGAGTCAAATGAAGGAAACCGGAAGTGTCTACAATGTTCTGGTGCAGAAATATGTTATTTGTTACTTGGTTGCTAGGGTAACCCCATCTGGTTGCTAGGCAGTTACCAAGGTGATACTCAAAAGGCTCCTTGCTACCCTGAGTCAAATGAACGAAACCGGAAGTGTCTACAATGTTCTGGTGCAGAAATATGTTATTTGTTACTTGGTTGCTAAGGTAACCCCATCTGGTTGCTAGGCAGTTACCAAGGTGATACTCAAAAGGCGCCTTGCTACCCTGAGTCAAATGAAAGAAACCCAAAGTCTCTACGATGTTCTGGTGCAGAAATATGTAATTTGTTACTTGGTTGCTAGGGTAACCCCATCTGGTTGCTATGCAGTTACCAGGGTGATACTTATCAAGCCTCCTTTCCATCCTGAGTAAAATAAGTCAACCTGGAAATCTCTACAATATTCTGTTGCAGAGATATTTGATTTGTTACTTGTTTGCTAGAGTAACCCCATCTGGTTGCTAGGAAGTTACCATGGTGATACTTAACATGGCTCCTTGCCATCCTGAGTGAAATAAGTCAACCCGGAAGTCTCTATGATGTTCTGGTTCAGAGATACAGTGCATCCGGAAAGTATTCACAGCGCTTCACTTTTTCCACATTTTGTTATGTTACAGCCTTATTCCAAAATTGATTAAATTAATTATTTTCCTCAAAATTCTACAAACAATACCTCATAATGACAATGTGAAAGAAGTTTGTTTGAAATCTTTGCAAATTTATTAAAAATAAAAAACGAAAAAAATCGCATGTACATAAGTATTCACAGTCTTTGCCATGACACTCAAAATTGAGCTCAGGTACATCCTGTTTCCAATGATCATCCTTGAGATGTTTCTACAACTTGATTGGAGTCCACCTGTGGTAAATTCAGTTGATTGGACATGATTTAGAAAGGCACACACCTGTCTATATAAGGTCCCACAATTAACAGTGCATGTCAGAGCACAAACCAAGCCATGAAGTCCAAGGAATTGTCTGTAGCCCGCCGAGACAGGATTGTATCGAGGCACAGATCTGGGGAAGGGTACAGAAAAATTTCTGCAGCATTGAAGGTCCCAATGAGCACAGTGGCCTCCATCATCTGTAAATGGAAGAAGTTTGGAACCACCAGGACTCTTCCTAGAGCTGGCCACCAGGCCAAACTGAGTGATCGGGGGAGAAGGGCCTTAGTCAGGGAGGTGACCAAAAACCCGATGGTCACTCTGACAGAGCTCCAGCATTTCTCTGTGGAGAGAGGAGAACCTTCCAGAAGAACAACCATCTCTGCAGCACTCCACCAATCAGGCCTGTATGGTAGAGTGGCCAGAAGGAAGCCACTCCTCAGTAAAAGGCACATGACAGCCCGCCTGGAGTATGCCAAAAGGCACCTGAAGGACTCTCAGACCATGAGAAACAAAGATTGAACTCTTTGGCCTGAATAGCAAATGTCAGGTCTGGAGCAAACCAGGCACCGCTCATCACCTGGCCAATACCATCCCTACAGTGAAGCATGGTGGTGGCAGCATCATGCTGTGGGGATGTTTTTCAGCGGCAGGAACTGGGAGACTAGTCAGGATCGAGGGAAAGATGAATGCAGCAATTGTAGGGCATTACTGGTTGTTTAGATCAGTGTTATGTAGGGCTTTAGTGGTTGTTTAGATCAGTGTTACTATCAGAAATAATTAATAATTATTTCTGTAGTTATTAATCAAAATTTAAATGAATTAATTGGATCTAACTCATTAAAACCTCATATGGGACTCCAGTAAATGTAGTGTGCTACGTTTAGGAGCAAGTTTGGTTATTAGCAATAATTAATAATTATCAAAGATAATTATTAATTATTAAAATCAATAGAACATTGATGAGAATCAATGTTAGCTTTTTTTAATCCTTTAAAATCAACACTTATCAAAGATAATCGTTAATTGTTAACATCGATGAAACATTAAAATTAACACTAGCTTATTGATCATTCAAATTAAATCAAAGATAATTATCAATTATCAAAAATCAATAGAATATTAATAAGGATTAACATTGACGGAGCACCACCCTGGAATCAGGAACTAATAACCGAATATTAAAACAGTCTCAATATAGATTGTTTTCTTAGGAAAATCGACATCCGAAGAATATCGATTTTCAGGAAAAAAAAACAATGAATGAAGGTTTGAATCCGAGCACTGACATCCCGTCAGCATGACGCAGGCATATGCAAAACAAACCAAAACACTTCTCTTTGTAATATAAACAAAGTTTATTTATGCAGTAATATCAATTAATAATTTATACAATGCAGTCAATAAACTTCCGACTTACAACTACAAACTAAACAGTGATATGATTAGATATGGAAATAAAATAATCCTATAACACATAAGGTGTGTGTGTGACAGTGTGTGTGTGTGTGTGTGTGTCAGTGTGGTTAGTGAGAGAGAGAGAGAGAGAGAGAGAGAGACAGAGAGAGAGAGAGAGAGAGAGAGATTATTAAGTGACAGCCCGAAAGCTGATTTTGCGATAGCTGGAGACAAAGCAGCCGTGTTCATCACTCGGAGACGCGGTTTTACGAGCGGGGCTCATAAAAGTCCTGCGTTATTTGACTCTAATGGATGAACTCCGTTTCTGTCTCACCCGCAATGGCGAAAATGCACAACAATCCAATATGGTTGGACCACAATACAGCAAAACAAATTTGTGATAATTAATACCCTGAGTATTAATAATGAGCGGACATGGTGGTCCGTAAACTATACAAGCAAAAACCTTGAAACACAAGAATAACACACTATAATATTCTATCTCTGCCCAGACGTAACCTCTTACTTGAATCGCATGAGGACACAGGTAGAATGTGTTTTCCTCCGTCCTTTAACTTTGACCCGGTTCCTTGAGGCTCGTGTGATGACGGGAGGCCGTTTCCTCGCGCTGTCGGTGGGCGGTACGGCTGTTGATTCTCGGCGGGCTAGCGGAGAACTCAGAAATGTCAACTTGATTGAAGATGGAAGAGAAATCTTTAATCTCTTCACTTCTGTAGGCCAACGGATGAAGATGCGAATTGCTCGGCGGTCTCCTTCGGATCCGTTAGAGTGTTTGGTTGAACCCAGAGTAATCTCAACTCGTCCAGCGAGATGGAGATTGTATGGCTACAGTTTCAAGTCGGACATTACTTCCTTAAACCACGAGGTTGCACCGGAGAGCAGCAAAAAGCTACGTCCGTATTCGGTGAACTAAGTCGCTGGAAGCAACTCTGGAAGCATTTCAGAATTATTTTAAGTCCTGATGATGTCATGTTTGAGGGACGTTCTGTGGTGTCCCTCATCCAATAGGAGTTGAGAGCTCAATCCTTTAGAGGGCAAGGCTTCATGGATCTGTAGTCTGTTTTGGACTCCCTTTGTTTGATTTTGGCGCGATTTTTATCAGTAAAATTTACGACTTAGAAGGTGGGGGCTTGAGTTATTTTTTAATGACTGTTAGGCCTGCCTTTGTCTTCTGTCTGAACACATGAGGCCCAACATTCCCCCCTTTGTTCTGAAGAGTTGGTTGTTGTCCAGCATCTTTAGAGCAACTGAAGGGCCGAACAGTTCTTGTCGGTTCACAGTAACCTGTGGGTTACGCCATCCATGTATTCCTGATAGGAAAGAGAAATGGTTGCACAGTCCATACAGTTCATTAGAGTTCACAGAGGTTTTATCGTCTGGACAGAGATTGAGGCACATCTGGGCATAGAACTTCTAGCTAATACATTCATCACACATAAACATTTCAAGTTATTGGAAGGCACAGCATTAACCATAACACAATCCTTTGTTGTTCTTTGGTCATAACACAAAATCAAAGTAGAACCTGACATTGGTTACTAGGAACAAAATGTTAGAGGAAAGGAGGGTTAAAGGTTAAAAGGCTTATCCTTGGAAATGATTGGGGTTATCCTGTGGGATGGGCTCAGACTGGTGTGTAAAATGCGGCTGTATGAGAAGTGAGTCCAGTCTGGCCTGTAGGTGTTGAATGTACCTGTACATGGCATGTGCAATAATTGCGATGATGATCCAACCACTAAGGAGGAGCCAGAGGGCAACCAAACTGATAGGGTGTTCTCGGTAAGATGATGATCTGCTTATGTGACTATGAAATATAGTGGTCAAGCCAGTCGGTTTGAGACTGAACTTCACTAATTCCATCCCTTCAGCCTGAAGCTGCTGTTGAAGGGTGTCATCAACGGTGAGGCTGTGACCTCTAAATGCGTCCATGATCTCAATTTCTGCGTCATTTTTGTTGACGTTGAGATGATGGAGGACAATATCGTCAATGTGCACGATGGCTCTTTGGGGAACCGTTAAGAACACCGTTTGGTTTGGTAGCCTTAGCTTAGTGGCTGTATCATGGCAGTCATATGACTTCGGTGGCTGGTGTGTTAACGAGCCAGCGACTGCCTGCTCGCTCTACCTTTGTCTCTGTTCCTTCATCTTTGATGGACATGCTACCATGACACTTGTTCAGGGAGGTAGTTAGTCACCTCTCTAACAAAGGGGTTGCATTTTGACAAACCCAATGAATGTACTTTGTCTTGGTACACATGTTTAGGTTAGGGATAAGGTAGAGCGAGGGGTCCTCATCATGGTAGGCGAGTGTTGGTGGTGTTTTGAGGTGAATGTGTGCATTAACTCTCTGAAAACCAACATTAAATACAGATTTTAGTCTATACATATTCTGCCTATGATGGTAGATTGAGGATAAATCCTATTTTGAGGTTCTGAGGATTTACATGGATTGGAATTTCAATGCCAAAACTATATGCCATGTGTATCTGTGAAGGTTGCACAACGGAGATAGTAGCAGATCTAAGGATTTGTTTGACAAGGTCTATGGAGACCAGGTAAGCTGGAATCCTTCCACCACTCAGACTGCTGACTGAGGAACTAATTTCCCTGAGGAAGTCCTGCATTAGATCTCTAACGATACACGCATAAATTGTTTTCTCTGACAACGTCCCTAGAGTGTGCAAAGTGTTATTGATAAGAACAGAGTGCAAATTTACAGTGACTATCGTACCCTGAAGGGTTTTACCCAGGCCCTGTAATTGTTCTTATTGGAGTCGTCGTCTCTGCTGGATTTTGGACAATGGTGATGTGTGTATCTGAAGCTGGCGAACTGTTTTCTGGACCAAGTGATCTCGGTATGTCAACCTGAGCCCACTTGTCCACGACGGCAGTCAATGAGCGGAGCCAATCGGTTCAGTAGGTCCTGGCCAACTAACAGTGGTTCCGTATTAATGGGACATATGTAAACAGGGTCTGCTAGCATCATCCCTTGAAAGGTGTCAATCCAGGCCCGTTTTGTGATAGACGACCTATCTTGCATGTAGCTTGTGATGCTTACGTTGCAGGTCTCTGTCTATAACGGTTTGCCAAGGGAGAGCTTTGATCTAGCCACCTCTGCGAAGGTGTTGGAACCCATTAGACTATTTCGGAACCGGTGTTGAGTAGTGCGTGGGAGTTGAATGACCCACGTGTCAGGCGTTGCCCTTACGGTACAGATCGCCCAAGAAGGTCAGAAAAGGAGGTTGTGGCATGTTAGGAGTGACTGTTTTGGGGAGCAACTTGGACACTGTTCCCCTTTTCCCGACCTACAAAGTAAACTTTGGCGTTAATGGGAGGGGGTACATCGTCTAGTCATACTGACGAGGTTTCAGCACTGTGTTCCTTTGAGGAGGTCGATGGACCTGGTGAACAACGGAGCACGTCAAGCTTAGTTACCAACTCAGTCAAGCGTCTCCTAATATCCTCCATTTCCTCTCTCAAATCTTGTTCTCTGAGGGGATTTGAAACCTTGCCTACCCACTCACCTTCTTGTTTGGGTTTTCGTTCGAAATGCGCATTTCTTTTCGGCCAGCGAACGTTTTGTTGTTTAGGCCTGCCATGACCCTGGGGGTGTGTCTGGTCACTACCCCCCTGGTTCTGTTGCTTACCCTGCTGGCGGGGTGATCGGCACCTCTGGGGTCCTGTTCTAGCATTCACCTTAACGCGAGGCATTTCGTTGCCTTCAAGCGCTATGTCTGCATATGAAGCTTGGATCCCCAGGGCTCTGGCGTTGCCTTCGTGCCCTCGGGCAGGGCGCACGCGTGTCTCTCATGCCAGTTGCGTGTATCTTCTGATTTCCTGCATGGTGGGGTTGCCCATTCTGCAGTGCATCGTGACGTCATATCGCACGCACTCGTGGAGGTTGTGAATGAAAAGAGACTTGAAAGCTCGTTCCTCCTCCAGACCTGGTTCGTTACTTCCTTGGAAGTACGTGGTTCTCAGGCGTCTATAATATTTACGCGGAGGCTCGTGCCTCTTCTGGGTGACGGCGAAAGCAGCTATGGTAGCAGAGGCTTCGTCGATATACAGCGAATACTCCTCGCATAGGGCTTTACACAGAGCTGAGTAGCGGTTTCGTGTACCAGTTGGTAGCGTTTCCATGAACGCATGGACACTCCTTACCGTGGTCTTCCATATAAGCTTGAGTTTTTCGCGTGACGAAGCGTAAGGCAAATCAGTCAGGCAGTGCTCAATTTCCCTAAGATAATTGTCGATGTTTGAATCTCGATTACTTGGGTCAAAGCGAGGGACTCGAGTTGTCGGATGCGCAAGCGTTGGTGTCGGTATGACCACGGGTCGTCCGAGTCATCCGAAACATCATAGTCACTCGGATCGCTATAGCGATGAGGACGACTTCCTCCCCTTCGTGGTGGGGAAGGAGTCTAGTCGACGCGTGGGGGTGGACCCCGGGTTACGTACAGCTCCCTGGCTAATGGGATCTTTGAGCCGCTTACACCACTCTGGGCTTGAAAATAATTGTCCCCCCTTCGTAGTGTGGAATCAGTCGGTTTGAAACGCACAGTGGCATGACTGAAAAATGACTGAGGAGGGCAACTATAAGGAGGGGCACCTGCATCCAACCAGCGGGCTGCTGGAGGATTTTGAAAGGTGTCTTGGAGGATGAAGTCAGAGACTGTACCACTAGGGGCAGCTCGGCTCCTAGCGTGTGTTCCTGGGTTTCTCAGGGGCACATTTCTACGTGTATCGCTAAAAAGGGAGCCCTCTTCTATGTCAGATGTTGTGCTGTGTGTTTCAACTGCACTTACCTGATCTGACTCTACTTTTAACTGGGCAGCTTGAAGCTGCCTGCGCAGGGCTTTGTTTTCCTCCTGCATCCGGGCATTATCTTCCTGTGCCTGGACTTTCTCAGCTTGAGTGCACCTAATTTCTTGGTGCAGGCTGAGATTTTCATTCTGCACCGCTTGATAGCTGCTCTGCAGCTGTGCAAGCTGGGCCTGGTGCTCGGCGGTTTTAAGTTGGGTTTTGTGGCGATGAAGAAGGAACATTTGGCCCACAAGGTCCAGGATTGTGCGCATTGGCTTCCCGACCGGGTTGTTGACATAATCAACTAGTTCCAGCAAAGCTTCATCACAACGACTAACACTGTAGCCGTTAAGGTTATTTCTCTCCTCTATGGAGGACAGCAGCAACTACATCTTGCAGTGCTGGGTCGACTAACCTCTGTGGAGCTTTAGCTCCAGTCACGCAGGGCGATTGGTGACTCATTTTACTGGGGCCGTAAAAATTATTGTGATAGTGGCTCTGACAGCTTGTTGTTTTACAGTTGATATAATGCTAACACGAAAGCACAGTTGAGAGGCTTCGACCTGTGGCTTACGGTCTACTGTTATGTAATGTGCAAATTTCACTGCGTTCTCTCTTTGGTGGACGTCAATGAAGTGACTTGGCACCTCTCTGTAACATTTAGATGAAAGCGTTAGGAGTTAAATAACAACAACAGCATTTTAAGCAGACTATAGTAAATTTACCAACACCTAATTCACTCTTAAGAGCACTTTCACACCACACTGGCTTATGTTTGGCAAGTTGTGAGAAGTAAATTGTCAAACAGAACCAAACTTTGAAGTAAGGATTTCAAGTTATTACTTTGGATTCTTATGCATTCACACTGTGACAGAACTGGCACGTAGGATTCCTCACACGGGTCACCAATTATTATGTCGGGCTTTACTGGTTGTTTAGATCAGTGTTACTATCAGAAATAATAATTATTTCTGTAGTTATTAATCAATATTTAAATTAATTAATTGGATCTAACTCATTAAAACCTCATATGGGACACCAGTAAATGTAGTGTGCTACGTTTAGGAGCAAGTTCGGTTATTAGCAATAATTAATAATTATCAAAGATAATTATTAATTATTAAAATCAATAGAACATTGGTGAGAATCAATGTTAGCTTTTCTTAATCCTTTAAAAAAACAATTATCAAAGATAATCGTTAATTGTTAACATCGATGAAACATTAATTAAAATTAACACTAGCTTATTGATCATTCAAATTCAATCAAAGATAATTATCAATTATCAAAAATCAATATAATATTAATAAGGATTAACATTGACGGGGCATCACCCTGGAATCAGGGACTAATAACCGAATATTAAAACAGTCTCAATATTAGATTGTTTTCTTAGGAAAATCGGCATCCAAAGAATATCGATTTTCAGGAAAAAAACAATGAATGAAGGTTTGAATCCGAGCACCGACATCCCATCAGCATGACACAGGCGTATGCAAAACAAACCAAAACACTTCTCTTTGTAATATAAACAACGTTTATTTATGCAGTAATATCAATTAATAATTAGTACAATGCAGTCAATAAACTTCCGACTTACAACTACAAACTAAACAGTGATATGATTAGATATGGAAATAAAAATAATCCTATAACACATAAGGTGTGTGTGTGACTGTGTGTGTGTGTGTGTGTGTGTGTGTCAGTGTGGTTAGTGAGAGAGAGAGAGAGATTATCAAGTGACAGCCCGAAAGCTGTTTTCGCGATAGCTGGAGAGAAAACAGCTGTGTTCATCACTCAGAGACGCGGTTTTACGAGCGGGGCTCGTAAAAGTCCTGCGTTATTTGACTCTAATGGATGAACTCGGTTGCTGTCTCACCCGCGATGGCGAAAATGCACAACAATCCAATTTGGTTGGATCACAATACAGCAAAACAAATTTGTGATAATTAATACCTTGAGTATTAATGAGCGGACATGGCGGTCCGTAAACTGTACAAGCAAAAACCTTGAAACACAAGAATAACACACTATAATATTCTATCTCTGCCCAGACGTAAACCTCTTACTTGAATCGCATGAGGACACAGGTAGAATGTGTTTTCCTCCATCCTTTAACTCTGACTCGATTCCTTGAGGCTCAGGTGATGACGGGAGGCCGTTTCCTCGCTCTGTCGGCGGGCGGTACGGCTGTTGATTGTCAGCAGGCGTTATGGCTGTTGATTCTCGGCGGGCTGGCGGAGAACTCAGAAATGTCGACTTGATTGAAGATGGAAGAGAAATCTTTAATCTCTTCACTTCTGTAGGCCAAAGGATGAAGATGCGAATTGCTCGGCGGTCTCCTTCGGATCCGTTAGAGTGTTTGGTTGAACCCAGAGTAATCTCAACTCGTCCAACGAGATGGAGATTGTATGGCTACAGTTTCAAGTCGGACATTACTTCCTTATGCCACGAGATTGCACCGGAGAGCAGCAAAAAGCTACGTCCGTATTCGGTGAACTAAGTCGCTGGAAGCAACTCTGGAAGCATTTCAGAATTATTTTAAGTCCTGATGATGTCATGTTTGAGGGACGTTCTGTGGTGTGCCTCATCCAATAGGAGTTGAGAGCTCGATCCTTTAGAGGGCAAGGCTTCATGGATCTGTAGTCTGTTTTGGACTCCCTTTGTTTGATTTTGGCGCGATTTTTATCAGTAAAATTTACGACTTGGAAGGTGGGGGCTTGAGTTATGTTTTTATGACTGTTAGGCCTGCCTTTGTCTTCTATCTGAACACATGAGGCCCAACAGTTACTATCAGAAATAATTAACAATTATTTCTTCAGTTATTAATCAATATTTAATTAATTGAATCTAACTCATTAAAACCTCATATGGGGCTCCAGTAAATGTAGTGTGCTACGTTTAGGAGCGAGTTTGGTTATTAGCAATAATTAATAATTATCAAAGATAATTATTAATTATTAAAATCAATAGAACATTGATGAGAATCAGTGTTAGCTTTTTTAATCCTTTAAATCAACAATTATCAAAGAAAATCGTTAATTGTTAACATCGATGAAACATTAATTAAAATTAACACTAGCTTATTGATCATTCAAATTCAACAATCATCAAAGATAATGATCAATTATCAAAAATCAATAGAATATTAATAAGGATTAACATTGACGGGGCACCACCCTGGAATCAGGGACTAATAACCAGATATTAAAACAGTCTCAATATTAGATTGTTTTCTTAGGAAAATCGACATCCAAAGAATATCGATTTTCGGGAAAAAAAACAAAAACAATGAATGAAGGTTTGAATCCGAGCACTGACATCCCGTCAGCATGACACAGGCGTATGCAAAACAAACCAAAACACTTCTCTTTGTAATATAAACAAAGTTTATTTATGCAGTAATATCAATTAATAATTAATACAATGCAGTCAATAAACTTCCGACTTATAACTACAAACTAAACAGTGATATGATTAGATATGGAAATAAAAATAATCCTATAACACATAAGGTGTGTGTGTGACAGTGTGTGTGTGTGTGTGTGTGTGTGTGTGTGTGTGTGTAAGGAGGGACGTGCACAAAATGGCAGACGTGACTCTCGTGGAGAGTATGTCACGCGAGACTTCCGGCCAGGGAATATGACTGCGAGTGGGGGCGGAGAGAAACCAGTCAATGGCGTCTTCCAGTTACCACGTGTATCCACTTGTACGATAGCTTAGGGACAAAGCTGGGCTTTAGCATTAAGCTACCTAGGAGCCAAAAATGTGTGCCAGAATGTTTGTGAGGGGTCACGTGCGTGTGTGTGTGGTTAGTACGAGAGAGAGAGAAGGGATGGCCCTAAAGCCGATTTCGCGATCGTGGGAGAGAAAGTAGCTGTTAGTTCATCACTCAGAGACACGGTGGACAGCTCGTAAACAGTCCCGTGTTCTTTGACTCTTTAATGGGTGAACTCAGTTTACCTGTCTCACCCGCGATGGCGAAATTGCACAACAGTCCAATTTGGTTGGACCACAATACAGCAAAACAAATTCGTGATAATTAATACCCTGAGTATTAATAATGAGCGGACATGACGGTCCGTAAACTGTACAAGCAAAAACCTTGAAACACAAGAATAACACACTATAATATTCTATCTCTGCCCAGACGTAAACCTCTTACTTGAATCGTATGAGGACACAGGTAGAATGTGTTTTCATCCGTCCTTTAACTCTGACCCGGTTCCTTGAGGCTCGGGTGATGATGGGAGTCCGTTTCCCCGCTCTGTCGGCGGGCGGTACGGCTGTTGATTCTTGGTGGGCTGGTGGAAAACTCAGAAATGTCGACTTGATTGAAGATGTTCACTTCTGTAGGCAAACGGATGAAGATGCGAATTGCTCGGCGGTCTCCTTCGGATCCGTTAGAGTGTTCAGTTGAACCCAGAGTAATCTCAACTCGTCCAGCGAGATGGGGATTGTATGGCCACAGTTTCAAGTCGGACGTTACTTCCTTGTGCCACAAGGTTGCACCTGAGAGCAGCGATGAGCTGCGTATATACAGGACGAACAAAGTTGCTGGAAGCAAATCCCAGAAGCATTTCAGAGGTATTTCAACTCCTGATGATGTCATGGTTTGAGGTGCGTTCTGTTGTGTGCCTCATCCAATAGGAGTTGAGAGTTCGATCCTTTAGTGAGCAAGGCTTCATGGGATTTGTAGTCTGTTTTGGACTCCCTTTGTTTGATTTTGGCACGATTTTTAACAGTATAATTTACGACTTGGAATGTGGGGGCTTGAGTTAGGTTTTTACGACTGTGTCTGTCTTTGCCCTCTATCTGAATACATGAGGCCCAACACAATGTACAGAGACATCCTTGATTAAAACCTGCTCCAGAGAGCTCTGGACCTCAGACTGAGGCAAAGGTTCATCTTCCAACAGGACAACGACCCTAAGCACACAGCCAAGATAACAAAGGAGTGGCTCCAGGACAACTCTGTGAATGTCCTTGAGTGGCCCAGCCAGAGCCCAGACTTGAACCCGATTGAACATCTCTGGAGAGATCTGAAAATGGCTGTGCACCGACGCTCTTCATCCAACCTGATGGAGCTTGAGAGATCCTGCAAAGAAGAATGGAGGAAACTGCCCAAAAATAGGTATGCCAAGCTTGTAGCAAAATACTCAAAAAGACTTGAGGCTGTAATTGGTGCCAAAGGTGCTTCAACAAAGTATTGAGCAAAGGCTGTGAATACTTATGTACATGTGATTTATATATATATATATATATATATATATATATATATATATATATATATATATACATATGCAAAGATTTCAAACAAACTTCTTTCACATTGTCATTATGGGGTATTGTTTGTAGAATTTTGAGGAAAATAATGAATTTAATCCATTTTGGAATAAGGCTGTAACATAACAAAACGTGGAAAAAGTGAAGCACTGTGAATACTTTCCGGATGCACTGTATGTGATTTGTAACTTGGTTGCTAGGGTAACCCCATCTGGTTGCTAGGCAGTTACCAAGGTGATACTTAACATGGCTGCTTGCCATCCTAAGTGAAATAAGTCAACCCGGAAGTCTCTATGATGTTCTGGTGCAGAGATATGTGATTTGTTACTTGGTTGCTAGGGTAACCCCATCTGGTTGCTAGGCAGTTACCAGGGTGATACTTATCAAGGCTACTTGCCATCCTGAGTGAAATAAATCAACTCGGAAGTCTCTACGATTTTCTGGTGCAGAGATAGATAGATAGATAGATAGATTTGTTACTTGGTTGCTAGGGTAACCCCATGTGGTTGCTAGGCAGTTACCAAGGTGATAATTAACATGGTTCCTTGCCATCCTGAGAGAAATAAGTCATCCCTGAAATCTCTACAATGTTCTGGTACAGAGATATTTGATTTGTTACTTGGATGCTAGGGTAACCCCATCTGGTTGCTAGGCAGTTACCAAGGTGATACTCAAAAGGCTCCTTGCTAGCCAGAGTCAAATGAACTAAACCAGAAGCATATACAGTGTTCTATTGCAGAAATATGTGATATGTTACTTGGTTGCTAGGGTAACCCTGTCTGGTTGCTAGGCAGTTACCAAGGTGATACTCAAAAGGATCCTTGCTACCCTTTGTCCAATGAATGAAATCGGAAGTCTCTACGATTTTCTGATGCAGAGATATGTGATTTGATACTTGGTTTCTAGGCATTTACCAAGGTGATACTTAAAAAATGGCTCCTTTTTAGCCTGAGTCAAACAAACGAAACCCAAAGTCTCTACGATGTTCTGGTTCAGAGATATGTCATTTGTTACTTGGTTGCTAGGGTAACCCCATCTGATTGCTAGGCAGTTACCAAGGTGATATTAAAAAATGGCTCCTTTCTAGCCTGAGTCAAATGAACGAAACCCAAAGTCTCTACAATGCTCTTGTTCAGAGATATGTAATTTGTTACTTGGTTGCTAGGATAACCCCATCTGGTTGCTAGGCTGTTACCAGTGTGATAATTATTACGGCTCCTTGTCATCTTGAGTGAAATAAGTCAACCCGGAAGTCGCTACAATGTTCTGGTGCAAAGATATGTGATATGTTACTTGGTTGCTAGGGTAACCCATCTGGTTGTTAGGCAGTTACCAGGGTGATACTTAACATGGCTCCTTGCCATCCTGAGTGAAATAAGTCAACCCGGAATTCTCTATGATGCTCTGGTGCAGAGATTTTTGATTTGTTACTTGGATGCTAGGGTAACCCCATCTGGTTGCTAGGCAGTTAGCAAGATGATACGCACAATGCGACTTGCTATCCTGAGTCCAATGAACCAAATCCAAAGTCTCTACGATGCTCTGGTGCAGAGATATGTGATTTGTTACTTGGTTGCTAGGCAGTTACCAAGGTGATACTCACAATGCTCCTTGCTACCCTGAGTCCAATGAACAAAACCCAATGTCTCTATGATGTTCTGGTTCAGAGATATGTAATTTGTACTTGGTTGCTAGAGTAACCCTATCTGGTTGCTTGGAAGTTACCAAGGTGAAACTCAAAAGGCTCCTTGCTTCCCTGAGTCCAATGAATGAAACCGGAAGTCTCTACGATGTTCTGGTGCAGAGATATGTGATTTGTTACTTGGTTGCTAGGGTAACCTGATCTGGTTGCTAGACAGTTACCAAGGTGATACAATGGTCCTTGCTACCCTGAGTCCAAACAACAAAACCCTGAAGTCTCTACGATGTTCTTTTGCAGAGATATGTGATTTGTTACTTGGTTGCTAGGGTAACCCCATCTGGTTGCTATGCTGTTACCAGGGTGATAAATATCAATCAAGGCTACTTCCCATCCTAATTGAAATAAGTCAACCCATAAGTCTCTATGATTTTCTGGTTCAGAGATATGTGATTTGTTACTTGGTTGCTAGGGTATCCCCATCAGGTTAATAGGCAGTTACCGAGGTGATACTTAACATGGCTCCTTGCCATCCTGAGTGAAATAAGTCAATCCGGAAATCTCTTCGATGTTCTGTTGCAGAGATATGTGATTTGTTACTTGGTTGCTAGGGTAACCCCATCTAGTTGCTAGGCAGTTACCAGGGTGATACTTATCGAGGCTCCTTGCCATCCTGAGTGAAATAAGTCAACCCGGAATTCTCTATGATGTTCTGTTGCAGAGATATGTGATTTGTTACTTGGATGCTAGGGTAACCCCATCTGGTTGCTAGGCAGTTACCAAGGTGATACTTACAATGCTCCTTGCTACCCTGAGTCCAATCAACTAAACCCAAAGTCTCTACGATGTTCTTATGCAGAGATATGTGATTTGTTACTTGGTTGCTAGGGTAACCCCATCTGGTTGCTAAGCAGTTACCTGGGTGATACTTATCAAGGCTCCTTGCCATCCTGAGTTAAATAAGTCAATCCGGAAGTTTCCATGATGTTCTGGTGCAGAGATATGAGATTTGTTATTTGGTTGCTAGGATAACCCCATCTGGTTGCTAGGCAGTTACCTGGGAAATACTTAACATGGCTCCTTACCATCCTGAGTGAAATAAGTCAACCCGGAAGCCTCTATGATATTCTGATGCAGAGATATGTGATTTGTTACTTGGTTGTCAGGTTAACCCCATCTGTTTGCTAGGCAGTTACCAAGGTGATACTTATCAAGGCTACTTGCCATCCTGAGTGAAATAAGTCAACCCGGAAGTCTCTACGGCATTCTGATCCTGAGATACCCATCTTAGTGATTTTGAATGGAAGTCAATGGTGTTTGGTTGCTAGGGTGCTCTAAATGGTTACGAGGGCATGGCTAAGTTGTTCCTATGATGATACTTGAAGACTGATTGCTCACCCAGTTAAAACAAGCCATCTCTCATGTCTCTAGGACATTCTGATCCGAAGATATCACACTCTAAGTGAAAGCAACAGAGTTGGTTGCTAGGGTGCTCTAAATGGTTGCCAGGGTATGGCTAGCCAGTGAACAGAGTGATTCTTATTGGCTGCTTACTAACCTGACTCAAAAGAGCCAATCCCCAAGAGTCCACGACATTCTGTTCTGAAGATATCCTTCTGAGACATTTTGAATGGAAGTTAATGGGTGGTGGTTGCTAGGGTCCCATAAATGGTTGTTAGGCGTACACAGGCGTACTTAATGGCAATTATATTGTAGCGGCTTATTTTTAGAGGTTTTTGGTCCAATAATTAGTACCTCTGATTTGTCAGAACTGAGTAGAGGGAAATTTCTAGCCATCCAATGTTTGATATCATTGATAAGCTCTGCTAACTTGGAGAATCGCCGGGTTTCACGGAAATAGTTGGGTATCGTCTGCATAACAGTGAAATGCTTTTGGAGCATCTCACTGGTTTTCAGAGTCATAAACGCCACATTTTTAAGACAGAGTCAAGTTAAAAGTGTGATATGCGTGTCTCCCTGCATTCTGTTGTGCTTCGTCCAGCTGTCAAGAATGCTTCCTGTGTGAGCGGCTCTTATGCGGTGGTTGTGCTGCTTGTGAGGTTTGTTGAGGCACGCTGACTGCCCCCTGCTGATGCAGCTTGAAAAAACACGAAGTTACAGTACATGTACTTCAAGCTTAAATTGTGGAGATGGTAGGAAAATATGTACTTTTATTATGGAATTTACGTTTAGGTCAGGAGGCATGATTGATTGTGTTATTTTTTAAGCATTATTTTTAAATAATTAATAGCACTAAATTAACACGTTAAATCGACAGTCCTAAATATATGCAATTAATTTTGGCATGCTAAGAATATACTTTAGGGTTTCACTAAATCCAAACTGTCTATTAGGATTTGATTTATTGTTTTTGTAATTTCTTTCGCTCTTGTCAATCAAACTGATCCCAAACAGATACAACACATCTATAATGGGAAAAAAATCTAATTTCTGAAAATTGCATGTCTACTTTGTGATGATGCAACAGAAGTTTAAAGCTTTGATAAAACTCATTTTTAATAAAATCCGGTGTTGCTGAGATCAGAGAAACATATTAAAAGAATTTGAAGGGAAAACAAAAGGTTTATTTGAAAATTACTATATTTACATGTACATGTCTCTGGAATCCCAAACATAAAGATAATAAAGTTAATCTTAAAAGAACGTGTGGGTTAACAGATGATAAACTTAACATTCTTTAGACCGCCTCTGTCATGCACTGTGTGTATAATGATGAAATGGCATGTCTCTATCTATGTGCATATGTATGTATGTCTCTAATGCGTTTGTGTGTGTGTGTGTGTGTGTGTGTGTGTGTGTGTGTAGCTGGATGACAGTGAGGGTCCCGTGCTCATGACCACTGTAGCCATGCCGGTGTTCAGCACTAAGAATGAGACAGTGAGTGACACTAAACATGAACTTCACTTCTCTCAATATCAGCTAGTTAAAGGTGCTATATGTAAGATTGACAACAAGCGTTTGAAATGGGTACTGCAGTCCAAATTCAAAATACTGGAGAGTTCTCAGCCCCGCCCCAGACTCGAAGCTCATGCAGGTTGCCACATTCATTGATTCAGTCACAAAATACATTAAACTCTTCTAAAACGGGTGTAAGGTTAACATTAGATTAGATAGATAAAAACTGTAGCAAGTAGCTACAGATGGGCATGAGTAACGCTACTGGATTTGGACATCAGTATTCATTAAAGGTATAGAGTAATTGCATTTGTAAATTGAATCAAATTTGAGTCAAGCTTATGGTTTCTGTCACGCTGGTTGTTGCCGAGGTAGTAAACAGCCGTGTTAGTCGGGATCACTTCACCGGCCGTGTCTCGCTACCTTGAAACCAGGCTGCACATGAAACACAGAGTATGAATGCGAGTACTCAAATGTTGAATTTACACAAAATGTCCATCCCTACTAGTAGCCGAGATAAATTAGATAGCTAATTTTAGGTGACACTCAGTGCTTACCTGTTAAGGAGAAAATTGGCCAACTCAGCATCCGTTTTAAAGGATTTCTGGGCTTTAAGCTGTCTCCATCTTCCAAAGGCATCTCCAATATGCATCCTTGTTTTACTACGCCTCTGGTCATGGTGGTTTTTTGGGAGGAATCTATTATCTCTGATCCAGTTCGTTTTCTGGCTTCCATGGCTGCAGCACGCAGTGTTGATTGCCTGCAGACTTGTTCGAATCTGGCAACCCAGCTGTGTCAAAATACTATAGGTGAGTGGGCAGTGGACGAAATCACACAGGCCAAAACATAAACAGAAATGGAAACTTAAAAGTAGAATATGCTGGCTGTAGCATTGTTATCGGAGAAGCCAGTATTTCAGCTTAGCATGTTTCCTAATTCTCGAATGACATATTATGGTCATTTTATGATTTAGTACAGTAAAAATATTACATATAGCACCTTTAACATTAATCAGTATGAAATCATGCTTATGTGTTTTATGTAAACATTCATCACAAGATCAACACAAAATGTGCAAATAACAGTAAAAAAAAAAAAATAAAAAAATAATAATATATATATATATATATATATATATATATATATATATATATTAAATGCATTTTGAATGATTTTCTTTGACAGCAGTGGTGTTCTGGCTTAAACAATAGAATATTAAATACACTGTTATTTGTGTAGTTGTGTATTTTGCTTTGGTTTTGTCCCTAACCTGTTCATGTGTTCTTTTTTTTTTTTTAGAGGAATAAGGGGATTCTTCTTGGTGTGGTGGGCACAGATGTGCCAGTGTCTGAAATACTGAAGGCCATCCCCAAATACAAAGTACAAAAACCTGCTCGCATACAGTATGAATGAATTAAGAAATTTTACACATATAGTGCTTTTCTGACACTGCACTCAAAGTGCTTTACATAAAAACAAGGGACTCTCCTCAACCACTACCATGTGCAGCATCCACCTGAATGATGTCTCTTCTCAACTGATGTTTTTGATTCTATATTGTCTTTTTGGTGCAGTATTAATAGACCTTTGACTTTTTCCACAAATTTATTCTATCCCTTTCTGGAAATTACATTGAGAGAAAATTATAATCTTTAGGGTTAAACTACATTTTGAGGAGCCTACCATCCGTGATGGTCCAGGGGGAAAAGGTTGAAAAGGTCCAGGGGGAAAAACAGTGTGTAACTATTCAGAGTATAATGGCTTGTGACTGTTGTTTCATGTTGACTTTAAATTGAACATTCAAGCGCTATGAGCTGCAGTAATACACTTTACACTGACTCTACACTGACATTTGACTGAAATGCATTGCATACCAGAATGGAGTTGAGCTGAATGCGAGTTTGCAGTGGACTGTGGAGGACTACTGCCCTCCTGACACACCACTGGCACCTGTTGGTTTAAATTTAAGCGGTCTTGGTGACACTGACTGAAAAAGGAAATAGTTTCTAGAGGCAGAGCAAGTTATTACATTTTGATGAATATTTTTTTTTTGTTTTTTTAAAAAAAAAAAAACTTGCACTGATGAATCGTTCATTAAAAGACCAGCTGTGCGTAAGTTCTCACTTAAATTGGGATGTAAAGTTCAAACTAAGGACTTATTAACTACTAGTTAGTTTCAGTACTTAATTTGGTTGCACCACCATGCAGTTCTTAACGTAAGACATAGCATGTCCTAAGCTCTCTGTAAAGTAATGCATGGTCGCTATATGACATTTGCCTTTATTGATCCAATAAGTAGCCTTCCAGTTTGTGAACAGAAGTGTTGAAAAACCATGCATTTCACATTTATCTTGTTAAGGTTAATGTTCAGACCTTTTTTGTCTCATGTAATTGTCAGTGTTATAAATTACATTTCCTTTGAAATACAATATGTAAAACGTTAGTAAATATAATTAATAATCAACATGTATTTAATGTCACACAATCATGAGCTCATTGATGTCATTAAATCAGTTTACATTTTTATTCCAACCATTATTCCTGTTCAGAGGCTTCTCTAAATACTATATTTAGTTAACACGTTGGATTACATTTCACCTAAGTTTAATGGTGCAACGCTCAAATATTATGGAGGACGAAACCTGCAAAAATGGTAAATAATTGAACATACAAATACAAAAATAAATTTGCATATTTGTGCATAAATATAAACAATTAAATGTGTGAGGAGATATACAAATAAATAAATTCACCAAACAATTAAAAAATAATATAATATAAAATATAAATAAATGGTTGGGGAAATGTAAATGCACAATTGAAAGATGATTTTTAATTCCACATTTCTACATTTCTTTAATCATTAATTTATTTCTGTATGCTGTTCTGTAATAATTTTTTCTTTGTGCAACATGCTAATGAGAGGATGTCAACAGCTGTTCAGGCATCACAGTCAAACTATCTATACCAAGTTAAATTTTTGGTGGGAGTATGTAGTTTCACCATGGTGAAGAGGAGGTCGATGGCAGAGTTGCTCCGCGAGGCAGCGAATAGTTTGGAGAATTGTAAAAGCTGAGATCCTTTGCTAAACTTTATTTATTTATTGATTGTGAAAATGTGTTAATGTCCTTATTAATGTCATAGTCAAGCAAAGCACTTTTACAATGAACAGCCAATGGTGTCATAAATTCCGCCTACTGATGTTTGGTTGACATCCCCTCATTAGCATGTTGCACGAAGGAAAAATAAATATGGAACTACATGAATAAATGAATAATTAAAGAAATATAGAATTAAACATCTACTTTCAAATTTACATCTCCTTTAAAATGTTTGCATTTCCCCAACCATTTTATATTGTATTATTTTGCATTAATTGATGCCTTTATTTAATTATTTGTATATAACCTCACACATTTATTTATATATTTATTTATGCACAAATATTTGGATTTATTTACTTATTTATATATGTATTTGTGTATTTATTTATTTATAATTTTTGCAGGTTTCGTACACTTAGTAGTGCGTAAATTGTAACATAGTGCCTATTTACACTATAACTAGTTGAAATTGTGAATGTTGCTTACCCACAAAATGGGCATTGAAATGTGTGTACACAATTTCCCAAGCACACATCGGGATTAATACAAAATAAATGTGCCATAAATATGTGCGCATTGTCTCCACACTCTTGACTGCGTACGCACTCGTTTACTGGTGTGTTCAAATTGGCAACTCCATATGGACAAGTAATAAACTAAACAGAATGATTATAAATTTGCTTTTCATTTAATACTACGTTTAGAATAAAAATGTATGGAGTTAAGCACTCCGATTTTTTAAACAATTTGTGCTTAAAAATGTAATTATATTTAACAATAAAATTGTGCATTAATAAATCATGTATTTAATTCATGTTTAAAATGCAATTAAATGTAACAATAAAACTGCACATTAATAAGTCATTTTTAAATTGTGTTATAACAAAGCATTTGGCAATTGCTTTTCTTTTTCGTTTTACTTAGGCTTTTCTTTTTCCATTTGCCAATAGCTTTTCTTTCTCCATTTGACGATCGAGTTTAAAATGCCATTAGACAGTTGACACGTGGGAGCAACCAACGAACTTTCAAGTTTTAAGACACACCCCCTCTTCCACGTCCCACTCAAAGGAGATGCAATACGGTCTGTCATTGGACGGCTATTGACAGAGGTTTACGGGCTCTATGAAACCCGCGTAAAAGAAACAGATGCGAGGCATACCAGAAAACAACGTTCACTTGTCGCTGCTTCTGTTAAATGCCATGTGCAGCCCACTCTGAGCATGTACATTGGTACATGTCAAGGAAGGGAGCCAGTAACTACAATGCCTTCAACAGAACAGAATATTGATTGATGATAGAAAACGATAGCCTTGACTCTGAAAATGTGACAGTGTCTCTGATTATGATATCTGATGTGTGTGTTCACAGCTGGGAATTCATGGTTATGCATTTGCCATCACCAACAACGGATACATACTCACACATCCAGACCTGCGGCCTCTGGTACTGTAATATGTGTGTGTGTGTGTGTGTGTGTGATGATGTACTGCGTGTGCACACACTGAATGCATGTGATCAGTGTCATTGTGCTGTGAGAACACAGCTGTGTGTTGCAGTAGAGTAAGATGTCAGCAGTGGGCCTTATTCATTAAACACGAGCTGAACAAATGTGTGTGTAAATCGTAAGTAAAATTATTTTTACATAAATTATCCAATTCAATTTAACGTAAGAATGCATTTAAACGCAAAATCGTTCTGCTCATGTTTCATTAAAAAGGCCCAGTGAGTGTAATGAGAGAAAACACACTCCAATTACATTAATAGAACATTAGTATCTAAACCTGTTGTGAATCTGTTGTGTAATCTGAATCTGTTGTGTGAAGTTTGTCATTGAACAAAGTTATAAAGTTGTCAGAGAGGGAATAAACTCAAGACAAATGGGATTTAACAAGAAAATGAAAACAGTTGAGACATTGCATCCGAAATCGCGTACTGTCAGAGTATGTACTGCTTTTGATGATAAACGTACTTCTCGGCCTGTAAAAAAAGCATTTATAGTATAAATACATTCTGGATATACTTCATATGGTATAGTCCCATGACCCAAATATAGGACATTATAACAACAACCGTGAAATATGTCATTTAAGCATATTTTCCATATTTGCATAACTGTAATGGAATTTTTTTTGTTTTGTATAGTTTTCATTTAATTTTGTACTGCCTATAACGTATGCTGATTTTTACTGTATTACAGTAAAAAAATAATCTATTACAGTGATAATAAATGTAATATTACATTCCAGTAATAAGAATCCATCAATCAATTCCGGACCAGGTGTCACGTGACTGGTCTCTTGTCAATGGAAACTGAAGGGGAAAATAAAAGTCTATTTCACACTTTTAAGAGCCCTCCAAAAATGATCAGTCACTGAGGAAAACGTTTACTTAATACAATTTATACATTATTGTATTTTTTTCCACATTGCTGCACCTGATTTTCTATTCACATAGTCCTGTCTCTCTTTTTTTCCATTGATTTACATTGACTATATTACACAATATTGTCAAATATTGTCAGCAGTGTCCTGCGGTGTCACATGCTATACTCCATTTAAAACTATTTTAAACACAATTTTTATATATACAGTTTTATGACCTCATGGTTTATTTAATACATTATTTTGATCTGCTAAAAGCTGAGAAGTGATTAAAAATGTAAAAAAAAAAATATAAAAAAATAAATAAAAACGTATTAACTTAAAACTTAAACTAATGGTGACTAGTCATAACACCTAAAATATACACTTTCCCTTTCACATTCATATGCATTGTAACTTTAAAACGACAGTGGGGGGGGGGGGATTTTTCATGGACATGTCAACTACTTATGTACAGTGTGCTTATTTTTAGATCTTTCTCTTAAATAGAAAGCAACCACTTGTCATGCTTGCAGTGGTTATATAGTTGTAATGTTATGATACACTACAGTGCCTTGCGAAAGTATTCAACCCCCTTGGTGTTTTTCCTGTTTTGTTGCATTACAACCTGGAATTAAAATTGATTTTTATTTGGATTTTATGTAATGGACCTAACAAAACTGTCCAAATTGTTGAAGTGGAATAAAAAAAAAAAAAATAAATAAATATATATATATATATATATATATATATATATATATATATATATATATATATATATATATATATATAAAACTGAAAACCTGTGAGTGTATATGTATTCACCCACTTTGCTATGAAACCCCTAAATAAGATCTGGTCCAACCAATTAACTTCAGAAGTCACATGACTAGTTGATTATGGTCAGCCTGTGTGGAATCAAAGTGTCACATGATCTATCACATGATACAAAGTATTAAAACACCTGTTCTGAAAAGCCCTTGAGTCTGCAACACCACAAAAAAGCAACATGAAGACCAAGGAGCTCTCCAAACAGGTCAGAGACAAAGTTGTGGAGAATTATAGATCAGGGTTGGGTTATAGAAACAATATCCCAAACTCTGAACTTCCCACGGAGCACCATTAAATCTATTATAACAAAATGGAAAGAATATGGCACCACTACAAATCTGACAAGAGAAGGCCACCCGCCAAAACTCACAGGCCGGGCAAGGAGGGCATTAATCAGAGATTCAACAAAGACACCAAAGAGAACACTGAAGGAGCTGCAAAGATCCACTTCGGAGATGGGAGTCATAGGACCACTTTAAGCTGTACACTCCACAGAGCGGGGCTTAATGGAAAAGTGGCCAGAAAAAAGCCATTGCTTAAAGAAAAAAAAATATGAAAACACATTTGGAGTCCACCAAACAGCATGTGGCAGACTCCCCAAAAACATGGAAGAAGGTTCTCTTGTCAGATGAGAATAAACAGAACTTTTGAATACTTATGCACACTTTTTTTTTTTTTTTCATTGTTTGTGTCACAAAAATATTTTGCACCTTCAAATGTTACAACCTTTTACACAACCTTTGCATGTTGTGTAAATCAAATGGTACAAACCATTGGGGGGGGGGGGAGGGATACTTTTGGACACTATTCCAGGACAGGTTTGACTATTCCAATTGTTTCTAGGAGAACAAAGCTTACAGTTTTTTTTTACAATGATTTTCACACATTTCAATACTGAGAACGCATTTTCAAAACTCTTCACACAGTTATCTTACCTATACCAACATTTATACTAGCACAACAGTTAAGCTTTCATCCAAAACACCCTACAACCATCACAACACTTCATAAATCTCTCGAAATCAATTAATTTCACCAAAGCACTGGCAAACGGTTTCTCCCAATAGAAATACGTTGTCACTCAAAAACACATGATCTAATAAATACAAACAACAGGAATCATTACAAAATGTTACATTTTGGCTTAAGGTATGCATGTATTTTTACAAATGTAAACCAATATTCTGTTTCAAAGCAAGAGAGGCACTTCACTGTGTAGAATGTACTCCATTCTACACTAACAGTATGGAATGAATCTCAAATGCTGCAGTTTTTTTCAGTGTGATTTACTGTACTTTCATATGTGTTCATGTGGCACAATAATTCCAAAATAACAAAAAATCTCAAAATGAATAAAAGTTACAGTCACAGTCAGAAAAATACAAGTAGTTCTGCAGTCTCAATTTACAATACATCATAATGTCCACTGTAATGTAGGGTTCAGTTAGATTCACTTGCAGAATGCATATCTTACCTGTTTGTTTGTTGAAATATTAGCACAGTGGATTCCACTGTTGAGTGTGGGAGATTTGGCTGCACTCTCAGGCTAGCCTCTCTCAAAGACGGACCATGGTTAATCACATGATCGATAATAGTAGCCCTTATCCCATCAGAGACTACAGTTCTTGGTTCCCTATCTGTCACTCACTCGACATTGTGTTGATGTAGTGACACTAGTGGTCACTCTTGTGAGCCCCAAACACCTCTGATTTTTGAGAAAAGGCCAATGGGAATTGGCGAGTGGAATTTGCATGCCACTCCCCCAGACATACGGGTATAAAAGGAGCTGGCTCGCAACCACTCATTCAGATTTTCTCTTCGTAGCCGAGTGGTTGTATTTCAGCGATCTGAATTCCTCCGCCGATCCATTCACCTCTACAAAAGCTGTTGGATTTACTGTGCATTACAGCGGCTTCTCCCCCTCTTGCACCGGTGGAGTGCAGAGATCGCCCCTGGGCGCTTCAGCAGACTAAAAGAGTATATTCTTCCTCAAAAAGAGTATATTTCCCTTATAAAAGAGTGCCACTCATGGAGAGTGTCTTTTTAAAGATGACTTTCCATTTGTGTATAATTCCTGGTTGCAGTCATTACCTCTCCACTTCTGACAGCCACGATTGCTGTCTTACGTGCATGGACACTGTCCACGTGGAGACAGCATTCGTGGATGGGTCATGTCCTCACTGCGAGAACATGACCATGGCAACGTTGCAGTCGTGGCTTTCTTTCGTCAGAGGGAAAGCCACCCCAGCGGCTCCCCGCCTCGGTCCTTCTACCTGCGGGTATGAGGCCGTGTTGCATCGGAGAGTGGGCTCATCCAGTCTGACGCTGAGGACTCGGCTGGGCTCCCACCTCCGGGTGTGGTTGCCCAGTCGTAGGCTGCGAGCGTCGGGCTGGAGTAGATCCCACAACTCCCCCCTGAACCCTCGCGGCTTGACGATTGGTTCCTGGGCCCAGAGCACTGCTCACGGTGGTGCCCCGCCCCGGTCCCTTTCTTCCCGGAGGTGCATGAGGAGCTTAAAAGGTTGTGGCGGGCACTTCTCACTGCCCGGTCCGGTCCCTCAGCTCCTCCGCTCTCACTACCCTCAAAGGTGGGGCTGCCAGGGGGTACTCGGCGATTCCCTAGGTGGATAAGGCAGTTGCAGTGCACCTGTGCCCGCAGAATGCAGCCACCTGGCGGAACTGCCCGAGACTCCCTTCCAGGGCCTGTAGGTTTACGTCGCTAAGGCCTACGGTGCCGCTGGACAGGCAGCCTCTGCCCTGCATGCCATGGCTCTCCTGAAAGTGCACCAAGCCAAGGTGCTAAAAGAACTGCATGAGGGAAGTTCTGACCCGGGATTGATGTAGAAGATGCGTTCTCGCTCTCCGGGCGACGAAGATCACGGCGCGGACTCTCGGGCAGGCGATGTCCAGGAACACCACCTTTGGCTCAGCCTGGTCGAGATGAGGGAGGCTGACAAGGCACAGTTCCTTGACACCCCATCTCCCAGGTTGGCCTATTCGGCGACACCATCGAGGACTTCGCCCAGCAGCTAATCAGCACATTCAGCCCGGCCACAGCGTGGAGCCACCCGCAGGAAGCAGACGCCCCCCATCTCACGGCCCACCACCAAGAACTCGAAGAAGGCTCCGAAGCGCCCCTGAGACGGGGGACCCAGGGATGTGGAGACCTGCTGCATTGGAGGTGGTAAACAGACCACTCCAGCCGGGAGGAGAATCTGTTGATTTCGCCGTATGCCCAGAGGGCTGCGGTACCCACATTGTCAAGAAAAGAGCGGTTTCATCATTCCCTGGGTCACACACCCGGTGCTCACGACCGTCGTTATCACGACTACTGGACACCGCACCTTTACGGCAGGCATGGCGCCCCATAGGTGGGCCCCCCGCCCTGGCGCGCCCAGCTGTGGCACAAACACACCCACACTAGGGCGGTTTTGATGGACTACAGGGACGATTTCCCTCCTACCCCCTCCCTGACCGGTCCTATGGTGGGTATCTGGAGCCAGGTAAGTGCTTCGACATCCCCAGACTCAGCATGGCCATGATTTCGGGGCTTGAGCCCCCTCAATGTGGCACGGTGGTCCCACTGAAGCAATTTCAGAGGCTTCTGGGGCATATGGCGTCCTTGGTGGCGGTCACGCCGCTCGGGCTGATGCATATGAGACCGCTTCAGCACTGACTTCAGACTCGAGTCCTGAGATGGGTATGGCGCCACGGGGCACATCGCGTGGGCATCACGCCGATCTGTCGCTGCTTTTTCAGCCCTTGGACAGACCTGGTATTTCAATGGGCAAGGGTTCCCCTAGAGCAGGTCTCCAGGCGAGTCGTCGTCATGACAGACGCCTCCAAGTCAGGTTGGGGTGCCGTGTGCAACGGGCACGCAGCCGCCGGCTCCTGGACGGGAAAGCGACTGCATTGGCACATAAACTGCCTCGAGTTGCTGGCAGTGTTGCTCGCCCTGCGGAGGCTTCAGCCGTTGATCCAGGGTAAGCACATGTTGATCTGGATGGACAGCACGGTGACAGTAGCATACATAAGCCGCCAAGGCAGCTTGCGCTCCCGTCGCATATAGCGGCGCACCATGACGCAGTTGATGGTAAGTCTCTCGGGAAGCACGACCTGATCATCAGGTTCCTTAGAGACGTGAGGAGGCTGAACCCTCCCAGACCGCGCCTCATTCCCTCATGGGATCTCTCCATGGTCCTAAGTGGCCTGCGGGGAGCCCTGTTTGAGCCCCTGGTGTCAGTTGATCTAAAGGCACTCTCTTTGAAGACTGCCCTCCTGACTGCACTCACGTCCATCAAGAGGGTAGGGGACCTGCAGGCGTTCTCTGTCAGTGACACGTGCCTGGTGTTCAGTCCGGGATACTCTGACGTGGTCCTGAGACCCCAACCGGGCTATGTGCCCAAGGTTCCCATGACCCCATTTCGGGATCAGGTGGTGAACCTGCAAGCGCTGCCCCAGGAGGAGGCAGACCCAGCCTTGTCATTGCTGTGTCCAGTGCACGCTTTGCGCATCTATTTGGACCACACACAGAGTTTTAGACGCTCTGAGCAGCTCTTTGTCTGCTTTGGAGGACAGCGGAAAGGGAGCGCTGTCTCCAAACAGAGGATCGCCCACTGGGTCATTGATGCCAGCGCCTTGGCATATCACGCCCAGGACATGCCACCCCCCTTGGGTCTACAAGCACACTCTACCCTGACCAATGACGCCTCTTTAGCAGACATCTGAAGAGCAGCGGGCTGAGCTGGCGTAGAAACTCGATGCCAGCCCAGCACGTGTGCTAATAGGCGTTGTGCTGTGGTAGGTGCTCCACATGCACCGGTTACCTGTATGTAACCCCATATGATGTATCTTCCGCAAGACGGTTTCCCCGTTGGTAAACCCGCGTCTTCCTTGGGCAGAGTTCCCTCTGCCACTGGTCGACGTGTTGTAGAGCTCCTCCCCTCTGGGTAGGACCTACCACGGGGACTTCTCCACGTGCAACACTGCCAACAAGCTCAGTAAGACCATGTGACTTGTTTTCACACAATTACCTCCCCTTTGGGTAGGGTGTGGTCTCCGCGATGTCTTCCCCTTGGCAAGGGACACCTCCCCGATGCAGACACTTAATAGCCCCCAGCTGAACAAGATTTCCATTCTTTTTTGGGGAAAAAAAGAAGAGATGAGGCCACGGCTGGGGCAGCCTGTTCCCATTCTTCGGCAATCGACTTGTCCCTGAGGTGCAGGGGACTGTACGACGCTTGTAGGAGCATTGGGGGAGGTTATGTGACGTCCAGATGCGCTGGCTAGGTATGTCCCTCCTGCCACAACACTAAACTACCCACTGAAATGGCCACGACCTTGTCTCGGCTCCTCAGCACAAAACCTGAATGAGTGGTTGTGAGCCAGCTCCTTTTATACCCGTATGTCCGGGGGAGTGGCATGCAATTTCCACTCGCCAATTCCCATTGGCCTTTTCTCAAAGATCAGAGGTGTTTGGAGCTCTCAAGAGTGACCCCTAGAGTCACTACATAGACACAATGTCTTGTTCCCTCCATCAGGGAATGAAGGTTATGAAAGTAACCAAGACATTTCCCATCATTGGTCTTCTACCACACATTTGCATCTCCTGCCAACTCCTCTTTCTCTGTTACCTACTTGTTGATCACTTGCAAAAAGAAACAGCTCCAAAAATGTTCTTTTGCAGAGATGGTAATGGCATAGAAGACAAAACACCTGGGTAGGTCTTCAGCTAAAATTTAGTGGTTTTTTTTTTTGTATTTATTATTTATTTATTACTTTAGTAACCTTCATTCCCTGATGGAGGGAACAAGATGTTGTGTCGATGTTGTGTCGATGTAGTGACACTAGGGGTCACTCTTGAGAGCCCCAAACACCTCTGATCTTTGATAAAAGGCCAATGGGAATTGGTGAGTGGAATTTGCATGCCACTTCCCCAGACATACGGATATAAAAGGAGCTGGCTCGCAACCACTCATTCAGGTTTTGTGCTGAGGAGCCGAGACAAGGTCACAGGTAGTTTAGTGTTTTGGCAGGAGGGACACACCTAGCCAGCGCACCTGGACCTCACGTAACCTCCCCAACGCTCCTACAAGTGTCGTACAGTCCCCTGCACCTCGGGGACAAGTTGACTGCCAAAGAATGGGAACAGGCTGCCCCAGCCGTGGCCTCTTCTCTTTTTTTCTCCCCAAAAAAGAATGGAAATCTTGTTCAGCTGGGGGCCATTAAGTGTCTGCATCGGGGAGGTGTCCCTTCCCAAGGGGAAGACACAGCGGAGACCACACCCTACCCGAAGGGGAGGTAATTATGTGAAAACAAATCACATGGTCTTACCGAGCTTGTCGGCAGTGTTGCACATGGAGAAGTCCCTGTGGTAGGTCCTACCCAGAGGGGAGGAGCTCTACACACAGCGACCAGTGGCAGAGGGAACTCTGCCCAAGGAAGACACGGGTTTACCAACGGGGAAACTGTCTTGCGGAAGATACATCACATGGGGTTACATACAGGCAACCAGTGCATGTGGAGCACCTACCATAGCACAAGGCCTATTAGCACACGTGCTGGGCCAGCATTGAGTTTCTCCGCCAACTCGCCTGCCACAGGGCTAAGGAGGAAGGACATCCAGGGTCCACGACTACATGAACAAGGCTGGGGGGTAAAAGCACATGTCTCCTCCTCCAGGAGGAGGAAGGTGCTATGTGCAAGTGGTTCACCTGGCCAGTTGTCCCGTACACTTACCTGTTGGTACCTGACAATACACGGGACGAAACCGGCTCAACCTGGAGACTGTAGAACCTCACGAAGGTATTGGGTGTTGCCCAGCCCGCTGCTCTGCAGATGTCTGCTAAAGAGGGGCCATTGGTCAGGGCCCAGGAGGCCGCCACACTCCTGGTAGAGTGTGCTTGTAGACCCAAGGGGGGCGGCATGTCCTGGGCGTGATATGCCAAGGCGATGGCATCAATGACCCAGTGGGCAATCCTCTGTTTGGAGACAGCGCTCCCTTTCCGCTGTTCTCCAAAGCAGACAAAGTGCTGCTCAGAGCATCTAAAACTCTGTGTGTGGTCCAAATAGATGCGCAAAGCATGCACTGGACACAGCAATGACAAGGCTGGGTCTGCCTCCTCCTGGGGCAGCACTTGCCAGTTCACCACCTGATCCCGAAAAGGGGTCGTGGGAACCTTGGGCACATAGCCCGGTCGGGGTCTCAGGACCACGTGAGAGTATCCCGGACTGAACACCAGGCACGTGTCACTGACAGAGAACGCCTGCAGGTCCCCTACCCTCTTGATGGATGTGAGTGCAGTCAGGAGGGCAGTCTTCAAAGAGAGTAGGCCCCGTAGGACCACGGAGAGATCCCATGAGGGAATGAGGCACGGTCTAGGAGGGTTCAGCCTCCTCGCACCTCTAAGGAATCTGATGATCAGGTCGTGCTTCCCGAGAGACTTACCGTCAACTGCGTCATGGTGTGCCGCTATAGCGGCCACATACACCTTCAAGGTGGAAGGGGACAGCCGCCCCTCCAGCCTCTACTGCAAGAAGGAAAGCACCGACCTGACTGCACACCTCTGGGGGTCTTCGCGTTGGGAAGAACACCACTTAGTGAACAGACGTCACTTCAAGGCATACAGGTGCCTCATAGAGGGAGCCCCAGCCTGAGTGATCGTGTCTACCACCGCGGGTGGTAGGCCACATAGGTCTTCCGTGTCCCGTCCAAGAGCCCGACGTGGAGGTTCCAGAGGTCTGGTCGCGGGTTCCAGATGGTGCCCCGTCCCTGAGAAAGAAAGTCCTTCCTCAGGGGAATTTGCCAGGGGGGCTGTCGCGAGGAGTGTGAGGTTTGAGAACCAAGTCTGGGTGGGCCAGTAGGGTGCTACTAGGATGACATGCTCCTCGTCCTCCCTGATCTTGTACAGGGTCTGTGCAAGTAGGCTCACTGTGGGGAATGCATACTTGTGTAGCCCCCGGGGCCAGCTGTGTGCCAGCGCGTCTGTGCTGAGGGGAGCCTCGGTCAGGGCGTACCAAAGCGGGCAGTGGGAGGATTCCCGGGAAGCGAACAGATCTACCTGCGCTTGACCAAATCGACTCCAAATCAGCTGGACCACCTGGGGGTGGAGTCTCCACTCTCCCCTGAGTGTGACCTGCCGTGACAGCGCGTCCGCCATGCTGTTGAGGTCGCCCAGGATGTGAGTGGCTCACAAAGACTTGAGTCACTGCTGACTCCAGAGGAAGAGACGGCGGGCGAGTCATGACATGCGACGGGAGTGCAAGCTGCCTTGGCGGTTGATGTATGCTACTGTCACCGTGCTTACCCTGGATCAACGGCTGAAGCCTCCGCAGGGCGAGCAACACTGCTAGCAACTCGAGGCAGTTTATGTGCCAATGCAGTCGCGGCCCCGTCCAGGAGCCGGCGGCTGCATGCTCATTGCACACGGGTTGCACATGCGAGTAGTATGATTAGACTCTGGACATACTTCATTTGGAAACGTAGGCATTGTCCCGTGAAAATAACAACCGTGAAAATAGCCTACTCTGGTTTTGTTAAACAAGCACCCTTTAAGCTCAAGGAACAACTTTCTTGGTATATATATATATATATCACTTACATTTGAGAAGATCCGTCCAACTGGCGGTTCTCTGCCATTTTTTTTATTTATTTTTTTTATCCAGCGCTTTTGTCTCAGCTCCCAAAGCATTATGGGATAGTAAGTGTCCAGCTGATCCACACTTCAGGATCTCGCTAGATATAGTAGGTCATTCAGGTATTTCTCGCTTACTGCTTCATGAATACTATGGATTCGGATAAATTACTCCATTGGCATACTGTTTTTGCAGACTATATAATAGGGAAGTATGAATATTCAGATGCAGTGACTGTCTCTGTATGAACACACACACACACACACACACACACAACAACAGTCATGTATTTATATAATCAGTTTAAAGCAAACTGTCACCAGCTTTTGTTCTTTATCAACCCTTTTAAACAGAACATAGTTTCATAGTAATGTGTTATTCTCTACTATTTAAAAAGATAAGCCTGTTGACTCGTATATGTGAGTACCTTTAGTGTGATTGGCCACTGGATGGCAATCTACATGTTTAAGACTGAATCTCTCGTATCCCAGACCTATGGTGGCTCATAAGAAAAGCTATAAATAAAGAATGCAGCTGTTGTGCAGAATGCACTAATATGGTGAAATAAAAGGTTTGTTAATGATAATCTAAAGATGAACGTGAGAAACTAGTGATGTGAGTTATTTTTTTATTGTGAATTTATAAATCTTATTAGAGTACAAAACACTAAACTTATGCACTTGTGTCTGATACAATTTTGCATATTTTGTCCATGGTGTGTGTGTGTGTGTGTGTGTGTGTGTGTGTGTGTGTGCCATATCATGTGTGTCCAGTATGAACAAGGGAAGAAGAGGAAGAAGTCCAGCTACAGCAGCGTGGATCTGTCTG